>NC_091955.1:74501824-74840574 GCF_031021105.1 Erythrolamprus reginae
TTGCTATACCCTCGGGTACTTGGAGAACAGCCTGCCTGCCTCTTCTTTGTGGCAGCCCCTGAGAAATAGACTTATAAACATTTAATATTTTACTCAACTTCCTCTGACTAGCAAAATGGAATTATTCACAATGAGCATCTGGATATTAACTTACTTTACAAAGTTTATACATCAAAATTCAATTTCTCTTAGAAAGTGGTTCATTTTGGCATAAAACTACATTAAAAATGTAAACAGAATTTAGCCAATGGTTTATGAACCTGGCTTGATATTATACTAGTTTTTAAACTCTGAATTTGTGAGTGTGGTTGTATTAACATAATTTGAGCCAATGCTAATAACTTGTCTTGCCATGCTCCCAATAATTTACTTTATCAGCAACTGAAATAGTTATAGAAAATGCTGAAGGTAGAAGATCCTGCTAATTAATCTCTTTGCCTATCAGATATAACTCTTATATAGAGAAATATCTCATTCTCAATTCCATTTTTCCTAACAGGATTCAATCAGAGATGTACACATCAAAGGGATAATGTACCGTGCAATTGAAGCAGATATTGGTGAGCATGAGTGAATTTTTTTGAAGAGAACACTTTTTTTCCTATTAAGATATATATATATATATATATATATATATATATATATATATATATATATGTGTGTGTGTGTGTGTGTGTGTGTGTGTGTGTGTGTGTGTGTGTATGTGTGTGTAGATTGTTCTGAGTTCGGGTTTGGCCCCGTGTAATATTTACAATGTCTATGCGACGTTTCGGTGAAATCACATTCACCATCATCAGGCTGAAGTTGTAAGCTTCGTGCTGCTGTAAATATAGTTTATAGTTTATAGTTATATAGTTTATAAAGTTATATAGTTTATAGTTTATAAACTATATTTACAGCAGCACGAAGCTTACAACTTCAGCCTGATGATGGTGAATGTGATTTCACTGAAATGTCGCATAGACATGCAAAATATTACATGGGGCAAAACCCAAACTCAGAACTATCTACATACATATACCCGTGAAAATCTACAAATATATATATGTAGATTGTTCTGAGTTTGGGTTTTGCCCCGTGTAATATTTTGAATGTCTATGCTTACACGGGGCAAAACCCGAACTCAGAACAATCTACATATATATACACTTGAAAATCTATGAAAACAAATATATATATTGTTACACACATATTGTAGTTAGTTTCTGTCCCTTGAACTACCATGTATTCCAGTTCCAGAGAATGTCAGATATTAAATTTTTAAAAAGCAATTACTTGCATTGTTTTTATTTAAAAATGAATTTCCAAGATTTCATGGTGGTTATACAACACCTTGCAAGATTTTGGCATTTTTAGAGTCATTTTTAGAGTCATGCTCCTTCTTGTAAAATTTGGGGTAATTTAAAAAATAAAATAGAGTGAATCTGAAAAGATTATCCAACCTTTGCTTCCATAACCCTTCCCTGCCTAATATGCTTTGGTTTGTTGATGGAAGCTAAATATTTTAGCAAGTTCAATTTAATTTGTCCAAAGGTTAGAAACATAGAAGACTGACGGCAGAAAAAGACCTCATGATCCATCTAGTCTGCCCTAGTATTATTTTCTGTGTTTTATCTTAGGATGGATATATGTTTATCCCAGGCATGTTTAAATTCAGTGACTGTGGATTTACCAACCACGTCTTCTGGAAGTTTGTTCTAAGGATCTACTACTCTTTCAGTAAAATAATATTTTCTCATGTTGCCTTTGATCTTTCCCCCAACTAACTTCAGATTGTGTCCTCTTGTTCTTCTGTTCACTTTCCTATTAAAATTACTTCCCTCCTAGACCTTAATTAACCCTTTAACATATTTAAATGTTTCGATCATGTCCCCCCTTTTCCTTCTGTCCTCCAGACTATAGAGATTGAGTTCATTAAGTCTTTCCTGATATGTTTTATGCTTAAGACCTTCCACCATTCTTGTAGCCCGTCTTTGGACCCGTTCAATTTTGTCAATATCTTTTTGTAGGTGAGGTCTCCAGAACTGAACACAGTATTCCAAATGTGGTCTCACCAGCGCTCTATACAGTGGGTTCACAATCTCCCTCTTCTTGCTTGTTATACCTCTAGCTATGCAGCCAAGCATCCTACTTGCTTTCCCTACCGCCTGACTGCACTAGTTCTGATTGCAATTTATGTTTAACTATATTCCGAACTGATCTCTGTCAGAGATCCTACAGTGATAGCAAGCAGAGCCCATAATCTTTTCATAATAGACAATAACGGAAACAAATTGCCTTCTGTTTTGATTCAAATGTGACAAACAAAAAAATGAATAATTTTATAATTCAAGTTGCATGCTAAGTGCATTCATATGAAGGTGCTTAGATACTTATGAATTTTTAAATCTTGGCACATGAAGCATTCTTTAAACTATTAAGTAATTTAAGTAAAGCAATGGAAACTGCAGTTTAATGTTTCCAAATATAAAATAATGCACTTGGGGAAAAGGAATCCTCAATCTGAATATTGCATTGGCATTTCTGTGTTAGCAAAAACTTCAGAAGAGAAGGATTTAGGGGTAGTGATTTCTGACAGTTTCAAAATGGGTGAGCAGTGTGGTTGGGCGGTAGGAAAAGCAAGTAGGATGCTTGGCTGCATAGCTAGAGGTATAACAAGCAGGAAGAGGGAGATTGTGATCCCCTTATATAGAGCGCTGGTGAGACCACATTTGGAATACCGTGTTAAGTTCTGGAAACCTCACCTACAAAAAGATATTGACAAAATTGAACGGGTCCAAAGACGGGCTACAAGAATGGTGGAAGGTCTTAAGCATAACATGTATCAGGAAAGACTTAACGAACTCAATCTGTATAGTCTGGAGGACAGAAGGAAAAGGGGGGACATGATCGAAACATTTAAATATGTAAAAGGGTTAAATAAGGTTCAGGAGGGAAGTGTTTTTAATAGGAAAGTGAACACAAGAACAAGGGGACACAATCTGAAGTTAGTTGGGGGAAAGATCAAAAGCAACGTGAGAAAATATTATTTTACTGAAAGAGTAGTAGATGCTTGGAACAAACTTCCAGCAGACGTGGTTGCTAAATCCACAGTAACTGAATTTAAACATGCCTGGGATAAACATATATCCATTGTAAGATAAAATACAGGAAATAGTATAAGGGCAGACTAGATGGACCATGAGGTCTTTTTCTGCCGTTAGTCTTCTATGTTTCTATGTTTCTAAGAACATTAGAATTTTTACCTGTAAGATGAGAAATACCACAAATCAGGGTCTAAAAAAGCCTGTTTTGGCAGACTGATATATTTATACATGTTTGATTATTAGGAACAACTCTTGAGATGCCACAAGTTTACATTTTTGTAAAGCTTAAGTTCTTTATTTAAGATTTGTTCTGAAACCAACTTCCTATGCCTGGTTAAAACCTTATAGCTTTCTGAACATGTCTCTGAAATCATCTTTCAGCAATGATATACTATCCTCAGTTGATCTACATGGTGCGTCAAGGTAGTTTTCTTAAGAACTGACTTTTGTTTATAGAAGCCAGTCTGAAAAAAATGGGAAGGTAATGCCAAATAAAATAGATCAATTTCTACATGCAGTGATGTCAGTTTCCATAAAAAGGCTGTTTCCATGCATTGGTTCATATGTCTGCAATGTTTGTCATCCAGTCAGCTACTATCAGTGTCATATATTGTTGCCACGGTCCAGTGCAAATTAAAAATCCCCAGTGTTGTGGCAACTATGTGGAGCATTCCCAAAGGTATGGGCTCTTCAGTACTAGTGCTTAAGTGGCCCTAATAGTAATTAAACCTTCAGTATATGCAGTTTTTTCATCAAAGGTCCTCCAAGATTGCTTGTTCTTAATAGTAATGCTAAATTTGAGATGCCTTATGGAAAGAGAGAGAGAGAGAGAGAGAGAAAGAAAGAAAGAAAGAAAGAAAGAAAGACAGAAGACTTTGCTATAAATATTCAATTAAAATTGTTTATGATTTTTTCCCCTCTTATCTTGGGCATCCTCCTCGATCCACAGCTAACATTGGAACACCATCTTTCGGCTGTGGCAAGGAGGGCGTTTGCCCAGGTTCGCCTGGTGCACCAGTTGCGGCCCTACCTGGACCGGGAGTCATTGCTCACAGTCACTCATGCCCTCATCACCTCGAGGTTCGATTACTGCAACGCTCTCTACATGCGGCTACCCTTGGAAAGTGTTTGGAAACTTCAGATCGTGCAGAATGTGGCCGCGAGAGCCATCGTGGGGCTCTCTAGATTCGCCCACCTTTCTGCAACACTCCGTGGCCTGCACTGGCTGCCGATCGGTTTCCGGTCACAATTCAAAGTGTTGGTAATGACCTTTTAAGCCCTACATGGCATTGGGTCAGAATACATCCAGAACCGCCTTCTACCGCATGAATCCCAGTGGCCGATAAGGTCCCACAGGGTTGGCCTTCTCCGGGTCCCGTCAACCAAACAATGTCATTTGGCGGGCCCCAGGGGAAGAGCCTTCTCTGTGGCTGCCCCGGCCCTCTGGAATCAACTCCCCCCAGAGATTAGAATGGCCCCCACCCTCCTCGTCTTTCGCAAATTACTCAAGACCCACCTTTATCGCCAGGCATGGGGGAACTGAGACATCCTCCCCCAGGCTTTTATACTTTATGTTTGGTATGTATGTGTCGTATGGTTTTTAAATTGTTGGGGTTTTAGATATGTTTTATTTTAATATTAGATTTGTCTCACTGTTATATTGTTTTTGTATTACTGTTGTGAGCCGCCCCGAGTCTTCGGAGAGGGGCGGCATACAAATCTAATAAATAATAAATAATAATAATCTTGTTCTCTTGTCTTCTAGAGAAATACATTTGTTATGCTGAAGAGACACGTGCGGTGTTAGCAAAGCTGGCAGCTCATGGAAAGAAAATGTTCCTGATCACAAATAGTCCTAGCAGCTTTGTGTAGGTGGTTTCTTTGAGCATAAACCTGTCAAATATTTCATCTTAACGTTAACCCATCAGTTGTCCCTTTTAAAAATTCAGACTGGTTATACTTGCGTTATTAAGTGTTGGATTACTTTTTATAGGGACAGAGGCATGAAGTTCATAGTTGGAAAAGATTGGAGGGATCTCTTTGATGTAGTCATTGTCCAGGCAGAGAAGCCAAATTTTTTCAATGATAAGAGGAGGTGAGTTCCTTGCTGCTGAGTTATAAATATCTGTAAGATGGCCTTTTTTGTCATGATGAACTCGGGTTTTGCCCCGTGTAATATTTTGAGTGTCTATGCGACGTTTCGGTGAAATCACATTCACCATCATCAGGCTGAAGTTATAAGCTTCGTGCTGCTGTAAATATAGAATGTTTGCAACTGCCATTTGTTCCTTATATATAGTGTTGTGGGTGGAGATTTGGTTTGAATGTAGCAAATAGATTGGGTGACTATGTTTTAATGATTTGATTGGTTGGTGGAATCACATTTAGTTGAAGGATTGACATGGTGATGATTATGATATGTTTTTTTGTTTAAGGCTGGTTTCCAGATCTCTGGCAGGCGGGACGTGTCATCTCGTCTGTTCATGCTGAGGGGGTGCCTTTCTATCTCTATGACTTCCATAATTATTCTTCTGTATACATTTTCTGTTTTGGAAAGTAATTTAGTTTTTTCAAAGTCAATTTCGTGCCCTGTTTTTTTAATGTGCTGGACAAGGGAGGAAGTTTTTTCTTCTTTTTTGACTGCATTCTTATGTTCTGCAACACGTGCGCTCACTCTTCGATTAGTTTAGTATATATATATATACTGCTGAAAAAATAAATGGAACACTCAAAGAACACATCCTAGATCCGAATGAATGAAATATTCTCATTGAATACTTTGTCCTGTACAAAGTTGAATGTGCACAACAGCAGGTGAAGTTGATTGTCAATTAGTGTTGCTTCCTAAATGGACAGTTGATTTCACAGAACTTTGATTTTCTTGGAGTTATATTGTGTTGTTTAAGTGTTCCCTTTATTTTTTTGAGCAGTATATATATCTTTGTATGTGTTTTCATGGAACTTGATTGTTCTCTGATATGAAAAGCAACATTTAGTAAAGAAGCCCCTTTTATGATATATTTATGCACAATCTGTCTGTGTGTGTGTGTGTGTGTGCGCGCGCGCACAGTATCATTATATTATTCAAGTGGTATCTCTTTCCAAATTGTTAATTTTTTCTCCTCTCTTCCCTTTTTTTTTTTAGACCTTTCCGTAAAGTGACTGAAAGGGGTGTTTTGCTTTGGGACAAAATTCATGAATTGCAGAAAGGCCAGATTTATAAGCAGGTGTTGCATTTATTTATTGTTCTTATTTTTTAAATATACCTGTACTTTCAAACCAGCTAACAATCATGCTGAAGCAAAACAGAATATCCAAACAATTGAAACATTGGTTATTTCATATTTTCATGTACTCATGCCAAATTCCTTGTGTGTCCAATCACACTTGGCAAATAAAGAATTCTATTCTATTCTATATCGTTACAATGACTATGTCGATGAGATATTATAAAAATAAAGATGGCATAAAATAAATACATGTGCATTATGAAACAAAGATAAAAGAGATAGCAATAAATAAAGCTAATTTCATTCCCCATTATTCTGAGTTTTCCTTGCTGTTTCTAAAGGAAATCGCTTTATTTTATTCATTTTAAATTGTAACAATATGAACCCTGGAAAAAGGGCTTAGCAAATAAACTCAATTACCTTAACAATGATTCTAGTTCAGACCTCAGATTGGAGATCTACTATTTGAAAGAAGATACAATAGCACTGGGCCTGTTTAGATCAAGCATTTATGTTTTAAAAAGCTTCTTCATTTTGTTAAGTTGTCTAGAATAACAATAAAGCAGTCTTTAAAAAAAAAATCTAATACAGTGATACCTCGTCTTACGAACCTCTCGTCATACAAATTTTTCAAGATACGAACAGGGGGTTTAAGATTTATTTGCCTTGTCTTAAAAACCCTTTCCGTCTTACGAACCTGAGCCTGGGTCTGTGGGCTCTCTTACTGCGCCTGCGCTCTCCTATTGCGCATGAGCTATCTGACTGCCGAAGGGATTCCCCTGCCTTGTGACTGTCACCACCGGGATTTCCCATTTGCTTGCATGGGAATTCCCCATCCCCTTTTGCTTGCACCTGAGGCGGGGAACGCCGGAGCTGCCCCATTTCCCTGCCACTTTCCCCTCTAGCCCTCCGTTTCCTCTTCTGCCCGCAGCCGCCCCATCCTGCTGCCAAAATCCCCCTAACCTGCCGCTTCCTTCACCCCATCTCGCTGCTAAAATCGCCAGTCCAAAAGCTTCGTATCTTGCCTTTGTGCCTGAATACTGTTAAACACTACTAGTTACTCATTTTAATCAATATCGAGATTATTGCTCTGATTTGCTATACTGCATTTCCCTGTGATCAATTTGAACTGCAGTCTGCAATGTAATAATCTAAATTGAAACTGTACCTTCAGAATTACCATTGCTCAATGGAAGCTTGAATAATGCAAACTGAATTAATTGCTTTCATTTTAAGTCAAGAGTTCAGCTTTTGGCTTCGTTGTAGGATGAGTCTGAAATTCTATTCAAAAGTCTGGAAAAGATCAGAAACTCACCAGCTGTTACCACTTCAAATTGTATCATGTGGATTTAACAGTTTGTTGTCTACACTTTGTTTCATGAACTGCGTGTACAAGACAAAATAATCCAAAAATATTCTCTAGTTAGTCTAACCAACAGATATATTTCTTACTTTCCCCGTCTCCAAAATTGATCTTAATAATATCCCTTAAAGCTTCACTGGAGGGAGAGAAACTTAATTTAGTCAATCTTAACCCATAACGACAACAGCAATGTAATCTCGGAGCTAGTAGATTAGAGAACATTTTGCGTTAATGAGAGCATTGAAATCAGATTTCTAGATTAACCGTAACAAAATTTTGCTGACAACTCGGTGTTTACTACTTCCCTTCCCCTAATTCTTTCTTTTAGGGTAACTTGTATGAATTTCTGAAACTGACTGGTTGGCGAGGTTCCAAAGTCTTATATTTTGGTGATCATATATACAGTGATCTAGCTGTAAGTACTGTCTTTATCTATCTATCTATCTATCTATCTATCTATCTATCTATCTATCTATCTATCTATCTATCTATCTATCATCTATCCATCCATCCATCCATCCATCCATCCATCCATCCATCTATCTATCTACCTATCTATCTACCAAACCTATCATCTATCTATCTATCTATCTATCTATCTATCTATCTATCTATCTATCTATCTACCTACCTACCTACCTACCTACCTACCTACCTACCTACCTACCTACCTACCTACCTAGGTTCCGGTGGGAGGAGGAGGGTGGAATATAGCTCCACCGGACTACGGCTAAATATCAAGAAAAATATAGGAAACCCCCCCCCCCCCCGTTGAGTCAGCAACTGCTTTGAAGTTCTGGGGAGGCGAAGTGTCCCCGTTTCCAGAAATCCTAGATTCGGCGGTGTTTGTGGCGGTGGCGAGCTGTTTGGCCACGAACACGCCTGGAGTCGGGTTGGCGGAGACACGGAGGAATGGCGGCTGCTATTTACAACTGAGCCGCGCTGCCGAGAGTGAGTCGGGTGAGTCGGAGAAGGGAAGAATGGAGGACCGTGACGGCCAGGGAGAGGGAGAGGGAGCAAACCAAGAAACAACTGGCTTGGACGACCCAGACTCCGGGGGAAGCCTTTTTTGGAGGAGGTCTCCTGAAGCTGATGGTCCCCTGGAGGGGTCTCGAGTGTGCAAGGAAGGACAGCTGACGGGAGGAGAGAGCGTGCACCGAGAGGAAAGGAGAGAGGGGAGAAAGAGGGGCGACGTCTGAAATTGCCCTCCCCCCACTGCATAGACCCGAGACGCCAAGGAGCTGTATGGTGGGAGCACCCGGCGTCGGAGGGACTATGGAGGAATGAACTAGTGGGAGGAAGGAGAGGAAAGAAAGAGGAAAGAAAGAGGAACTGAGACTGAGGCTGTGCCTGAAGCTCGCCCCACTGAGCCCACATGGAGTTTCTATTAAGACCTCATAAGACTGCAGAGGGTCTGGAGACCTGGAAGCATTGTAAGAGCAGAGGAGAGGAAGTGACTGAGAACCCAGAGAAAGACCTGAGAGTGCCAGCCAGTGGCAGTGGCTGGCACCAAAAACTTAACAACAATATGCCAAGATTTCTCCCTCAACAACATTTTTACCCTGATCAATTCTTTTTCCCCCCAGAACTCACCTTTAAGAACTGGTGTCAGTATTGCTGGCTTGATGGATAGTTGATTTTTAATTATTTCCTATATTTTTAGCACTTTAGAACTTTGCACTTTACCAACTTTAATTAATAGCTAAGCTCTGATTTTATATTATTAACTATTAATCTATGAACTTTTTATTCCTATTTTATATTGTGATATATATTATTAGTATTTTAATTATTATTAATTTAATTCATTTTAATATCACTAGGGGGTTTTGTAATTAATGGATGATTGGGGTAAATATGGGATGAATGATTGGTATGAATGCAATGGTTGGGGCGGGTGGGATTATGGTATGAATGTGATAAATGGAAGCAGTATGAATGATAGACTTGGCCCACCTGACGCCGGAGAGGCGGGAGGGGAGGGGGCACTAATCTCTGGGGTGACAGAGGGTCAGAATATTCCTGTGTTGCTGGGGAGAGGCAGATATGGCGGGGGCCGCGGAGTTAGCCGTTCCAGGGGAACGAGGGACCGTTGCTTAATAACGATCCCTTGTTCTGGCTCCGTGAGCCCAATCTTGGGTATTGGTGATGAGTGTAACTCTGGCCCTGGGCTCAGGTTGCTGCTGCTTAATGCCAGGTCGGTGGTAAACAAAGCTCTCCTCATCCAGGATCTGATCCTGGATGAGGAGGCCGACCTGGCATGTATTACTGAAACCTGGCTGGGCCCGGAGGGAGGTGTTCCTCTCTCTGAAATTTGCCCAGCCGGGTTTCGGATATGGCATCAACCTCGACCCCAGGGAAGGGGGGGAGGAGTGGCTATTATAGCCAGGGAGAGCCTTTGCCTACGTGGACTCATTGCTCCGGAAATTGCGGGTTGCGAGTCACTCTTGATGAAGTTGGACTTAGGGGTTCAGGTGGGCTTATTTCTCACGTACCTGCCTCCCAGTTGCGTGTCAAAAGCCCTGCCTGTGCTACTCGAGGAGGTAGCCGGGTTGGCGGTGGAGTTCCCCAGACTTATTGTCTTGGGGGACTTCAACCTGCCGTCACTCGGCGAAACCTCTGGGTTGGCACAGGAGTTCATGGCCACCATGACAGCCATGGACCTGACTCAAGTAGTACAGGGTCCGACTCATGAGGGGGGGCACGCACCCGACATGGTATTCCTTTCCGAGCAATTGAGTAATGGTCTGAGACTAAGGGGCTTAGAAGCAGTGCCTTTGTCATGGTCAGACCATTTTCTACTACGGCTTGACTTCCTGGCTCCAATCCTTCCCCGCAGGGAGGCGGAACCAATTAAGATGTTCTGCCCCAGACGCCTGATGGACCCAGAGGGCTTTCAGACGGCGCTTGGGGTTATTCCAGAGGCACTCGTCCACAGTTCGGCAGAGTCTCTTGCGGAGGCCTGGAACACGGCTGCTGCGGAGGCTCTCGACCGGATTGCGCCTTTGCGACCTCTCCGAGGCGTTAGACCCCGTAGAGCCCCATGGTTCAACGAGGAGCTCCGGGAGTTGAAACGCCAGAAGAGACGTCTAGAGAAGCGATGGAGGAAGAGTAGGTCTGAATCCGATCGAACACTTGTAAGAGCTTTTATTAAGACTTACAAAGTGGCGCTCAAGGCGGCAAGATGCGCGTACCATGCCGCCTTGATTGCATCAGCGGAATCCCGCCCGGCCGCTCTGTTTAGGGTGACCCGCTCCCTTCTCAACCAGGGGGGAGTTGGGGAGCCCTTGCAGAGTAGTGCCGAGGATTTTAACATGTTTTTCGCTGATAAAGTCGCTCGGATCCGGGCCGACCTCGACTCCAATTGTAAAACAGAGTCGACTGACAACGAGTCAGTCGAGGTGACTGGGGCACGTACTTGTCCACCTGTCTGGGAAGAGTTTGATCTGGTGACACCTGATGAAGTGGACAAGGCCATTGGAGCTGTGAGTTCCGCCACCTGTTTACTGGATCCGTGTCCCTCCTGGTTGGTTTCGGCCAGCAGGGAGGTGACACGGAGCTGGGCCCAGGAGATTACCAACGCTTCCTTGGGGAGGGGAGTTTTTCCATCACTCTATAAAGAAGCGCTTGTGCGCCCCCTCCTCAAGAAGCCCTCCCTGGACCCAGCTGTGCTTAATAACTATCGTCCAGTCTCCAACCTTCCCTTTATGGGGAAGGTTGTTGAGAAGGTGGTGGCACTCCAGCTCCAACGGTCCTTGGAAGAAGCCGATTATCTAGGTCCCCAGCAGTCGGGTTTCAGGCCCGGTTACAGCACGGAAACCGCTTTGGTCGCGTTGATGGATGATCTCTGGCGGGCCCGGGACAGGGGTTTATCCTCTCTCCTGGTGCTCCTTGACCTCTCAGCGGCTTTCGATACCATCGACCATGGTATCCTTCTGCACCGGCTGGAGGGGCTGGGGGTGGGAGGCACTGTTCTTCAGTGGTTCTCCTCCTACCTCTCTGGCCGGTCGCAGTCGGTGTTAGTGGGGGGACAGAGGTCGACTCCTAGGTCTCTCCCTTGTGGGGTACCTCAGGGGTCGGTCCTCTCCCCCCTGCTATTTAACATCTACATGAAACCGCTGGGCGAGATCATCCAAGGACATGGGGTGAGGTATCATCAATATGCGGATGATACCCAGCTTTACATCTCCACCCCATGCCCAGTCAATGAAGCGGAGGAAGTGTTGTGCCGGTGCCTGGAGGCTGTTGGGGCCTGGATGGGTGTCAACAGACTCAAGCTCAACCCGGATAAGACGGAGTGGCTGTGGGTTTTGCCTCCCAAGGACAATTCCATCTGTCCGTCCATTACCCTGGGGGGGGAATTATTGACCCCCTCAGAGAGGGTCCGCAACTTGGGCGTCCTCCTCGATCCACAGCTCACATTAGAACAACACCTTTCAGCTGTGGCGAGGGGGGCGTTTGCCCAGGTTCGCCTGGTGCACCAGTTGCGGCCCTATCTGGACCGGGACTCATTGCTCACAGTCACTCATGCCCTCATCACCTCGAGGTTCGACTACTGTAATGCTCTCTACATGGGGCTACCTTTGAAAAGTGTTCGGAAACTTCAGATCGTGCAAAATGCACCTGCGAGAGCAGTCATGGGCCTACCTAGGTATGCCCATGTTTCACCATCACTCCGCAGTCTGCATTGGCTGCCGATCAATTTCCGGTCACAATTCAAAGTGTTGGTTATGACCTTTAAAGCCCTTCATGGCATCGGACCAGAATATCTCCGAGACCGCCTCCTGCCGCACGAATCCCAGCGACCGATTAGGTCCCACAGAGTGGGCCTTCTCCGGGTCCCGTCAACTAAACAATGTCGGTTGGCGGGCCCCAGGGGAAGAGCCTTCTCTGTGGCGGCACCGGCCCTCTGGAACCAACTCCCCCCGGAGATTAGAACTGCCCCTACTCTTCCTGCCTTCCGTAAACTCCTTAAAACCCACCTTTGCCGTCAGGCATGGGGGAACTGAACATCTCCCCCTGGGCACGTTTAATTTATGCATGGTATGTCTGTGTGTGTGTCTGTTAGCATATGGGGTTTTTAAATATTTAAATATTTTAAATTTGTCTGATTGCTTATGGTTTGTTTTTACATGTTGTGAGCCGCCCCGAGTCTTCGGAGAGGGGCGGCATACAAATCTAAGTAATAAATAATAAATAAATAAATAAATAAATAAATACCTATTTCTGTCAGCCTGCCTGCCTGCACACACACATGTATAAATAAAATGTGATCCAGAAGAATGAGCTATGTATTATGAGATTAATTAAAAACCACTACGTTAAAAATAAAGGGCAGAGGACCATATTGAACCATGGTGGAGCTGTGGTTAGAGTGCAGTACTGCCTTCAATTTGGCTATTTGGATCTCACCAGGCTCAAGGTTGGCTCAGCCTTCCATCCTTCCAAAATGGGTAAAATGAGGACCCAGATTATTGGGGGGAATATACTGACTCTGTAAACTGATTATAAAGGGCTGTAAAGCAGTATATAAATGCTATTGTGATTCTGCAATAAAAGTGGGGGAAAGTCAGGAGTAGGATTAGTCTGATCTTCAGAAAAAACACAAGGCTCTTAATTTATTGCTATGTATATTTTTTGAATTTGTTTTATACA
Organism: Erythrolamprus reginae; assembly: GCF_031021105.1. Classification (NCBI taxonomy): domain Eukaryota; kingdom Metazoa; phylum Chordata; class Lepidosauria; order Squamata; family Dipsadidae; genus Erythrolamprus; species Erythrolamprus reginae. Next base: position 74,515,159 of record NC_091955.1, read on the forward strand.
GCTTTCAGTATCCTGTTCCTTCCTAGTAGTAGTCATTCTGCAATAATAATTGAAATAGAACTTAGAATTCCCAACTTATAACCTTTCCTACACCTGTCAGTACAGATTATACTGTTCTTATATTGTTAAAAATTTGCTAACCAACCTGTTACAAGAAAAAAAATTCTCCCTGATTTATTTAATGCAGGTCCTGTTAATATGTTACCATTTTCTGATCTTAAACTCCATTCTCTTAATTTAATCACCCCTTTTCTTCTGATCAAACAATAGCTCATCAGTTGTGCTTTATTTATTTATCCCTTGCCTTTAAGTCTGGTTACGTGCTTTAGAATGAGTTTGTTTTACCCTTTTAATTATTGCATGACGATGTAACTTAAGATGCATTTACGTAAAAGTATAGATCTCTTCGGATGGCATCTAACCTGAAAGAATAGAAAGTATACTTCAAATGAAATTAACACAAATGCTTTTCTTTTCTTTTTGTGTGTGATCATGGTTGGCAAAAAAAGGATTTGACCTTAAAACATGGCTGGCGTACAGGAGCGATTATTCCAGAATTACGAAGAGAGATTAAGATCATGAATACAGAGCAATATGTTCAAACTATGACTTGGCTGCAAAGCCTCACTGGATTACTGGAACATATGCAGGTTTGTTCTTTACTTTTGTCCATTCTTTTCATCCCCACCCCATTCATATCTCAGAGGTTGCCATAAAGAAGAGGGAGTCCAACTATTCTCCAAAGCACCTGAGGGCAAGACAAGTAGCAATGGGTGGAAACTAATCAAGGAGAGAAGCAATTTAGAACTAAGGAGAAATTTCCTGATACTTAGAACAATTAATCAATAGAACTTGCCTCTAGAGGTTGTGCTTGCTCCAGCATTTAAAGTTTTAAAGAACAGATTGGATAACCATTTGTCTGAAGTGGTGTAGGGTTTCCTGCCCTAAGTTGGACTAAAAGACCTCCAAGGTTTCTTCCAACTCTGTTATTCTATTCTAAAGTGCCACAATTGATTGTGTTTGCACCTCTATTTTTTCCATTGCTATTATTGCAAATAAAAATGCACAATATAAAAACCATCAGACTTGATGCATGTAAACTCTAGATGGGAGATTAACCTCTTGTTTCTAGTTCTCTGCCCACTTAATGATTAGAGGGACCTTTGTCTAATGAGTTTTTTGCCCTGGTCATGATAATGCAGTTCAAATTATTACGTGAAATCATGGTGCTGGTGTTAAAATTAGAACACATGTTTATATTGCTTTCATGGTATGCTGGCGATGTGGCTATTGTTTTTTAATAAAATCTGTCTTCGTGTTTCTGGTTCAATCTGTCCTGACCATCTGTTATTTTTATAAATATATCCAAACACAATCCTATTTTATAAAACTCACAAATTTATATCATTTATGTCATGTCATTTCAGATTCACAAGAATCCTGATTGCCAAATGATATTAAATGAATGGAAAAAGGAAAGAAAGGAAATGCGGTAAATATTAAAATTAGATACTTGTGTATAAGTTTATCCAAGGTTAAGCTGAACTCCATTTTTGGGGTTATTTTTGGGTTATCTGTGAGCATATGTGGTACTGATTCTAAGTTTTTCAAAAATGACCTGATTAATTTGTAATACGTACAATAAAACTCACCGTACTTGCTTCATCTTCCTCATAACTTTGTTAATACTGTACTTAATTAATGCACAGAAAATTCAGCTCCAGTGAATTTTGAATGTCTACTCTTAAAATGATGTATTTAAATTTTTAGCTTTAGTTTTGCCTCTTGTAACATGAATTAAAAATATGCACAAACATATTTGATATGGTTTACCATATTTTTCAGAGTATAAGGTGCACTCAAATATAAGACATACCTTAGGTTGGGGGGAGGAAATAGCAAAAAATTGGAGAAATGTACATTATGGCAGTATATTAATGTCAGAAAGGTTTTTTTAATGTAATCACACTAACTCCTCCCAATTATTTAAATAGATCTACTTCAAATATGACTAAGTCAGGGTATATCTCAACTGTCTTACCTTAATACTAAACAGGACACTGTTATATTTCAACTATACTTGTACAGATGCTGTTAAAATTGATGTGACTTTCTGAAATTATAATTATTCTCTACTATTTGAAAGAAGATACAATAGCACTGGGCCTGTTCAGATCAAGCATTTATTTAAAAACAGCTTCTTCATTTTGTTAAGTTGTCTAGAATAACAATAAAGCAGTCTTTAAAAAAATAAATCTAATACAGTGATACCTCGTCTTACGAACCCCTCGTCATACAACTTTTTCAAGATACGAACAGGGGGTTCAAGATTTCTTTGCCTCGTTTTAAAAACCCTTTCTGCCTTACGAACCTGAGCCCGGGTCCGTGGGTTCTCTTACTGCGCCTGTGCTCTCCTATTGCGCATGAGCTATCTGACTGCCGAAGGGATTCCCCTGCCTTTTGATTGTCACCGCCGGAATTTCCCATTTGCTTGCATGGGAATTCCCCACCCCCTTTTGCTTGCACCTGAGGCGGGGAACGCCGGAGCTGCCCCATTTCCCTGCCACTTTCCCCTCTAGCCCTCCGCTTGCTCTGCTCCCCGCAGCCACCCTATCCAGCTGCCAAAATCCCCCTAGCCTGCTGCTTCCTTCACCCCATCTCGTTGCTAAAATCGCCAGTCCAAAAGCTTTGTATCTTGCCCCAAATCTCTCCAAAAATTGCTCCCCCAAAAGCTTTGTATCTTGCCCCAAATCTCTCCAAAAACCGCTCCCCCAAAAGCTTCGTATCTTGCCCCAAATCTCTCCAAAAACTGCTCCCCCAAAAGCTTCATATTTTGCCCCAAATCTCTCCAAAAACCGCTCTCCCCAAAAGCTTTGTATCTTGCCCCAAATCTCTCCAAAAACCGCTCCCCCAAAAGCTTTGTATCTTGCCCCAAATCTCTCCAAAAATCGCTCTCCCCAAAAGCTTTGTATCTTGCCCCAAATCTCTCCAAAAATTGCTCCCCCAAAAGCTTCGTATCTTGCCCCAAATCTCTCCAAAAATTGCTCTCCCCAAAAGCTTTGTATCTTGCCCCAAATCTCTCCAAAAATCTCTCTCCCCAAAAGCTTCGTATCTTGCCCCAAATCTCTCCAAAAATCTCTCTCCCAAAAGCTTCGTATCTTGCCTCAAATCTTTAAACGTTTTTAGCTATGTTAATTGGATTTTTTAGATATGTATATTGTTTATTGTTTGATATGTTGTGAGTCGCGAAAGGCAGCATACAAATCCAATAAATAAATAAATAAAATGCACTGACCGTTCTAAATATTTCTGCCCCCTTCTCTTTCTTCCCTCATCAGAGAAACGACAAGGAATTTCTTCAACTCTCAATTTGGAAGCTTATTCAGGACCGACCAAAACCCCACCTATTTCTTAAGGCGCTTGTCTCGCTTTGCTGATATCTACATGGCATCATTGAGTTGCCTGTTGAACTATGACCTTGATTACACGTTCTACCCGCGAAGGACTCCATTGCAGCATGAACTCCCAATGTGGTCTGACCAGTTGTGCACGGGTACATTCAGAATACCATTTCTTCAGGAGATGATTCAGATCAAATAACCTCCCTGCCCACCAGGTTGTTTTATTTTATTTTATTTTTTTTGTAATGTAATGGTTACCCTATTACTACGCAGTGGCTTTTTAAAGAATATTTATTGTAAGAGCAACTTTCTCTATAGTAGTCGGTTCGTGCGGTACATGCTATGGAGCAAATGTGTCTTTTCAGTTGCTCTCTTATTTTTTTCTAGTGAGAATTGATAAAAAAGTATGGTTGCACTAAAGAACCGATTCTTTCCTCCAGTTGAATATTTGCTGGAATGGATACATTATTTGCACATGGATTTACATATAGCTTGTAATATTTGTCATATACAGTGTTCCCTCGATTTTCGCGGGGGATGCGTTCTGAGACCGCCCACGAAAGTCGAATTGCCGCGAAGTAGAGATGCGGAAGTAAATACACTATTTTTGGCTATGAAGCCTTCCCTTAACACTTTAAACCCTTAAATTAAAATTTCCCATTCCCTTAGCAACCATTTAGATTATTACTCACCATGTTTATTTATTAAAGTTTATTTAATTTTTTTTTAATTAAAGGCAGACGAAAGTTTGGCGATGACATATGACGTCATCGGGCAGGAAAAACCGTGGTATAGTGGAAAAAACCGCAAAGTATTTTTTTAATTAATATTTTTGAAAAACCGTGGTATAGGCTTTTCGCGAAGTTTGAACCCGCGAAAATCGAGGGAACACTGTACACTCTAATCAAAGGTCATTACTTGAAATTTGATTTAAATATTTATTCAGCTAAAGGCTCAGCTATTAAAGCAGAAACTTTACAAGGGATGTAAAATCTCGTCATGCAGAGCTGGATAACTTATTTTTTTAATCAGAACATTAGAAAATAATTTTTAGTGGATGGGAGATTTAAATCCATGCAGAACTCAGCCATTTACGTACTATAGGGTTCCTGCTTGGGCGGAGGGTTGAACTCGATGGCCGTCATGGTCCCTTTCAACTCTAACAATCAATCAATCAATCAATCAATTAATTAATTTTCTTAGACAGCCAGGAAAAGCTGTAAGTAGAACACAATATTACATTGTTAGAGATTTCCAGCCAATGGAAATTGACAGGACAATTAGTAAAATTGGCAGTAGAAACACTGCCAATACAATACAGTAGCACCACAAGTATAGAAACAGAACAATACATCTACTAAAGTGTGCTCAGTGGGAACAGCTCTGTATGAAGAATTAATGGTAAATATAGAGTAAAGCCTTATAGCACTGGTCACTTTAGTTACAGGGGTAGGCAAAGTTGGCTCTTCTATGACTTGTGGACTTCAACTCCCAGAATTCTTAAGCCAATTATGCTAGCTCTGGAATTCTGGGAGTTGAAGTCCCCAAGTCAATAGAAGAGCCAACTTTGCCTACCCCTGCTTTAGTAGAATGTCATCATGTACTTTAAGAACTATATTTTATATATTGAGGCTGCAGTCTTGTGCTTACTTTCCTGAAGGTAACTTTCATTGAATGCAATAAAATTTTAGTAATGTATAATAGTATTATTGGCCAGTCTTCATGATAAGAGTGAAACAGTTTGTTTTAAAAGGTGAAGATTTTCTCTCTCTTTAAAATTCTTATTCTCTTTAAAATTCTTAAAAATCATGTAAGCTAAATGTTTGAGAGTTTTAAGCCAGTTCCCACTGTCCTTATGTAAGAGCCAGTTCCTTAACAAGGACTAAAACTCGTATTTGTTTTATTCACTTCTTCAGTTCAGCAGGCAACGAAAGTATATGTTATGTTGAAATCATAAATACACTATTTCTAGAATGAAAAACGGCAATACAGCCAGAAATTTCTGAAACAAAGCAGTGGAATGCAATTTTCGCGGGCATTGCAGTCCATCTATTTTGAAAATCTCGAAACATTCCTTTAAAATATATATTAAACATTTGTGTTTTAGGAAGATACTCAAAATACAACCAGAATTGTAGGAAATAATTTGGCTCCCCAAATGCTGTTTACATAAATAGTATGTATTTGAAGTTCTCAAAAGCATTTCAATGTAGACATTTGCAGCTACATATACTTCTAAATTTTTTTGTTGTGTAATTTAAGATTAGTAACTGGCATGATTCCATTCTGGCTACAAATATATGTCTTGTAATAGATGTTCAAGATAGGTGAGTGTAATTCCTGCTTTCACCTTTGCTTTCAGAGCTTAAATCCATAAACAAACAACCCTTCAGAGAAAAACTGGTTTTATTGCATTTCTGCTACTATATCAGTTCCTGTACTCTATATTTTTTGGAGCATAAGACACACCGTTTTCCCCCCTAAAAGAGGGTGGAAATGTCGGTGTGTCTTATACACTGAATACAGCCATTTTTGGCCTACTGAAGCCCTGGCCCTGTGTCCCATTTTTTGCAAAAATTGGGGGCACAGGGGGGTTGGGAGGCCTGCACAGAGGATTTGGGCTGGGGGAAGGCAAAAACACCCCTGTTTTTGAAAAAAAAAAACCAGGCAAAAAAGGGACCTTTTTTTTTTTTAAAGGAAATATTTTTGCCTTCCCCCAGCCCCCAGGAGAACTCTGCAGGCCTCCCAAACCCTCTGTGCTCCCCATTTTTGCAAAAAAGGTGAAAAACGGGATGTTTTTGCCTTCCCCAGCCCCTTTGCATACCCTGTTTTTCACAAAAACTGACCTGCTTTTCACCCGGTTTTGCAGAGGGTTTAGGAAGCCTGCAGAGTGCTCCTGGGGGCTGGGGGAAGGCAAAAAAGCCCAATTTTTGCCCATTTTCACCTGTTTTTTGCAAACATTGGGGGGGTGCCTTTCTCCAACCAGAAGCACTCTGCAGGCCTCTCAAACCCTCTATGAACATTGTGTTTTGCAAAAACTAACCCGTTTTGGGGGGAAACGGCACGCAGAAGGTTTGGAAGACTTACAGAGTGCTCCTTGGGGTTGGGGAGGACAACTTTTTTTCCTTACTTACCTCTTTGAAATCTTGGTGTGTCTTATACACCAATGCGAATTATAGTCCGAAAAATATGGTAAGTTAGTGCAAGGATCCATATATTGCTCCATAGGCTTTTCACAAGAGATTCAACCATCCAAGCCATACTTCTTCCCAAACCTCCATTTAAAAATAAATAAATAAATAAATAAATTTTTTTCACCAAAGTTACACAAACATCCATACATGTACCATATTGTCAAAACATCCATAGTTACACATTTTATATCCAAAATATCATCAACGTATCTCCTTAGTTTTGACCCTTTTATACTTTTATCTCCCATCTCCTTACCTTCTATATTTCATATTACTCCCTTCCTTCTATCTCCCTCTCTCCCTCTTTCCTATTTCCCTCCTCTCTCTTCCCCTTTCATTTCCTACCTCCTATCCTTTCCTGAGAAATCTAATCTTAATCCGATTTATGATTAGAAGATGAGTATTTCAGAAACCCTGACTTCATTCCAACATCGGAGCTATTCTTAAACTTGTATCTTTCGCTTTGTCCATATTTATATATATAATATATTCTTTTAGGTATATCTACTATTATTTTAAAGCTGCCCCCCTCCTCCTATTTTTGTCAACCTGGGTCTACCACCTTATAGTTTCCAGCTTTCTTCCAAATTAATCGCTATAACTTATCTTCCAGATATATTTATTATCTCTTATACCTAAGAACATAAGAAGAGCCATGCTGAATCAGGCCAAAGCCCATCGAGTCCAGCATTCTGTGTCACACAGTGGCCCACCAATTATACATGGGGATCTTGAGTAGAAAGATAAGGCAAGACCCTCCCTTTCCCCTGACCCCCAACAAATGGTACTCAAGGGAATCCTGCCTGCCTCAACCAACATAGAGGCAGCACATGGACATCCGTTTCAATAACCACCAATACACTTGGCACCCATGAATTTGTCTAATCCTGCCTTGAAGCTATCCAGGCTGACAACTGTCACGACCTCTTCTGGAAGTGAATTCCATAAACCAACGACCCTCTGGGTGAAGAAATATTTCCCTTTATTTGTCCTCGCTTTCTTACCTATGAGCTTTAGGGAGTGCCCCCTCGTTCTAGTATTGTGTGATAGAGAAAAGAATTTTTCTCTATCCATCTTTTCTATCTCGTGCATGATTTTATACACTTCAATCAAATCACCTCTTAAACGCTGTCTTTCAAGGCTGAAGAGAGCAAGGCGTTGTAACCAGGGAAGTGCTCCATTTCCTTGATCATTCTTGTTGCCCTTTTTTGCACCTTTTTCAGTTCCATTATATCCTTCTTGAGGTGAGGTGACCAGAACTGTACACAGTACTCCAAGTGTGGTCTCACCATCGATTTGTACAGAGGCAATACAACACTTGCTGATTTATTTTCCATTCCCTTCCTAATCATGCCAAGCATGGAATTTGCTTGTTTTACTGCTGCTGCGCACTGGGTTGACATCTTCATTGAGCTGTCCACCAAAATCTCAAGATCCCTTTCTTGGGTTGTCTCAAAAAGATTGGTCCCCATCAGTTGGTAGATATAATTGGGGCTCTTTGCCCCAATATGCATAACTGTGCACTTGTTTAGGTTAAAATGCATTTGCCACTTTGTTGCCCACTCACTCAATTTCGAGTGATCCTTTTGGACAATCAGTTTCACTTTTCACTACCGGAAACAATTTAGTGTCATCAGCAAACTTTGCTACCTCACTGTTTATTTCTACATCCAGATCATTAATGAATAAATTAAAAAGTAAAGGTCCCAAAACTGAACCTTGGGGTACACCACCTCTCACTTCTTTCCTTCCAGAGAATTGTCCATTTATTGCCACCCTTTGCTTCCTACAATTTAGCCGGTTACCAATCCAGGACAAGACCTGTCTTCTAATTCCGTGGCTGAAGAGCTTTTTTATACCTCTTAATTTTAGGCCTATTCTTCCCTCTCCTCAATTTATAACTTTACTCATCATTCATTTTTCTTTTAATTCTATCGTTTCTAGAAGCCCTAAATTTCTAAATTTTTACTAATTCTCCATATTTAAGCAGTTGAACAAATTCTATCCTTATCACTACATTTGATGCCCATAACACTGTCCTCTCTCAAAGCTCCATTTTGAATGGAAGGTTTTCATAGATTGTCCCCATCTTTTTGATATACAGTGGTACCTCATCTTACAAACGCCTCTTCTAACTAACTTTTCAAGATACGAACCTGGTGTTTAAGAGTTTTTTGCCTCTTCTTCCGAACTATTTTCACCTTACGAACCCAAGCAGCTGCTGCTGGGATGAAGGGGTTTCTTTCCCCCCCCTTATTTGAAGAAAGAAAAGGGAGGGGCTGCTTGGAGTAGGAAAGATTTTGCAGAGAACAACGTGCTTGCAAAGGCACTGAAAGGGTGTCTTTTTAAGAAAGAAAAGGGAGGAGGGGGCAGCTTGAGGGAGGAAAAATTTGCAGAGAACAACGTGCAACGGTGTCTTTTGAAGAAAGAAAAGGGAGGGGCAGCTTGGAGGAAAGATTTTGCAGAGAACAATGTGCTTGCAAAGGCACTGAAAGGGTGTCTTTTTAAGAAAGAAAAGGGAGGAGGGAGGGGCAGCTTGGGGGAGGAATTTTTTTGCAGAGAACAACGTGCTTGCAAAGGCACTGAAAGGGTGTCTTTTGAAGAAAAATGAGGGGCGCCCCCCTTGCCTTTCTTCCTTCCCACTCACCCTTTAGCTTAGCCTTGCTTCTTCCACCCGCCCCCTTTAGCTGCTCCTCCCTGCCCTCTGTTCGCCTCCCTTCTAAAGTTTGGGATTTTCCTGAAGGATTTGCACGCATTTTTTGCTTTTACATTGATTCCTATGGGAAACATTGTTTCATCTTACGAACTTTTCATCTTACTAACCTCCTCCTGGAACCAATTAAGTTCATATGATGAGGTACCACTGTATTTTGTAAAATTCCCCAATTATGCTATTGAGGGACTTGAGCTCACCCTATAGTGCTGTTGCAGTATTATACAATGTTGACAGATATTAATGCAGAATGGATTATTTTGATTGAAAGGAAGAATAATGCCAGGTTGAGTCATTACCTATCAAAATAGTTTTATCTTCATATCTTGTTGCCTAATTGTTTTGACTAACAATAGAACACTAAGCGGAAAACCCAAAGAACAGAATTAGACACAATTAGTCAAATTAGAACGAGTTCTGAAAATTGGGCATAGTGTAAAACCTTCTAAAGCTTACTCTAGCTGTCTTTGTATTAGTGTATGCTAACAAATCCTGTAAACTATGGTAGTGATTGTGAGCATTCCAGCTCCACATGCTAAACATTTTGAGATTTGCTTTAAAGAAGGATTCTTTTAAAGCAAAATAAATTTTAATTTCTTTGTGTAAAGTACTACTTGCTGCTACAGTTTTTTTTAAAATGACAAATATTGTAAAAAATGTGCATGAAAAGTGACTGTGGAAAGCCTTTAATATAGAGCTGCAAAATATCTTAAGAGAATGTAATGTTTTGTGTCCTTATTCTGATGTAATTTTGAAATTTTAAAGCACACTTGAATGATAAAACTTCTCATTTGCAATTACTTTGCTTGTTGTTGATTTTTGTCATTATGCTCCACCTGAATACCAAAAGTGAGACGGGTTCACTTGTCAACAACTTTGAAGCCAACAAGGAAAACATCTGATTCTTAAGCTGAAACTTTGTTATTGGAAAAATATTTTCATACGTACAAAAATAACTCTCAAATAATGCAGCGTTAACTTATAAACTAAATAAATATTTTTCTACGTTCATTTATTGTAATTTGGATGGAAGTCGGTGGAAGGTTTTAAAGTAGAAAGCTGGTCAATGGCAGGGGAAGGAAAAGACCAGTGAAAACATTGCGTACTTGAAGGGAATAAGTGTGGAATATGTAAATTGAATTTATAGTTGATGGTTTTGATAATTAATGTCTGTTTCAATAAGGTACCAAAAATAAATATGAGTGAGTTCTACAAATATTAGTTTAAAAAAAATTCTACGAGTAGAATGGATGCAAATATGCTGCTTTAAAATTACTGCTTTGAAGCATGACTTTTATTTATTCATTCATTCATTCATTCATTCATTCATTCGATTTTTATGCCACCCTTCTCCTTAGACTCAGGGCGGCTTACAACATGTTAGCAATAGCACTTTTTAACAGAGCCAGCCTATTGCCCCCACAATCCGGGTCCTCATTTTACCCACCTCGGAAGGATGGAAGGCTGAGTCAACCTTGAGCCGGTGTTGAGATTTGAATCGCTGACCTCCAGATCTATAGTCAGCTTCAGTGGCCTGCAGTACAGCACTCTACCTGCTGCGCCACCCCGGCTCTATTATGAACACACAGTACATGTTTTAATTTCTCTAACCAATGCTGCTAAGGTTGTTTTGTTATCTAAAAGAAGATGTTAATGTAAGTTTGATGGATGAAAGACTTCTCAAAGCTGCTAACAAAAGACTTAGAAGTAGTAATTGTTTGGGGGGAAACTATTCTTGGTAGTTAATTTTGTTCAATATCAGGTAAAATGTTCTTTTAAAAAAGTTTTGGATTCATTGAAACTATATAAAGTGCTTCTACACATAGTGTGTTATTCATCAAGATCAACATTAGAATAAGTAGATGAATTTGTCTAGCTTGGTATAATGTTATGAACGGTGGGAGAACGGGGTGATGCTTAGCAGGTACTAGCAAATATATAATTGCTAGTCTGTGACCTACTTTAAGAAATTAATATTCATTAGAAGAAGCCATAATGGTGATATCTGTACACACTGTTCATTTTTGTTATATTGAACTGAAAATTTTCCTATAGCAGGAAAAGGTTATTTTTTTGTGTGGTAAAACTAGAAGAGATAGAATCAAGAATGAAGTTGGAAAATGAAGGAAGAATGAATATGAAATGAGTATAGAGTGGTACCTCTACCTACCAACGCCTCTACTTACGAACTTTTCTAGATAAGAACCGGGTGTTCAAGATTTTTTTGCCTCTTCTCAAGAACCCTTTTCCACTTACAAACCCGAGCCTCCGAAACTGTAACCGGAAAAGGCAGGGAGAAGCCTCTGTGGGGCCCCTCTAGGAATCTCCTGGGAGGAAACAGGAGTGGAAAAGTCAGGGAGAAACCTCTGTGGGGCCTTTCTATGAATCTCCTGGGAAGAAACAAGGCCGGAAAAGGCAGGGAGAAACCTCCGTGGGGCCTCTCTAGGAATCTCCTGGGAGGAAACAGGGCCAGAAATGGTGGGGAGAAGCCTCCTTGGGGCCTCTCTAGGAATCTCCTGGGAGGAAACAGGGCCTCCACCCTCCCTGGGGTTTCCCCAATCACACACATTATTTGCTTTTACATTGATTCCTATGGGAAAAATTGCTTCTTCTTAGAAACTTTTCTGCTTAAGAACCTGGTCACGGAACGAATTAAGTTTGTAAGTAGAGGTACCACCGTATTGGGGGTAGTTTATGAATGAGAATCAATTGCAAACAAGAAGGTGACATGGGCCCTTTTTAATTCTCTGGGTATGATGGAAGCAAGGGGATTTGCAAGGTTTCATGGATGTATGTAGAAATCTAAAAAGCCATTCTTCTCAAATGTCTCATAAAATCTTACAATTAAGATTGCACTATTATAAAATATAGTCTTTAATATTTTCAAAGCAGCTTATCCAACATTTCTACAATTCATTGTGTTAAACACACAAATTTTAAATGTGGGGTGTGTTTTTTTCAACCTGGAAATATGCAGTAAATCATTTAAAAACATTTAGATTAAAAAAAAATACCATTCCTTTAATGACAAGTTCGTAACAACTCAAACAGCATAGCTATACCTCAATCTTTTATAAAATGAAATGCTTTTTTGTAACGTTAATTACTTGTGGAATATATGGAAGAGAACAAAAATGAAAACAGTGATATTAGGATCTGCATAACTAAAATGACAGCAATATTTTCTAAAGAAATTAAACAACATTCAGTTTTCTTAGGAATTTTCTTAGGAATGATGTTCTTCAATGGCCCTTCCCTGAACCATATGTGTCGCCTTGTATCTTCATTATCCAGTAGGAAAACACTTTCTCCGATGAAGAAGAAATGATTTTATTAGAAATCGTTTTAGGAATCACTGCTCACCAACTGCTGCTCATCAGAAACCTGTTTTAAAAAAAAGATTATAAACATTTATGAATAATGCTCTAAAATTTGTTGGCAAAGTAGTTAGCAATATATTACCAATGAACAGAGGGGTTACTTTCACTCTAAAATTATTTTAATTAGTGCTTTCAAAGACCTGATAAAGCAGTTATGTAGCAACCCAAAGAGCAAAAGCCATTATTCAGACAGCAAACATTATTGAACAGGAAACACTACTAAGACATTGAAGGTTCTGTTAATAAACAACTGTGAAGTTGGCTCTGGCCTGGATATAGAGTTGATAACATATTTAGTATTTCAGGTCATAGACTGGATTACACTGTAGACTAGTTGCAGAGGATGTACTTTAGGTGCAGACTCAAAAGAGAGGATGGTCAGGTTCAAACATTGCACCAAATACAGGTGAAAGTAAAAAAATTAGAATAGTGTGCAGAAGTTCATTGATTTCAGTAATCCAACTTAAAAGGTGTTGCGGTTAGCTCTGGCCCAGCTCCTGCCCCAAGGACTGTCTTCGGAGAGGGGCAGCATACAAATCTAAGTAATAAATAAATAAATCCACATGCTGCAGGCCTGTTTTGCCCCCGGTGGAATCTGCTGATGAAGGCTCCTCTGACCAAGAAGACATGAATGACAGGGAGGAGGAGAGTGTGGCAGACAGCTCAGAAGGAGATCAATTATCTAGCTCCTCCTTGGATTCAGAACAAGAGTTAATGATACAGCCAAGCATGCGGAGAGCGATGCATAGGCAGCAACAACTGAGAGATTATTATCAAAGAAAATGAGGCCACCTTGGTTGGGTGGGGCTGTGGTAATTAGTGGGGCTGCTATAAATAGCAGCCTGTGGGTTTGGCCATTGTGGAGGATTATCTGATCTTTGTGTTTCGTGACTGCTTTACTGACTTTGACTTTTTGTGTGCTGATTTTTCCCTCCTTTGAAACTAAACCAGGGCAAAGTGCGTTTCACTTTGTGAAAGAAGAAGGATTGTGAATTGCCTCACAGCTGCAAGCTAAGTATCACAGAACTGATAAGGGACTTGTACAAATTACCAGTTTGTTTGGAGACGAGTGCTCTTTGCTATACCAAAAGAGGGCTTAGGTTAAGTGAATTTTCATTATAAAGAACATTGTTTTGAATTTTCAAATGTGTGTGTGTCTGAAATTTGTACCTGTGAATTTTTGGGAGGAGTCTACCAGAGAGCCCGACAGAACAAAAGGTGAAACGTAGTATATGAGAGAGAGACTCATTACATGCAAAGCAAGATAGTTCAAGCCATAATTTGTCATAATCGTGATGTTTGTCATAATTGTGATGATTATGGGGTATAGCTCATGAAAACCCCAAATCCACAATCTCAGAAAATTAAAATATTGCATGCAATCAATAATATAAGACCTCTGAAAAGTATAAGCTTGCATATGTACTCAGTACTTGATTTGGGCCCCTTTTGCAGCATTTACTGCCTCAATGCGGTGTGGCATGGAAGCTATCGGCCTGTGGCACTGCAGTGGTGTTATGGAAGACCGGGATGCTTCAATAGCGGCCTTCAGCTCTTTTGAATTGTTCGGTCTCATGTCTCCAATCTTTTTCTTTGGAATGCCCCATAGATTCTCTCTATGGGGTCCAAGTCAGGTGAGTTTGCTGGCAAATCAAGCAAAGTAATCCCATTGTCATTGAACCATGTTTTGGTGCTTTTGGCATTTATTTATTATTTATTTATTACTTGGATTTGTATGCCGCCCCTCTCCGAAGACTCGGGGCGGCATTGTAGGCGGGTGCCAAGTCCTACTGGAAAATGAACTCAGCATCCCCGTAAAGCTCGTCTATGGAAGGAAGCATGAAGTGCTCCAAAATCCCCGGGTAGACGGCTGTGTTCCATGAAGTAGAGATGCTCCCTTCCTTCCTACCCCTCCCTCCTCCATTCCTGGTTTTACTTACCCCCAGGGGCAACGGGGGCGGCAAGCTGGGGGCTTTGCTGCGCTCACTGCCGGCGTCTCCCTTGGTGGCGGCGGCAGCACCAGTGCTCAGGGTCAGGGCAGGGGAAGGGGAAGCTCAAGGCAAGAGGGATCCAGGCCAGGACTTGAAGCCGGGATTCCAGGCCGGTCAGCTGGGAGGTTGGACACTACCACTAAGGGAGACGGCTTAGGTGGGTGGGGGAAGAAGAGGCAGTGGCGGGCAGCAGTAAGGCTCAGCTTCAAGTGGAGCGTACCAACGCTCCGAGAATGAAAGGGGAGGGATCGGGATGGTGAGCTTTTATTTAAAGGCTGGGGGGAAAGGAGGAGGAGAGTTAAAACGCACAGTATTGTATAGCGAAAGTCAAGGGACCACTGTACATCAATTATTTTCCAGTCTTCACAGTTCCCCAGTGCTCCAGGATCTTTGAAAGATATATACTGCTCAAAAAAAATATGAAGGGAACACTCAAATAACACATCCTAGATCTGAATGAATGAAATATTCTCATTGAATAGTTTGTTCTGTACAAAGTTGAATGTGCACAACAGCATGTGAAATTGATTATTAATCAGTGTTGCTTCCTAAGTGGACCGTTGGATTTCACAGAAGTTTGATTTACTTGGAGTTATATTGTGTTGTTAAAGTGTTATTTTTTTGAGCAGCGAAGTTCAGTGATTTTGAGACCTCGTCTACCAGTTCCTTCAGTACCTTGGGATGTAATCCAACTGGTCCTTTGAACTCATTTACCATTTTCTTCCCTATTTTAACTTGTGCTCCTAATCTGTGTGTTGTGGTGGTGTTTTTCATAGGTTGGACTCTATTTTTCCTTTATGTAAAGATAGTTGCAAACAAAATGAGCTAAGTAGTTCTGCTTTCTCCTGTTGCTTGTCATCTCATTTTATTTATTTTTTCATTTATATATATTTTATATAAATGGAGTAGAAACCACAGAGTCAGGTAGTGCATTTCAGGCGTTGATTACTCTATTTTGTCTTTCAATTTTATTAGAGAGTTCTTTGTGCAGCCATGCTGGTTTCTTTTGAGAGCTGTTATTTTTCTTCTTCATTGGCATTGTGCCAGACTGGGCTTTTATAATCTCACTTTTCAAATTTCCCCGGCTTTTTGAGTTTTCCCCTTGAAGATTCTTATCCATGGAACCCTTCCCAAGCTTTCTCTAAGTTTATTGAAATTAGCTCTCTTGAAGTCCAAGACTCTAGTTTGACTTTGTTCTATTGCTTGTGCTTGTGTAATGTTGAATTCCAATATTGTATGATCACTTGCCCCACAAGGTTCCTATATCTTGAACACCTACCATTTCACCTCTTGTTAGTGAGAATTAAGTCCAATATAGCTGATCATCTTGTACTTTTCTCTTTGCCTGCTAGGTTTAACATAGAAAAAGACCTCATGATCCATCTAGTCTGCCCTTACACTATTTTCTGTATTTTATCTTAGGATGGATCTATGTTTATCCCAGGCATGTTTAAATTCAGTTACTGTGGATTTATCTACCACGTCTGCTGGAAGTTTGTTCCAAGGATCTATTACTCTTTCAGTAAAATAATATTTTCTCATGTTGCTTTTGATCTTTCTCCCAACTAACTTCAGATTGTGTCCCCTTGTTCTTGTGTTCACTTTCCTATTAAAAACACTTCCCTCCTGGACCTTATTTAACCCTTTAACATATTTAAATGTTTCAATCATGTCCCCCCTTTCCCTTCTGTCCTCCAGACTATACAGATTGAGTTCATTAAGTCTTTCCTGATACGTTTTATGCTTAAGGCCTTCCACCATTCTTGTAGCCTGTCTTTGGACCCGTTCAATTTTGTCAATATCTTTTTGTAGGTGAGGTCTCCAGAACTGAACACAGTATTCCAAATGTAGTCTCACCAGCACTCTATATAAGGGGATCACAATCTCCCTCTTCCTGCTTGTTATACCTCTAACTATGCAGCCAAGCATCCTACTTGCTTTCCCTACCGCCTAACTGCACTGTTTATTAAGACCCTGTTGGATCTTCCATTTAGTGCAGAGTTTGTCTCCCAGTTATAGGTGCTTAATACTGTATTATCTTTGATGTCACAGATAGAGTTGTGGTGTGTGTGTATCACCTTATGGTACCAGTGCATGCTAATTCAAAGGGGATAACAAAAAGGAATAAAATACAAAAAACAAAAACATCCCATGCTATGCCCTGATAGTTCTGTTATTAAAAGAAGATAAAATCAGGTGGTCAGTTAAGTCGAAGCCACAAAGTTTTGTTTTAGAATCCAAATTCTGGCTTCCGATATATTTGGAAGAAAACCCTACCCCATCAGAATAAATACTTACCAAAAATGGATCATAAGGAGGATCTGGTGGAGGAGCTGATGAGCTTTCATAATTGGGATTTGAGAGGTTGGTTGATGGTGCTTTGTCCATAGTTACATCAATATCATCTTTTTCCTATGTGATGTTTTAAGAGAATAGTTTATGTTCAGATTCATTGCAAAGAAAGCCACTTTGGTGTAGTACTTATATACATTGGCTAGAAGGCATTGGGAAATTGAGAGACCATTGATTCTAATCCTGCCTTTGGCATAAACCAGATGGGTGACCTATGATCTATCTCAGTCATAGAAAGAAGCCAATGGGAAGCCATTTCCAAAAAAGGCCAAACAGTTACCAGAAGTCAAGATGACTGGAGGACATAAAAAAAAGCAAAGCAAACAAGGAAGTCAGAACTATTGGTTGTATTTATAAGTTATTTAAATACTAGGGATTGATTGCACTAAACCAGTAGTTCCAAACCTCTGGTCCCCGAACCACTGGAGGGCCATGAGGGTTTGAAGAAATTTTATGATTTAAATTTTGAATTAAGTCTTGGTGGTCCGTGCCATATTCCATGGCCCCAAAAGGTATTTAAAGGTCCGTGGTCAGTGTAGGGCTGCAAAAATTTTTACTACCACACTGTGGGTGTGGCTTTGTGGGTGTGGCTTGCTGGCCATGTGACCAGGCGGGAGTGGCTTGATGATCATGTGACCGGGGGATGGCTTAAAGGTCATGTGATTGGCTTAAAGGTGGCCAACTTGACATCACTCACGTCAAGGGTTTGTGTTAAGATTAGAGTTAGGGTGCCTAGCCTCTCCTCGCCTCAAAGACATACAATTTCCCTCTTTATTTACTATTACTGAACATCCAAAATATACTATTTAATTCCATGTATATATGCCACAGGCACACAAAAATGTATATATTATCTACTATATAAATTCTATGTATATGTATACACACACATGGTGACTCAAGGAGGCTTACAGAATATAAAAAACACATTTACAAACAGTACAACTAATAAAAATTAAATAAATCAATGTAATAAAATTACCCCCCAACTTTCACCCTAGCAACAGACGATCACTCAAGCCATTTAATGGGCTCCATCCTGTTTTGGGTTTCCCAGGCCTGCTGGCAGAACCAAGTCTTGAGTGCCTTCTGAAAGAGTATTAGAGTGGGGGCCATTCTAATCTCTGGGGAAATGATGCTCCAGAGAGAGGGAGCCACCACCGAGAAGGCCCATCTGAAGTCCCGTTAGGTTTATCTCCCTTAGGGATGGGACCCGCAGCATTCCCTGCCTCTCCACTCTGATGGGTCAGGTAGATGTTACCAGTAAGAGACGGTCCCTCAGATATATGTGTGTGGATGGATAGATAGATAGATAGATCTAGATGTCTGTCTGTCCGTCTGTTTACCTACCTACTTACTTACCTACCTACTTACATACATACATACATACATACATACATACATGTACACTCATGTTTTGTGATTGTTTTAAAAGTCCATTTATGGTACTATGCTTTTTCTTACCCTGAAAAGTTGGAATTGAATGGGTCGGTTCTTAAATCTGAAGTATGAATATCCAACCAAAGCAATGATTCCGATGACCAGAATAATTGCAAAGAATATTCCTGTACCAGCTCCAGGATGTAGAGCCTTGAATTGAGACAAAGAAGCCAAATAGATAATAGTTAGGAAGTATATTTAAATATTTCACAAATTCTAGAGGGAAAGACAAGTTACTGTGTTTTAAGATGCAAAACAGAACATGGCATCACATGGTATTTTAAAATAGAAACATAGAAACATAGAAGTCTGACGGCAGAAAAAGACCTCATGGTCCGTCTAGTCTGCCCTTATACTATTTTCTGTATTTTATCTTAGGATGGATATATGTTTATCCCAGGCATGTTTAAATTCAGTTACTGTGGATTTATCTACCACGTCTGCTGGAAGTTTGTTCCAAGGATCTACTACTCTTTCAGTAAAATAATATTTTCTCACGTTGCTTTTGATCTTTCCCCCAACTAACTTCAGATTGTGTCCCCTTGTTCTTGTGTTCACTTTCCTATTAAAAACACTTCCCTCCTGAACCTTATTTAACCCTTTAATATATTTAAATGTTTCGATCATGTCCCCCCTTTTCCTTCTGTCCTCCAGACTATACAGATTGAGTTCATTAAGTCTTTCCTGATACGTTTTATGCTTAAGACCTTCCACCATTCTTGTAGCCCGTCTTTGGACCCGTTCAATTTTGTCAATATCTTTTTGTAGGTGAGGTCTCCAGAACTGAACACAGTACTCCAAATGTGGTCTCACCAGCACTCTATATAGCGGGATCATAATCTCCCTCTTCCTGCTTGTTATACCTCTAGCTATGCAGCCAAGCATCCTACTTGCTTTCCCTACCGCCTGACTGCACTGTTTGGATCCAATGTATTGTGACACAGAATTTGGTACGTTAACCCAGGATGAAAGACCAATGTCATTTTTAAAGCAATCCAGGTTTTTTTAAATATCTGTATGTCCCCAAGGCATATAACCTATAGCTCTAGAAATGCTTATTCCATCCCCTATACAAAAAGTGTTGAGTAAGACCATAAGACTAGGGGTCTCCAACCTTGGCAACTTTAAGACCTGTGGACTTCAACTCCCTTTTTGCTACGAAGGGGAACTATGGTAAAGACATGCATATAGGAAATGTATACTAATTTACCTTAAATTACCTAATTTAAGAATACAGTAGAACCACTGGTCACAAACACTTCTGACCATGGATCAAATCAGCTTCCAACCAATCCTCCCCCCCCCCATGGCTGATTCCCCCCCCCCCTTTTTGTCTATCTTAGAGAAACAGAGAAACAACAAACAAATAATATTTTTTAAATAAATCAATAACTTGTTCACCACATCTTGAAAGCTCAAAAAATGTTTCTAATGAAGGAGGTTCAAAAAGAGGAGATGGTAGTTTTACTTGTGTTGTTTTCCAAGTACTTTCATGATTGTCCTGAAGCTGGGTTCTTCATTTTTTTAATCTCCAGAAGATTTAAGGTCCACAAACCAAGAGTTCTTCCATGGCAAGATGCATATCTATATGTCCCCGAGGCACATAACCTATAGCTCTATGCATATTCCATCCCCTATACAAAAAGTGTTGAATAAGACCATCAGACCAGGAGTCTCCAACCTTGGCAACTTTAAGACTTGTGGACTTCAACTCCCAGAATTCCTCAGCTAGCAAAGCAAAGGAATTCTGGGAGTTGAAGTCCACAGCTCTTAAACTTGCCAAGGTTGGAGACTCCTGCATCAGACCTATCTCCAGAAGATGAAGGAATGTTTACATAACAGAAGAGGAAAGTTATATTGTCATTTGAAGTTCAATTTTAAATTAAAATCTAATCCTGCTATTCCGATTCTGAATTAAGGCCCCAAAATGGCACTTAAGCCAAGAATGACCAAGTGCCCCAATATAGTTTTTCCTTCTTGACATGCTCAACCAAGCCTGCTCCCAAAAGAAATATTCATTCACAGGTTTTTGCACTCCATTCAAAAAGATACATTTCTACATGCAAAGCACTTACAGAGGTTGCAGGAGGTGCTTTTAGTGATGCTTCAATAACATGGATGACCCCATTGGAGGCAATAATGTCCCATTCACGGATAGCTTTACCATTCACATACTTGCTAGTCATCTGGAAAAAAAATAATAACTTGAGCCACAACATAATGAACATATTATATGATCTTAATGAACTCAATCTGTATAGTCTGGAGGACAGAAGGAAAAGGGGGGACATGATCGAAACATTTAAATATATTAAAGGGTTAAATAAAGTCCAGGAGGAAAGTGTTTTTAATAGAAAAGTGAACACAAGAACAAGGGGACACAATCTGAAGTTAGTTGGGGGAAAGATCCAAAGCAACATGAGAAAATATTATTTTACTGAAAGAGTAGTAGATCCTTGGAACAAACTTCCAGCAGACGTGGTAGATAAATCCACAGTAACTGAATTTAAACATGCCTGGGATAAACATATATCCATCCTAAGATAAAATACAGAAAATAGTATAAGGGCAGACTAGATGGACCATGAGGTCTTTTTCTGCCGTCAGACTTCTATGTTTCTATCTTACTAAAATACTTAGCTGTAACAAAACTGATATTTACAGTGTGTAGATCTTTTGTATGTCATCTGCTTTGTTTATGTAAACTACTCCTGCCTACAAAATTCACCCTTTTTGTGGTGTTGGACATTAGCCCCCCAAACATAGTTCCCTCTAAGCTGAGCAGTGAGCAATCGCTCACTTAAAAATCATCATCAACTCAGAGTTTTTCAAACCTGCCCAGAAGCCGAGAAGGAAAGAGTGAGAGCGAAGGAGAGAGAGAGGAAGAGAGGAAGAGAGAGAAACAGATAGAAGAAAGAGAGGAAGGAAAAGAGAAAGGAAAAAAAGGGAGTAAGGAAGAGAGAAAGAAAATCAAAATCTAGTTTGAAACTAGCTCAACTATTTAAGTGGCATTTTGATATTGATAGAGTTGCCCTATTATGAGCTCACTGTTATAGACACACAGTACAGTATTTTATTTTGAAATTCTCTGAGGCAAAACAGGGTGGGTTTTTTATTTATTTATTTATTTGTTTGTTTGTTTACTTACTTACTTACTTATTTATTTATTTATTTATTTAATATTTCTGTGCCGCCCAGTCCCGAAGGGACTGCCGCTCAGACACTATACTTTTCCGCCCACCCCCAAAAAAAAATTAGAGGGAACACTGCCCCCAAAAAGACTAAAAAAATACTGTATATGCTAGCCTATGACTGTAATAAAAATTTGAAAGGCTATTTCTCTCCCTGAAGACTTTTATTAATGTCAAATTTATATCAGAATTCCTCAGCTTTCGCTTTTCGTTCTTTTGGAGGAAGAAAAATATCTATGCAACTCACATCAAACTGTATCCTTATTGAGCAGCATATTGATGAACAAACCACCTACCTTTTTAGTGAATGAAATCTGCTCCTGGTTTTCTTCTTGGTGTGTAATTAACAGACTTTCCCCTATTCTGCTTTGGAGAGTTGTTCCATTGGCCAAATCTTCATAATATGTAGTGTTCTTGGTTAGATGATATTCAATGTCTCTTCCAGAGAGTGTCTTAAATCAGGAAAAAAATAACAATGTCCACAATCAAAATGGCAGCATTTCACAGCTGATAGCTTTTTCCCTCCATTTTTAAATTCGAGAGCTATCATGGGCCTTCCTAAATATGCCCATGTCACACCAACACTCCGCAGTCTGCATTGGTTGCCGATCGGTTTCCGGTCACAATTCAAAGTGTTGGTTATGAGCTATAAAGCCCTTCATGGCATCGGACCAGAATATCTCTGGGACCTTCTTCTGCCGCACGAATCCCAGCGACCAGTTAGGTCCCACAGAGTTGGCCTTCTCCGGGTCCCATCGACTAAACAATGTCGTTTGGCAGGACCCAGGGGAAGAGCCTTCTCTGTGGCGGCCCTGACCCTCTGGAACCAACTCCCCCCAGATATCAGAGTTGCCCCCATCCTCCTCACCTTTTGTAAGCTCCTTAAAACCCACCTCTGTCGTCAGGCATGGTGGAATTGAGATATTCCCTTCCCCTTATTCTTATAAAATTTATGCATGGTATGTCTGTATGTATGATTGGTTTCTTAAATTGGGTTTTTTTACATTACTTTTAATATTAGATTTGTTCATATTGTCTTTCTACTGTTGTTAGCTGCCCCGAGTCTATGGAGAGGGGTGGCATACAAATCTAATAAATAAATAAATAATAAATTCAAGGTTGGTGCCTTAACTTTGCATCTAAAAATGAATAGTTTTATTCCATAAATTATATGGAGTACATTTTCTACTCTGTCTAAAACAAGTCCAAATAGTTGGTGTTATAAGAGCTCAATTTCAATTGAAAGGATTTAGTTAAAATGAAATGAGATGGAGCCTGCTGGATTTTAAAGGAGAGGCCAGCGAATATATAAGAGGTTTGCATAATGACTGTGGGTCAGACTGTATATTATTAGTATTTTTACAAACCAAAATCTCTAATCATCTCATCAGAAATTTGCTTTATCACTTTCATAAATTCAATATATGTTCTACCCACGTTATGAAAAACAGCGAGAAACAGGCAAAATTTTAGGATATCTGGTTTAATTTCATAAATTGATGCCATAAGCCTCAGGAACAATGAGAATTCAAAAACAGCAGAAAAATTAACATTACTTTCCACAATCGTCCTATTTAATCTGGAGTTGGCAAGGAAAACACGACTTTTTCCATTTACCTCATTCTTCCTCAAGCCATCATTGTTTGGTACAAACAAGGTTGCTTTAACGGAGAGATTTGTGAGGTACTTCATGAACTCTTGGCCTTTCCTTGAGGTATTTGAATAAGAATAAATCTCCTGTGAAGATAGTAAATTGTGATAATAAATCATTATGACATATATTTATTCTGCTATGATAAGAATCTTGCAAAATAATTAGCTTCCTGAGAGAAGACAAGAATGCACAATAAATAAGTAATGCTTCTGAGATATTTGATGAAACCCTCATATTCTCCTTGTATGAAAGGTTCCAAAATGTATTTCTCAATGACACATATTTAAATCAGGCTTGGCTTTGTCCTTTAGAAATGGAAAACTCTGTTTTTTAGGACAGTTGCTGAAAGGACAATGGGAAAAGTTAAATCACACTCTTCTAGTAGAGTAAGACCACTGAAAGAAGGCATGTAGTATGCAGTTTCAGACTGAAGCTTTCACAGATAACTGTACTGCTCAAAAAAATAAAGGGAACACTTAAACAACACAATATAACTCCAAGTAAATCAAACTTCTGTGAAATCAAACTGTCCACTTAGGAAGCAACACTGATTGACAATCAATTTCGCCTGCTGTTGTGCACATTCAACTTTGTACGGAACAAAGTATTCAATGAGAATGTTTCATTCATTCAGATATTATTAGAAACATAGAAACATAGAAGACTGACGGCAGAAAAAGACCTCATGGTCCATCTAGTCTGCTCTTATACTATTTTCTGTATTTTATCTTAGGATGGATATATGTTTATCCCAGGCATGTTTAAATTCAGTTACTGTGGATTTACCAACCACGTCTGCTGGAAGTTTGTTCCAAGGATCTACTACTCTTTCAGTAAAATAATATTTTTTCATGTTGCCTTTGATCTTTCCCCCAACTAACTTCAGATTGTGTCCCCTTGTTCTTGTGTTCACTTTCCTATTAAAAACACTTCCCTCCTGAACCTTATTTAACCCTTTAACATATTTAAATGTTTCGATCATGTCCCCCCTTTTCCTTCTGTCCTCCAGACTATACAGATTGAGTTCATTAAGTCTTTCCTGATACGTTTTATGCTTAAGACCTTCCACCATTCTTGTAGCCCGTCTTTGGACCTGTTCAATTTTGTCAATATCTTTTTGTAGGTGAGGTCTCCAGAACTGAACATAGTACTCCAAATGTGGTCTCACCAGCGCTCTATATAAGGGGATCACAATCTCCCTCTTCCTGCTTGTTATACCTCTAGCTATGCAGCCAGGCATCCTCCTTGCTTTTCCTACTGCTTTTCCTAGGAATTAATAATTCCTTATTAATTAATTATAACTTAATTATAGTTCATAAAATCATATACCAAAATGTCCTACCTGTTAACGACTACTTCACCTTCAACCGCAACAATACACGAGCACGAAATCGATTTAAACTAAATGTCAACCACTCCAAACTTGACTGCAAAAAATACGACTTCAGCAACAGAGTAATCAATGCCTGGAATGCACTACCTAGATTCTGTGGTTTCTACTCCTAACCCCAAAATCTTTAACCTTAGACTATCTACAATTGACCTCTCCCCCTTTCTAAGAGGTCTGTAAGAGGCGTGCATAAGAGCACCGCTGTGCCTACCGTCCCTGTCCTATTGTCTTATTTGGTTACTTTTTATCATTATGTTATCTAATGTTTTATTTGTACAAATTATCACCCTATAATTGTTTGACTAAATAAATAAAAATAAATAAATAAATAAAATAAAATAATAAAATAAAATAATAAAATAAAATAAAATAAAATAAAATAAAAAATAAAATAAAATAAAATAAAATAAAATAAAATAAAATAAAATAAAATAAAATAAAATAAAATAAAATAAAATAAATAAAATAAATAAAATAAAATAAATAAAATAAAATAATAAATGAAATAAATAAAATAAATAAAAAATATCAGGATGTGTTCTTTTGAGTGTTCCCTTTATTTTTTTGAGCAGTGTATTTTATGCTGTATTGTAGGGAAGGCCAGAAAATCTTGTCCGGTCCTCCTTTTCTCACTCTCTTCCTCTTTGGAATTCAACCAGCAGTCTTGTCAGCCCGGAGGCAGAGCAGATGAAGAAATAATCCCATGGAAGACCTAAAATTTATTTTATTTAGATTGGCTATAGCAACATAATCTTGCAAGATTGATTGTGTTCTCTAGGAGTCTCAAGCAGGGTTACTGGGAAGTAAGAAGCATCACCAAGATGCTTCCTTCCAGAAATGGAGTTAGATTGCTGCCTTCTTGTTGCTAATGGTAGAATAAAATGAGTAGAGACTGGGAGGCCCAATGGATTGCAGACTTGCAGAAAACCTAGAAGGCATTTATAATAGGAGCAAAACATAGGAAAAGTGGCCAGGTCTCTTCTGGCTCCAGGGATGTCACATTTTGCAGCTGAGGATCTCATGCCGTTTATATGGTATAGGACAGTGTTTCCCAACCTTGGCAACTTGGGATATCTGGACTTCAATTCCCAGAATTCCCCAGCCAGCATTTGCTGGCTGGGGAATTCTGGGAGTTGAAGTCCCAATATCTTCAAGTTGCCAAGGTTGGGAAAAACTGGTATAAGACAGTGATGGCGAACTTTTTTTGGTTTGCATGCTAAAAGGGCTGTATGTGGGTGTCCCCCACCCACTCATGTGCACACACACACCGCGCTTCCCCCTGCACATGCTCCAGGCCTTTCTGAAGTCTGGTAGGTGAAAAAAATGTCCAAACGGGCAAACCGGAAGTTCGGGAAGACACACACTTCCGGTTTGCCATTGTGCTGTTTTTTGCACTCCGTAGGGTTCAGAGAAGCTTCCTGAAGCTCCAGAGTGCAAAAAAACAGCACAACGGGCAAACTGGAAGTTTGGAAAACGCACTTCCGGTTTGCCCATTGTGCTGTTTTTTGCACTCCGGCACTTCAGGGAAGCTTCAGGGAAGCCCCAAAGTGCAAAAAACAGCACAAGATCCCAACATCCCAAGGCCGAAAATCAGCTGGCGCACTGGAGCTAAAACATGTCAAAGTCTCGTGTGCCCTCCGATATGGCGCTGCATGCCACCTGTGACACACATGCCATAGGTTCGCCATCAAGGGTATAGGATGCCAATTTGCATCTTGAATCACAGAACAGAAAAGGAAACCTGTTGCTCCACTCTCTCAGGAGGAAGTATTGTTGTTGGTCTTTCCAATAGTTGGAGATATTTTCTAAAAGAGATATTTTTTCAATAATGTCTTCTTGACCTTGAATGATAACAAGCCAATTGATAAAACCCTGGCATCTCTGACAGCTACAATATTTTCAACTACAGTGGTACCACAACTTACCAAACTTAATTCGTTCCATGACCAGGTTCTTAAGTAGAAACGTTTGTAAGAAGAAGCAATTTTTCCCATAGGAATCAATGTAAAAGCAAATAATGCGTGCAATTGGGGAATCCACAGGGAGGGGGGAGGCCATGTTTCCTCCCAGGAGATTCCTAGAGAGGCCCCACAGAGGCTTTTCCCCGCCTTTTCCTGCCCTTTCCTCCCAGGAGATTCCTAGAGAGGCCCCACAGAGGCTTCTCCCCGCCTTTGCCTGCCCTTTCCTCCCAGGAGATTCCTAGAGAGATCCCACAGAGGCTTCTCCCCACCTTCTCCAATTACAGTTTCAGAGGCTCAGGTTTGTAAGTGGAAAATGGTTCTTGAGAAGAGGCAAAAAAATCTTGAATACCCAGTTCTTATCTAGAAAAGTTTGTAAGTAGAGATGTTTGTAGGTAGAGGTACCACTGTATAGTAACAGACTGTTTATGCCTTGTGTATTACTCCCCTTTAAACAAATAACTGATTCAGATCATAAACGATTCAACTTTGTTCCTTTGCTTTCTAGGGGAGGAAAAGCTTTGCTTTTATTACTCACATTCAGAAAGTTTCTAAATGTTGGGAAAGTAAAGAGGACTTGAAGCAAGTTTCCACTGCACGTGAATCCATCTCCCACATAACCGGTCTTACAAGTGCAATTGACATCTATAAAACAACAAAGAGAGTTTAGATAAGAAACTGAGATGGCCAAAGGACTTGAATATCTATTAGGAATGGAGGGGGTCTTTTCTCTAAGACCCAGTTCCCAGGCCCACACATAAATAATTTCTCTGCAATCTGAAATGTATGTATGTATGTGTGTGTGTGTGTGTGTGTGTGTGTTTGTGTGTATAGAGGCAAAAAGGAGCTGTGACGTTCCTTGAAATATACCAGGGTGATCCGACATAAAAAAACATATAGCCCCTCCCTGGTACACAGCTGGAAGGGATCTGATCTGATAGCACCTCTGCTAAGTCTCTGCCTTACAAGGCAGAGTCCACAGGATCAAATCCCAGTAAGGAAGGGTGTGGCTAGCTGATGAGGCCAGAACAAGGCCGAAATGGGACCATCCTACTAGGACAGTTTGGTTAACCTTTTTGTCACTGCTTGCCAAATGCATGCATAATGCAATGCGCACGTGACCCTCCATGCGCTCCACCCCCATGCATGTGCACACAACCCACCTCGTGTGAGCCCTATCCCCATGCATGCATGCACGACCCCCTTTCACTCCCCCTGATCCCCTGCATGTGCCCCACATATAGGAGACCGTTGCTCCCTCTGTCCCCCCTGTGCATGCACACATGCAGGGGTGGACAGCAGGCAGGATGGGGTGGAACGCAGTTCCTCCGGCGGAAATGAAGATGCGTGCACAGCTCCAGCTGATCAGCGGCTTTCACTTCCTGGATTACTGGCCTCGGCTCGGCTCTTCTTTTTTCTCCTGCTGCTGTGTCTGCGCTCCTTGCTTTTTTCCTCTTTCCTCCTTCCTGGCCTCGCATGAGCTTCCCTCTCTCCTGCTTGGCTCCCCTCCAGCCTCACGCGGCCACCTCCCTCCTGACGTGCAAGTAGAAGGCGTGGGTGGAAGCGGCGTTGGCAGCATTCGCCTAGCTACCCAGCCTGAGATGGGGGGGGGGGTGACCCAGGAAGGAGAGTGTGGGAAACGCGAAGCAAATTGTCCCTCCAGCGAGCAACACTGGTAAGGTTGTAAGTCGAGGAGTTAACAGTTCACTTGAACGATGATGATCATTAAGAACAGGGGTCCCCAAACTTTTTACACAGGGGGCCAGTTCACTGTCCCTCAGACTGTTGGAGGGCCGGACTATTAAAAAAACGTGTGAACAAATCCCTATGCACACTGCACATACATTATTTAAAGTAAAAAACAAAATGGGAACAAATACAATATTTAATATTTATTCTTCCTTTCTCTCTCCCTTTCTCTCTGTCCTTCTGTCTTTCTAGTTCTCTCTCTTTCTCTCTGTCCTCTCTCTCTTTTTTTTTCTCTCTCTTCTCTCTTTCTCTCACTCACTCTTTATATCTCTCCCTCTCTCTCTCTCCCTTTCTCTCTCTCTCCCTTTCTATCTCTCCTCTTCCTTTCTCTCTCCCTCTCTATCTTTCCCTCTTTCTCTCCCCCCTCTTTCTTTCTCTCTCTCTTCTCTTTCTCTCACTCTTTCTCTCTACCTTTCTTTCTCTTTCTCTCTCTCCCTTTCTCTGTCCCTCTTTCTTTCTCTCTGTCCCTCTCTTTCTTTTTCTCTGTCCCTCTCTTTCTTTCTCTCTGTCCCTCTCTATCTTTCTCTCTGTCCCTCTCTCTTTCTCTCTGTCCCTCTCTTTCTTACTCTCTGTCCCTCTTTCTTTCTCTCTGTCCCTCTCTTTCTTTCTCTCTGTCCCTCTCTTTCTTTCTCTCTGTCCCTCTTTCTTACTCTCTGTCCCTCTCTTTCTTTCTCTCTGTCCCTCTCTTTCTTTCTCTCTGTCCCTCTCTTTCTTTCTCTCTCTTATCTCTGTGTGGGGGGGGAGGCGGCTGCTTGAAAACCCCTGACCTCCATCGCCTCCCCCTCACGGCACAAGGCGAGCACACCTCGCCGCTGACACAGGCGGCGGGGACTGCCCTGTCCCCGTCCCCCTTGCGCAAAACTACGCAGCCCCAGATCGCTCGCTTCTCCAGCCAGCAAAGCCGACTGCCCGGCTTTGCTGGCTGATGCAGGAAAGGAAAGCCTCACATTTAAAAAGCACGCCACTTTCTGGGACTGCGGCGCCGTGGTGGCCTTCAAGCGCGGCCCTTCGCGGCGCCCCCCACCCGTTCCTGCAGGAAGAGATCGGGCACTTTACCGGGAGGTGGAGGCGGCGTGGGGCCGGACGCTGGGTGCCGGGGAGGGCGAAGGCGTGGACGCGCCTCTCAGCTGCAGAGCGGAACGGGGATGGAGATCCGCGGCGGAGTCCGGCGCTGGGGCCATGCGGGACCGCTCATCCAGGCGCGCGTGGACCGGCAAGCCTGGATGAGCGGTCCCGCATGGCCCCAGGCTCCCAACGCCGGACTCCGCCGCGGATCTCCATCCCCGTTCCGCTCTGCAGCTGAGAGGCGCGTCCACGCCTTCGCCCTCCCCGGCACCCAGCGTCCGGCCCCACGCCGCCTCCACCTCCCGGTAAAGTGCCCGATCTCTTCCTGCAGGAACGGGTGGGGGGCGCCGCGAAGGGCCGCGCTTGAAGGCCACCACGGCGCCGCAGTCCCAGAAAGTGGCGTGCTTTTTAAATGTGACGCTTTCCTTTCCTGCATCAGCCAGCAAAGCCGGGCAGTCGGCTTTGCTGGCTGGAGAAGCGAGCGATCTGGGGCTGCGTAGTTTTGCGCAGGGGGGACAGGGGGACAGGGGGACAGGGCAGTCCCCGCCGCCTGTGTCAGCGGCGAGGTGTGCTCGCCTTGTGCCGTGGGGGGGAGGCGATGGAGGTCAGGGGTTTTCAAGCAGCCGCCTCCCCCCCACACACAAACTTAGCCATGGTGCACTTAGCTGTGACTTTCAGTGGACAGTTTTTCACTCACCGCGGAGGAGGAGGGGAGGAGGAGGTGGAGAGGCAAGGGGGCGGGGAGGAAAGCGGCCCTGCAATTGGCCAATTTCTTTCTCGCCTTTAGGGAGAGGAACTGTTGCTGCTCTGCCATAGGGCAGCAACAGTTTCTCTCCCTAAAGGCGACAAAGGAAGGGGCCAATTGCAGGCCCGCTTTCCTCCCCGCCCCCTTGCCTCTCCACCTTCTCCTCGCTGAGCAGCCGACCGCGGTGAGTTGACAGGAGATTCGGGAGCTTATTTTATCGACCAGTAAAATCTCGTGAGCTTGCCACGGGCCGGTTAAAAGACCTCGTTGGGCCGCATCCGGCCCGCGGGCCGTAGTTTGGGGACCGC
The DNA here is from genome assembly GCF_031021105.1 of Erythrolamprus reginae. Taxonomy (NCBI): domain Eukaryota; kingdom Metazoa; phylum Chordata; class Lepidosauria; order Squamata; family Dipsadidae; genus Erythrolamprus; species Erythrolamprus reginae. The sequence continues at coordinate 74,545,690 of NC_091955.1, forward strand.
TGATTAAGAACCTAAGAACCTAAGAAGAGCCATGCTGAATTAGGCCAAAGCCCATTGAGTCCAGCATTCTGTGTCCCACAGTGGCCCACCAATTGTCCATGGGGATCTTGAGCAGAAAGAGAAGGCAAGACCCTCCCTTTCCCCTGACCCCCAACAAATGGTACTCATTCAAGCCTCTCCCACCTGATCTCATGGCCGGCAAGCCACTCCTACCCAGTCACATGACCATTACACCACACCCACAAAATAAGCCACACCCACATTGTGGCAGTAAAAAAATTGGCTGCCCATTACTGCACACATGTCTCCTGCATGTAAACTGCCCCTGCACTTGGGCAGCAGAGACCCTAACCTAAGACAAGCTGACCAGTGGGAGGCGCATGCACATGCGTGGTTGAAATGAGCTGGATGATGGCTCATGTGCCCGCAAAGAGGGCTCTACGCGCCATCTGTGTGAGGGGTGCCATAGGTTCATCATCACAGTGCTAGGACCTACGCCTATTTTATTTATTTATTAGTTTGATTTCTAGGACGCCCTTCTCTAAGGATTTAGAGCGGCTTACAACATAAATAATACAAAAATAATACACAGAAACGAGTTAGACATTGAAAATTTTACATTAAAATTAAAAAATCCACCCTGATTAAAACATTTAAAAACTTTCCAGCCCGATTCATCCAAACATATTAAACGTATTAAATGTTTACATATTGTTTCTCATTTTAAAAATTGCTTATAACTGTAATATGTTTAAATACAAAGTAAATATGTAAATATAATGCAAATCTGCCTGAGACTGCTACAATTATAAAAGTGTCCAAGGTCTATAAAGACTTTAATTCAGACCTCGGTGGGTTGAGCATAGACTAGAGCCAAGATGGCAGATTCTCAAACATTCTTCCATTTTTACCTTTGACTCTGTAACAGAAAACATCCCAGGTTTCTGTCAGGTTGACTCGGATTCCGTAATCAATAATGCCAACAACTCCTCCACCACATTTTGGGGCAGAGAAAGCTGTTGGATATCCGACTTTTCCATTAGCCAGCCAACCAGCTGCACATAGATGATATTTGGCCTGTTGGTAACATGTAAGGAATACAATCATGAAACAAAAGAAAATGGATAACTATCCTAAGCTAAAGCTATGGGGCTTATCCAACATAAGAAATAAACACTGAGAGCGTATGCACCAAAGATAAATTCCTTGTGTGTCCAATCACACTGGGCCAATAAAGAATTCTATTATATTCTATTCTTTTCTTTTCTATTCCATTAATGAACTCAATCTGTATAGTCTGGAGGACAGAAGGAAAAGGGGGGACATGATCGAAACATTTAAATATGTTAAAGGGTTAAATAAGGTCCAGGAGGGAAGTGTTTTTAATAGGAAAGTGAACACAAGAACAAGGGGACACAATCTGAAGTTAGTTGGGGGAAAGATCAAAAGCAACGTGAGAAAATATTATTTCACTGAAAGAGTAGTAGATCCTTAGAACAAACTTCCAGTAGACATGGTTGGTAAATCCACAGTAACTGAATTTAAACATGCCTGGGATAAACATATATCCATTGTAAGATAAAATACAGGAAATAGTATAAGACTAGATGGACCATGAGGTCTTTTTCTGCCGTCAGTCTTCTATGTTTCTATGTTTCTATTCTATTCTATTCTATTCTATTCCACTCTACTCTACTCTAAATATCAGAAGATGCTTTCACTGTGAGACAAAATGAATATAGCACATGATGGTTGCATTCCTACTGCATGAACATGCACATAATGGTTACATTATTGAGAATGCTACAGACCACAGATTTCTGTCATATTTATAGAATCCTCGAGGCATTCTTTGAAGTTTCCACAGGGTGGATGAGTCATAGCAACAAGATAGATTGACTCATTTTCCACTCAGAACTTGGAATTTTATCTCAACTCTGATTGGCAGACTGTGGCTGTTACACCCTGGATTTTTCCACAAAACTGGCTGCAAATGGCTCATACTTGCAGAAGAAAGCTTTTGCAACCTGGATGTCTATGGAGGTTCTCAACTGTCCAGGTTATGGTCATCCCAAAGGTGGTGTTCAAAAGGTAAATGGGATTTCTTAGTCCCCGTTGCCCCCCGAAATCATTTTGCGTCTTATTCAATATCTATGGAGATTCTCAGTCATCCAGGTCATGGCTGTGCCAAAGGAGCTTTTTATTTTTTTATTTAATTTTTAATTGATTTTTATAATAACAATAAAACATTCACACAACACATAACAATGTGCTCAGTATTCAAGTTGCCCACCACCAGACAACACCCATACCCCTCCATATTTTCTATATATCATTTTAATTCCAGAGCAATATATCTATTTACATATTATAAAGTAATTCTAATTTGTTCTTTATACCTTGGTCTCGAATTCTACTGACCACATATCCCAGGGTTCTTCAACCTTCTTTCTTCAGGGGAACCCTTGTCAGATTTCTGGCGGAACCCTGGTTCGCTGCATTCCACCCGCTTCCCTCCCCATTCTTTGGCGATTACGGGAGCTGGTGGGAGAGTTGGAGTGAAGGCAAAGCCAGAGAAGACGGGCGGGATTGAAGGGGGAAACTGTCTTGCCTTGCCTTCTGATTAAGTCGTGGAACCTCTGGCTGGCCCTTGTGGAACCCTTGGGTTCCGCGGAACCCTGGTTGAAAAACAATGACATATCCTCTTACCTTGTCCCATCCTATCAGTTCGCGCAGATTATCGTTAGTTTCATTGGCTGAATTCATCCTTTTATCCATAATCTCAAACTGAATATGATCCAGCATGTACCGATACCAATTTTGTATTGTCCATTTTGTTGCATCCTTCCAGCCTGGGACTATTACCGCCTGAGCGCTTTCTATCGCTGCTTTTTTTATTTCTCTAAATTCTCCCAGCTCGTTCCTTTTAGCTAATACTGCCATTTCCCTTTTAATTGTCCATGGTATATTTAACATCCTATTAGTGTCCTCTTGCACTTCTTTCCAAAAGTTCTGCACTACCGGACATTCCCAAATCATATGCATAAATACCCCCTTATCTTGACACCCGTGCCAACAAGTATTCTTAGCATTCTAGTATGCAAGTTGCGCGGGTGTGTGGTACCACTTATGTAGTATTTTCCTTCTCATTGCCCCAAAGGAGCTTTTTCAAGAGGCAACCAGTATTTCTGGGTTTTTTGTCTTTTAAGACATTCAGAGCTGAAGAAGCTTCTTGGATGATATTGTGGTTGGCTCTGGGCCAGCTCCTGCTCCAAGGACTGTGGGGGTGGATGTGGGTGAATCCTCCCAGGGTCAGAGGCCAGTTTTATTGCTGACTGCTTCTGACAGCGAAGTGTCTGAAGCAGATAGTGGAGTGAAATGGGATCCTCAAAGGGGGTAATGGCAGACAGCCCATTAGGTAGTCGCCCCCTGAGTGATTCATCATCATTATCATCACTGGATTCGGAAGAAGAGACATTCATTGATGTATGCAGGTGCAGGGCAATATATAGGAAAGAGCAACTGCATAAATACTACAGGAAATAAGGTAGATTACCTGTGGCTGGGTGTAATTAGATTAATTGAGGCTGCTGTTAAATAGTCAGCATTTTGGCCTCTAGGTGTGAGAGTTTATCCATCCGGTAAAGGAGGACGTGTGTTTTGTATCAGGATTCTACAAAGACTCTCTGAACTGTTTCTAGGACTTTTGAACTAAATCAGAGTCAAGTTTGTGACTTTGCAAATTCTTGAAGGAGAGTGACTGTGACATCTTCACAGCTGCTTGTTATCTGCTTTGTGTTTGTTTATTGTTCTTCATAGCACTTAAGGCAATTGCTTTGAAGGTGAGCATTTTGCCTGAATAAAAGTGTGTGGCTCCTCTTTTACTTTCGATAAAAAACATTGTTATTGACTTACAACTGTGTGTGTCTGTATTCCTACCTTTGAACTTAATTGAGGGCTCGTGCCGAGAAGCCGGGCAGAACAGATGAGAAGCAAAATGTATTCAAAGAAAAAAGAAACCAGAGTCCAGTTGCCTCTTGAAAAAGCACTTGTGGGACATTTTCATCCAACACCATGCATATTTCCCTCTTGGCTAGGATAAATAAGCATTCTTACCTTCTGAGCATATAAGAGCTGAGTATACGTAGCTACTGTAGCACCTTCATCTTCACAAGTCTTATTTGCATCAGCAAAAGTCAATTTATACTGCCCCTTTGGAGAGCGTATGTGAAAAACACCAACTGTGGCATCTGAAAAGAAGAAAGATGCAAAAATATTGCAGACATGATGATTTATAAAAAGCTGGGAAACATCAGATATAAAGGGTGTTGCTTTGTAAAGACAAGAAAATGAAGTATTTCCTTTGCACAGTTTCATATTTCATACCAGCTTCAGCATATCCTGACAATATGATTATATAAAAAGTTGACTCTCTTTGATATCTCAAGAATCTATGCAGATAATACAGTAATTCATTAGTCTTGATATACTAGGGACTGATGTACGCACTTGGTGCATATTTAGACATAGTTGCACCAAATTCATATATACAGTATTTATGTTGTAACAAGGTGCAAATTCTATACCTGAATGATATATTTTTGTTCCCCGAAAATAAGCCCTATCCCCCCCAAAATAAGCCCTTCCCAAAAATATTTAAACACATGCACAACTGGTCTCCGCCATTTCAATTCAATTCAATTCAATTTATTAGATTTGTATGCCGCCCCTCTCTGAAGACTTGGGGAGGCTCACAAAAATAATAAAAACAATATTCCAGTGAAAACAAATCTAATATTAAAAAGCACATAAAACCCTATCATATTTTAAAAAGCAAACAACATATACATACCCAAACATAAATATAAAAAAAGCCTGAGGGAAAGGTGTCTCAACTCCCCCATGCCTGGCGGTATAGACAAAAGACAAGGAGTGTGGGGACAGTTCTAATCTCCAGGGGGAGTTGATTCCAGAGGGCTGGGGCTGCCACAGAGAAGGCTCTTCCCCTGGGGCCCGCCAAATAACATTGTTTGGTCGACGGGACCCGGAGAAGGCCAACTCTGTGGGACCTTATTGGTCGCTGGGATTCGTGCGGTAGCAGGTGGTTCCGGAGGTAGTCTGGTCCAATGCCATGTAGGGCTTTAAAGGTCATAACCAACACTTTGAATTGTGACCGGAAACTGATCGGCAGCCAATGCAGGCCATGGAGTGTTGCAGAAACGTGGGCGAATCTAGGAAGCCCCACGATGGCTCTCGTGGCCGCGTTCTGCAGGATCTGAAGTTTCCAAACACTTTTCAGAGGTAGCCGCAGGTAGAGAGCGTTGCAGTAATCGAACCTCGAGGTGATGAGGGCATGAGCGACTGTGAGCAGTGACTCCCTGTCCAAATTTACTTTGGTTAAGGTTAGAGAGACAGAGCTGGAAATCAGGCAAGATGGCAAGAGGAACCCCGTCTTGTTCCATGAACCTCAAAATAATAACATCTCCCCCCAAAATAAGGCCAAACAGTAATATGTGTATGCATGGAACTATCATGAGTTACGTCAGAAAAGACCTGAGTTGTCAAAGTCACCAAATTATTATTTTAAAAATTCCTATAAAGATTGACTGTTGTTGAGTTATTTCATACTAGAACCACCACTTTAAAGAATTCTCAGATTCAGCATCATTAAGAAGCATAGACAAGTTGCTTTCAGCTATTTCTAAATTACAAGACTGACCTTGGAAATGGAGGTCGTTACAATTAGCATCTGCATGGCATTGTCCATTGTCTTGTAAACACCTGTTTATTGGCAGCTGATTTACTTCACAATCAATTCCATCCCCAATGTAGTTTTCTTTACATTCACATTTACGCTTATCCTGAAAGGAAATTTTAGTATAACTGAGTATATTTACAGGCTTATAGATTTTGTGTCACATAGAAACATAGAAGATTGACTGCAGAAAAAGACCTCATGGTCCATCTAGTCTGCCCTTATACTATTTCCTGTATTTTATCTTAGGATGGATATATGTTTATCCCAGGCATGTTTAAATTCAGTTACTGTGGATTTACCAACCACATCTGCTGGAAGTTTGTTCCAAGGATCTACTACTCCTTCAGTAAAATAATATTTTCCCACGTTACTTCTAATCTTTCCCCCAACTAACTTCAGATTGTGTCCCCTTGTTCTTGTGTTCACTTTCCTATTAAAAACACTTCCCTCCTGAACCTTATAACATATTTAAATGTTTCGATCATGTCCCCCCTTTCCCTTCTGTCTTCCGGACTATACAGATTGAGTTCATTAAGTCTTTCCTGATAGGTTTTATGCTTAAGACCTTCTACCATTTTTGTAGCCCGTCTTTGGACCAGTTCAATTTTATCAATATCTTTTTGTAGGTGAGGTCTCCAGAACTGAACACAGTCACTAGAGCTGACTTTGGACTTCTATTTAAAAACAAAAACTACATTTCAAATACCCATGATAATTTAAAGTCTTGTAAAACGTAAGTAAGTTTGTTATTCTGCTATAGATCTAGTTCAAGAATAGGCAACCTGATGTCCTTCAGATATCTTAGTTTTGATCTCCTGTTTATATTAGAGACCTTGGGCCAAACTCAAGGGTAATCCTATTTTGATAATTCGGTATGACTCTCTAAAACAGTGGTCCACAACCTTGTTTTGGTCATGCCCCACCTAAGCATCAGGCGAGGGTTGCTACTTATCGCCGCTACTGGTCGCCGGCGTGCACATGTGCTAAACCCAGCGTGTTTTTGCTTCTGTGCATGTGAAAGAAGCAAACTCTCATGAGAAGACACGTGTGCGAGAGAGATTTTGGTGATTATTTTGCTTTCATGCATGCGCAGAAGCAAAAAAATCACTGAAATCTCTCTCTCGGTACCAAAACAGAACTTGCATGCGCAAGTTAGCGGCGGTAATGGGAATCCACCCCTGACTCTTACTATTCAAAAAGTGAACTCCTACTCATGTGGAGAAAGCCTCAAAGGCCATTAACATGCTTCAAACAAGGCTCCAATTGCCCCTATTAAAAATCAAATTGCACTCCTTGGGGTATGGGCCCCACAGTTGGAAACCACTGCTCTAAAAGGTAATTAAACAGATGGCTGTTTACAATGAACTTATTTTTCCCTCAGAAATTGTTGCATATTAGATAACTTTATCTGCAGGCATCTATGGATGCGTTTTTATATCAACAGGGAAACAAATTCGACAGCAACCTTTGCATACGTACTACTTACCGGCCCTGTCATTGTACAGAGAGCATGTTCGTGACATCCACCGTTAAGTCCGTCAGTACAAGGGTTGATAGCCATGCAGGTATAGCCATCTCCCTGGTATCCTTTCTGACATGTACAGTTGACTTTCACATCAGTTTGTACGCATTTTGCATTCTTATGACATCCTCCATTGCTTTTCTTACAAAGCTTCTCAGCTGTGAAGTGCAAAGAAGCACATATCAAAGAAAGATTTACCTCAGAGGGCCCTTGGAACCTTATGACAAACGTTTCCTGTCATTTTAAGATAGGAAACATAATCAAATTTATAAATAAATGTTTATTTATTTATAATTTATAAAAATTTAAATTTATTTATAATTTAGAAATTTGTATTTATTTATAATTCATTAATTTATATTAATTTGTAATTTATAAATAAAGTTTATTTATGAATACATTTATAAATAAACTTGACATAATTTAGTAAGCAAAGAAAACCCACAAACTCCTTCCAAAAACCAGAGGGGGAAAAAACCCATACGACCCATCAAAGGATTACCCATCTCTGCTCTGTACATTCCCCATCCAGTATAGAAAGCAAGTATGTCAATCAAATAGAAGATAACAGAAATAACAATAAAAAAAGTTATATAACTTTCAACATCACATAGTTCACTCAATAGTAATTTTGTGGTTCACTATTGTGTTTGAAGATATTTAGCCCCAATGATCACAACAACTTGTTCTGATGGTTAAACAAAATACTGTTCCATAATAAGTGATGGGAGTACAGAATAGTTTTCACTATTTTTGGTAAGAATCCACATGTGGCATCCGGTTTGCAGTCTACCCTTTATAATCCAGCTGTTCAGATAAACACAGTTTCTATTTGTTCAGTGTATATATTCTTGCTTGAAAGCTCACTTAGAACTCACTGAAACATTCTTTGCAGACTATATGATTACTTTCATATTATAAAATATTACATGGAACGATGGGGAAAGAATGGTGGGGAACAGGAGTTTATGGAGAAAGATTTCCACAGGAATGATAAAGATAAATGATAAAAATGCATTCCTCAAGTTTGAAGAGCAGCTGATGTTTGTTTTGTGCTTAGAATAGTTTTTACCTGTACATGTAAGTCCATCCCCAGTATAATAAGGCTTACACTGACAAGTACCATCAACAGTACACACTGCATTGACGGAACAGCTGGGAGTGCATACTGGGGTTGAAGCTGTGAAGGAAAATTTAAAAATCATAATTTAAATTCAGAATCTCAAGTTTAACAGTAAAGACTAAAAGAGTGAAATAAATATTTTGAAAGATAAAAAGAATGGGCAGCCTCATTGAATCCATGCTTACTGGCTAACATGCATTACACGCATTAATCACTTTTCCATTGATTCCTATGGGAAACATTGTTTCGTCTTACAAACTTTTCATCTTACAAACTTCGTCCTGGAACCAATTAGGTTCATAAGACGAGGTATCACTGTACTTCAATATCAATAAAAAAGAGGATAATATTTTTTTTTCTTTAAGATCTACATAAGAAATCGATATAGAAAAATAACGTAGCCAGTCTAAAACACAAAATCAAAAGGAAATGTTCTCTACAAGCAACATATTTACATGATCAAATACTGTAGTCAGACCTAATTTCGTTTCACAGAGCCGTCCAGTCCATCCTGTTTCACAGAAACAATGTCCTGATCCAGAAATCCCTTCATCACACTGTCCATGTGCTGTACAATCGCAGGCTATGGATAGAACATGGTTACATTATTAGGAGAACGATCCACATGGACTACTCAATTCATAAACAGGCCTTCTGCCTCAGGATCATTAGACTTTAAAAAAGGTGATTATCCCAATCATTAGAAAATTAACAATGATCTAAAATATGAAGGGTCAATTTCAGATGTGGGTTCCTCTCGGTTCGGACCAGTTTGCCCGAACCAATAGTGACCTGCTGGTGACATCACGATGACATCATGGAACTAGTTCGGTCAATGCTGGTCTGTGAGTGCCGCCATCTTTAAAATATGTTGAGGGGAATTTTTTCCAGTTTTTCTTCTGCACAAGCACAAAAGCCGAGTTCCTGGCACTGTGCATGTGATCGGCATCTTGTTTTGGGGAGTTTATTTTGAGGGGGGGGAGTATTTTTTTTGGGGGGGTGGGTTCCAGGGTTTTTTTCCTTGTGCAAATGCACAGAAGCTGATTATCTGGGATTATGCATTTGGTCGCCATCTTGTTTTTGTGGGAGTTTTGTGGGGGAAATTTTTTGGATCTTTTGCCACTGCACATGCACATGTATGTGCCCACAAGGGGCACCAATGTGGCACAGGTGGAAGCGAACCAGCAACAAGGTAAGTTGTCTGTATTACAAATTTCCTAATCCTGCTAAGATGAATATATGAAGCTCTGTTGTCCTGAAGTGTAGGTCTTATTACTGTTCGCTGGTTCATGTGAAGGTTGTCCTAGAGCTCTAGAAAATAGAAAACACACTCCAGAATATAGAGTGCAGTGCAGTGTAAAGTGTAGTGCAGATTTTCAAGGGCAAAATGTGATTCACCGACAGACAACCCACTGCCTTGGAATCAAAATAAACTACATTTATCTTTTCCCAAAACTGCATAACAATTTAGAAAATCTTTGTGATAGAAATTCCCATGAGCAGGTCAGAAATTTAAAATACAGAGAACATTGCTTATATATAAAGCAACATATAGTTTATGTATGGTATGTTTGTGTGTATGTTTTGCTTTTAAATAAGGGGTTTTTACACATTTTTAAATATTTGATTTGTTACTGTACATTGTTTTTATTATTGCTGTGAGCCTCCCCGAGTCTACGGAGAGGGGCGGCATACAAATCTAATAAATAATAATAATAATAATAATAATAATAATAATAATAATAATAATAATAATATAAAGCACGTTATAGTTTTTATAGATTTTTAAGGGAAAAACTAGGGGCTCAATCAGTGAAAGGCTGCAAAATTTTTTACTACCACACTGTGGGGGTGGCTTATTTTGTGGGGGTGGCTTGCTGGCCATGTGACTCGGAATGGCTTAAAGGTCATGTGACTGGCTTAAATGTGGCCAACTTGACATCACTCATGTCAAGGGTTTGGGTTAGGATTGGGATGCCTGGCCTCTCCTCGCCTCAAAGAGATACAATTTCCCTTAGTATTACTGAACATCCAAAATATACTATTTAATTCTATGTATATATGCCATATGTGTACATACATATTACACACAGGCACACAAAAATATATATTATCTACTATATAAACTGCATGTGTATGTACACACACACACACACGCACGCACACAGCTCTTCTAAAATTATACACATTCAACTTCATTTACTGTGATAGCAAAAACATACCCAGAGCCCAGAAGCAGAAAAAAGAAAAAAAAAATCAAAATTTTTCTACCGGTTCTGCATTCCTGACCATACCCATAGGAGCCCATCACTGGGTTCAGCGCTCCTGGCTTACTCGTGCCTGTCGGTCATTGGGGAGCCAGTTGTGATGACAGTGTGAGGCGCCACCCACCTTTTGCATCCAGGTGGTAGGTGGAGCCTCGAACTGTCTTCGCGACTGGCTCTCCAATGACCAGCAGGCATGAGTGAACTGGGAGCATTTTACCCCTGGAAAAAACCCCAAATACGTGAGGAAAAAGTGATAACAATAGAGAAATTTCAACTCCTAAAAGCACTCTAGACAGTTCATTTTTTTAAAAAAAATGTTCATTTTATCTTCCATGGGATTTACTAACAAGCCGGTTTATAAGCAATCTCCCATCCAGGTACAGAGTAAATTTAGTTCAGTAGCATTCCTGCATTATTTATTTTAAATATGAATGATGGTTCCTGTTCGGATTAGAAGAATTGAAGTGAGTTCTCTCAGATTGAGGCCAGACATTTGATTCAATGAATCATGCAAGTCTTCCTACTCTGGCTCAATGTTACATTTCATTTGTTTTTTTTAACTGTATGTCAACAGGTGGCTTACCTTTGCATTCCAAGCCATATCTTCCTGGCAGACAGAGCTCACACGAAGTCCCATTGAAACCAGCATTACAACTACATTCTCCTGTACCAGCATAACCTTCATCACAGTATCCATGGTTATTGCAAGGAGCTTCTGGACCTCCTGGGCAAGCTGAATAGGAGTGAAAGGCAATGAATCAATCCTTGCACATATAGATTTAGCCTCTCCGAGTCCATTTCAGAGTGAGCGGCATATAAATGCAACAAATAAAAATAAAATAAATTGTCCTGTCTCTGCCCTCTAATAATACATTGGGATTTAACCCCCATAATTCCTTGGTCCGTGCTGACCGGCAATTCTATGGGCTGAAGTCCAAGATATTTGGAGACCACTAAGTTGGTGAAGCTTAGCCAGTTAGGATTTCTAGTTCCACAAGAAGAGTCTCCATTTTCAGACCCAGAATATCTCATTCATTTACCTTAGTAAAAGATCAAGGTATTTTCAATCTCTATCATGAAAATATAGAGAAAGTAAAAATTGCACCATCCTATTTTTCAGACGATAAACATCTCAAAAGAACAGAGATGGGTTAGTCCCAGTTCACACCGGTTTGCCAGAACTGGTAGCAAACTGCTGGTGACATCACAATAATGTCATCAAACCATTCTGTCAGTGTATGTGCACTGCCATCTTTAAAAAATATTAATTTAAAAAAATATTTTCTGGGGGTTTTTTCTTCCATGCAAGCTGAGTTTCTGGCACTGTGCATGTGTCACCATCTTGTTTTTGGCTTTATGGGGGGATTTTGGCCTTCTCCGGGTCCCGTCGACTAAACAATGTCGTTTGGCGGGTCCCTGGGGAAGAGCCTTCTCTGTGGCAGCCCCGACCCTCTGAAACCAGCTCCCCCCTGAGATTAGAACTGCCCCCACCCTCCTTGCCTTTCATAAACTCGTTAAAACCCACCTCTGCCATCACGCATGGGGGGACTGAGATAACTTCCCCAGGCCTATACTGTTTATGTATGGCATGTTATGTGCATGTTTTTTAAATTATGGGTTTTTAGCTTTCTAATTATTGAATTTGTATTATATATTGTTTTCTGTTGCTGTGAGCCGCCTCGAGTCTGCGGACAGGGGCGGCATACAAATTAATTAATTAAATAAATAAATAAATAAATAAATAAATAAAAAATAAATAAATAAATAAATAAATAAATATTTTTTCCCCAGATTTTTTTGGCATTGTGCATGCACACCTATGCAAAGTGTGCCTGCCCATGAGGCACAGCCATGCAGTGAGGGAGGAAGCGAACTGGCAGCAAGGTAAGTTAGAACCCACCCCTACAAATGAGTATATCAAGAACTGGGCATAGCAATTTGCAATAACGGGACTGTCTTGCAATAAAATAGTGCAGTATGGAATTATATTTGAATTAACTATTCTAACCTTATCTTATCTTCAACCCATTCTTATCTTCAAGGATGTTCCATTTTAATTCTTATCTCTTTACCCTTTTTTGTCACTTTTGTAGTCTATTAGCATTCCAAGGCTACTAAGTGTTGTGGTTAGCTCTGACCCAGCTCCTGCCCCAAGCAAAGTGGAGGTGATGTGGGGGAGACATCCACATGCCGCAGGCCTGTTGTGCTTCCAGTAGAATCTGTCTCCTCTGACCAAGGAAGCGTGAGTGACAGGGAAGAGGGGAGTTTGGCAGACAGCCCAGGAGGAGATCAATCATCTGTATCATCCCTGGATTCTGAACAAGAATTAATGACACATCCACGCATGCGTAGAGTGATGCATAGGAGACAACAACTGAAGGATTATTACAAGAGAAAATGAGGCCACCTGTGGTTGGGTGGGGCTGCTGTAATTAGTGTTACAGATAAAAGTACAGCCTGGTGTGTTAGTCTCATGGCAGTTTATCTGATTCATTGTTTCGTCAACATCGTGGTTTTTTGCTGTTCAGGATTGTGTGTGTGGACTCTCTGGACTTTAGAATTGGACTCAATTTCCCAGTTATTGGGTGAGCAATTGGATTGCATTTCACCTGTGCCTTGTGTGTACCAGAAAATCCCTTTGACATTTAAAAAGGGAGCTGTTTCTGTTTTTTCTGTTTATAAAAACTTTTGGGTTTTCCTTTTATCATGTGGTGTGTGTCTTCCTGGACTAATTACCCTGTAATTATGGGCGGTTGAAACACACCAGCAGAACACTAAGAAAGCTCAATCTTTCAACTTTTCTTCTTTTGGTTTTGTTCTTTTACAAACCTCTTTTGCATTTCTATAAGCTGGAGGCTACCATTGAGCCTGCAGATATTTTCCTTGTGGCAATGGGGGATGTCATTTTGGGCACAAGGAATTTACATTCAGAGTGAGTTTTGCATTTGTTTGTGAGCGCACCAATATTCCGAAATTATTTTAGTGAGTTCAAATGAAGATACAACACAGGGCAGAGCTTCAGCACAGTCTGCAAAATGCAGATAAGATGCCCACTGAAATCAAGATACATTTCATTTATAACAACTTTCTTTCTTAACCTGAATTATAGAAATTGGCCCAATTAAAAGCCAAGAACATTAATCCTTTCAGTCTCTTCAAAGGTTAATTATACAGACAAGAGACCAGAAGCTTTTGATTTAAGATAGGTCAATTCCCCTACTCCAAAGTTCAATCAATTCAAATAATTGAATCTGCTGAACTAAAATTTTCAATTAGTTTAACTTTAACTTTTGCAACCTGACCTATTTAGATGTGTTACACTAGAATCCTGATTTTGCTTCACAAGTACAATCAAGCTGACTGAGGGTGAAAGGGATTGTAATGCAACATAATTGAGGAACATCATTTTGGGGATGGCTGATCTAAACAAAGTCATCTAAGGCAAACAACATTTTTTGAAAAAGAAAGAAAAAAAAGATGATTTCTTCAAGTTTCCTTTGGTTCAATGCCTCTACTACTCCCACACCACTCCATTTATGAAACATTCTGAAAATCCTCTAAAACATACTGTGAAGTTTCCAAAAAATGCCCTAATGAATTCATGAGCCACGAGCCAAGTTTCAAAAGAACTCAAGTAATTTATTAGGAGCAACATTCTGGCAATTATTCAGGTGGAGTCAACTTTGACCCCACCTAATTTAGACCCTGTCTCCCCCCTTCTCCATGGGCATGTCATAAATCACATTTTCCAATGGACCAGGTTGGCAGGCTGAAAACCCCCCACCCCTCCTGCTGACTCTGGTAACCCAGGATACTAACTGGAGAAAGGCATGTGTAGAATGTCTTTTCAGTTGGGTCAGCCCAGGAGCTCCATCAATTCCTCCCCTCCTGCTTATGACAACTTTAAAGCTTTGCAAGTTGACATTTACTTCAATGTATGATAATGGAAAGGATTTATCAGGAGTAACAACTTTTCAGTTTATTAGTCTTTATTCAATATACCATCTGTCTTTATCATATGCTACATGATCGGCACACCATCTTTTCTGCTTAAAGGTCAAAATAGACATTGTGTAGGAGAAATGTAATACATTTCAGGTTTTTTTTAGAGAGAGCTAAAGAAGGATCCAGTTTTTACCAGAACAGTGGACCAACCTTCCCCTTGCTATTTTTCTAGATACAAATTATGTCCACTCCTACACCTGCTAAAAACCTATGTAGATATCCATAGTTCTTCATCAAAGTTCAAATATTTAAGATTGCAGAGACTTACCTCGGCATTTATTTCCAAAGAATCCTTTGCAGCACTGTGGTATCCTCATTGCTAAAGCACAACTTCTCCGACAGCCCGACAGGACCCTGTGACCGATGGTATATTCACATTGCTGCTTGTCGCCCTTAGGATTTTGTATATGGAAATAGGAAAACAAACTAACCAACCAGCCAGGGTATTAGCAGGCATAAGCATCTCATAAGTCATAAGCATCTCTGTCTGACTGTTGGCATGAATACCAACCTACTGTATACAAACAATGTAAGGACTGGCTTTGTTAACAAGGCGATACTGTTTGGTGTAGTGGTTAAGGTGTTGGACTAGGGATAAAGAGACCCGGGTTCTAGGGCCGCAGGGAAGCCAACTGAGTAAACCTGAGCCAGTTACTCCCTCTCAACCCTAACGAGGGTCAACCTGTGCAACAAATTGGTTGGCTACTCCTCATTGCATGAGACACTGATAGTTTCCTAATGTCCTTGTGAACTATATGTTAGTCATGACCTTTAAAGCTCTACATGACTTTGGATCAGACTACCTCCGGAACTGCCTGCTACCGCACAAACCCCAGCGACCGATAAGGTCCCACAGAGTTGGCCTTCTCCGGCTCCCGTCGACTAAACAATGGAATCAACTCCCCCCAGGAGATTAGAACTGCCCCCACCTTCCCTGTCTTTCGTAAACTACTCAAGACTCATTTATACCACCAGGCATGGGGGAGTTGAGATATTCCTTCCCCCTAGGCATGGTATGTCTGTGTGTATGTTTGGTTTTATAAGAAGGGTTTTTAGTTGTTTTATTATTGGATTGTCACATGCTGTTTTTATCATTGTTGTTAGTTGCCCTGAGTCTACGGAGAGGGGCGGCATACAAATCCAATAAATTATTATTATTATTATTATTAATTATTATTATTCTATGAGGCCAGTTACAACAAACTGGAACTAAATGGGGCAAAGCTAAGAAAAGTAACAACTTAGTCTTTTGCACACCCCGATTTGTTCAGAGCAACAATATAGTACTATTTCTTTCTTCTTTATTTTATTTATTAATTAATTGATTTTGTCAAGTACATATTGGTCGCATACAAAGATATAACAATGTTTATATGCATGATATTAGTAAGAGAGAAACATTAGGATGGGACGGAAGGCACACTGGTGCCCTTATGCATGTCCCTTAGGAATTAGAAGAGGTCAATACTTTCAACATTCTAGGCCAGAGAAGACTGGATAATAAAGTCATAATGGTTTGCAAATAAATATCACTGATTCCCCCCCACTCAACTTTCATGGTTATTTGGGGAGGATTTATGTGGTGATTTTTATTTTTTGGGGCCTTTAAGGTGCTATGTAAAGTCATATAAAAACTTCTATGTGAGGGCATATAAAACATCTTATTGTTTCCCTGCTCATCTTTACATATAGGAGCAGATATTTACCACCAATATTTGGTGATTTATCAGGAAATTTGGAAATATGATAAAGAAATAGAAATTGGGGAGGTGGTTTCTTTCACTTTCTCTGAATTTTTTTTAAAAAAATGGGTTTATTTAAAAATTGAGTTTAAAAATGTGCAGTCATAATTACCGTAACTTTACTTCCACCAGGACACTGATAATTCCTGAAACAGTTGATACAATCTCCCTAATGAGAAAGGAAAGCACATGCTTTAGACCAAATATTTAACATTTACCAATGTTTAAAAGCACATACTTCCTTACACATACAATGCAAATGCCTTAAAGCATGAGCTACACAACCCAGCATGGTGAGCTACACAGCAGACTAAATTTCCCCTTATTTTTCCTATCACACTCTTGCAAAGATAGAGGTAGTGATTTCCATATGCCAATATGCCAATCTAGCTCTTGCTATTTGCAAAAGTTTCATAAAGTCAGCATATTTGTTTTACTCGTCCTGTTCATGTTAAGACTGTATGGAAAGCACAAATCACGATCAGAGAAACACAACAAGAGTTGACAAGTTAGAAACTACAACCTCCTACCCTTCAATGCTTTTGGTTGAATTTTGCAAATTCTATGCTTTTTTAGTCCACAAGGAAGCTCAAGTGCATAGTGGAGAATTTTTCAAAAAGCAAGTCCAGTAAACAAGATAAATGAAGATGAAAACACTACTCTTCATCAAGTTGTCTTTATAATAGGATCTAATACCACTGAGTCATAACGCTTTCCATTTTTATATGTATGACAATTATTCTTGCTATGAGCCACAGTGGCACAGTGGTTAGAGTGCAGTACTGCAGGCTACTTCTGCTGACTGACTGCAACTTGGCAGTTCAAATCTCACCAGACTCAAAGTTGACCTAGCCTTTCATCCTTCCAAGGTGCATAAAATGAGGACTTCAATTGTTGGGGGCAATATGCTGACTCTGTAAACCACTTAGAGAGGGCTGTAAAGCAGTATATAAATCTAAGTGCAGTTGCTAGGCCACAGCAACAGTGGGTAGCATACCGGCTACTTAAATGCTGTTGTTTTTTAATTCACAAAACATCTAGGAAGGACCAAATGACATTAGACATATCATAACTATTTTGGCCTAAATATGACCACCTATATGGCAATGAGAGTATGTTTGGTGTAAAGACGCCAAACTAGAAAATGGAAGACTCTGAGTTCCAGTATGACCTTAAGCATGAAACCAGCTGTCACTCTTGCTCAACATTTTGCTTTCGCTAACTACTTCCAGAAATCTTGCCAAGAACTTTTGGAACAAAAAAATGGCGGCCTGAAGATGGCCCCATTAAAAGCAGAACCAGAGATGTGGCAAAGAATTAAGAGCCAGGGAGTAGATTGGCTCCTTAAAACCTCCCTGTTTAAGGAGAGGACCTGCCCACAAGTGTTCCAGGCATTTGCTCCTAAACAAGGAACCAACAAGACAGAAGTCTCTGGCTGCTTTAGAGCTCTGTGGAAGATGAGAGATTAGCCATCTTGCTCAAACTTCAATTGGTGCCTTTAAAAGGACACTAAAATGTCCTTTTCTAATTGCACCAGGAAATTGCTTGTTAGTACAGGGTACATGGTTGTTAGGGATTGCCATTGTAAACTGCATATTGCACACTTAAACCAAACTTGTATTTAAAGAGTTAATGTGCACTTAAAGAGTTAACTTGTACTTGAAGAGTTAATATTCAAGGCTGTTTCATCACTTCCTCATTGAAGCTATAAAAGCTCATTATTCTGCTCAGTCACTTCCCTTTACTTTTGCCTGAGATGGGGGAGTTATGTTTAAGCTCCCTGCTTGTATAAGCTTTGTGCTTATTATCTATATTGTATTTTAGCTTTGTGCTTATTATCTATATTGTATTTTGCTTTGTGCTCTAATCTTGTAATTGCTCAGTGCTATTTGCTTTGTGATTGCTCAGTGCTTATTATTCTGTATTTGCTACGTGCTTATTCTGGATTGTTTATATTTTGTTTATATGTAAATAATACTTATTTAACTAAGTCTGTGTCTTGGTTTATCACACATCCACGCTCTGTTAAAATTCTCTGCTCGGTGTTGTCGAAGGTTTCAAGCCTAGCTAACCGAGACAAGCCAACATTGCTTGTTAACTATTTTTTTAATTATTATAAATGTTTGGATCATTAAGTCTGAAAACACCAGGTGAGTCTTCTGTTTAATCTTTAATGAAAGAAAAAAATAACTACAATCTTAAGAACTTAAAAAATAAATAAAGCAAACAGCAAAAAACTAATTAAGGCTTTAATTTCAGAAAGTTATAACCAGATTAAGAATCCAGATAAATTTATAACAAGTTTGTGGAATTAATTGCAAAGAATGCTTCCTTTGGGAAATGAGACTCATTTATTTTTTTAAGAGACAATAGAGATAACTAATTTTAAAAATAGGACACTAGAAGGTATCGAATATTTTAATTAAAGAAAAATATAAAAATATAATCTAATGAATCCTCTCACCTCAATGAATAATCAACATATTAGCATGAATATGTGTCTATGTATTCATAGGGTGTTCCAGAAATAATAGGGCAGCTACTAAAATACAGTAAGAACCAATCACACAATGTTGATACTGTTATTATTGATTTGTTATCTTCATTTTGATTATTATATTTTATACAGATATTTGTGCAAGACTAATAATCTCTTTTTGAATAATTTATTGATTTAAAAAAAATACTTTCAAATTTGGAGTGCTTTATTGGTTCTGGGACAGGATGGATCGATGGATAGATGGATGGATAGCAAACAAGCAAGCAACTACATTGGATAAGATTCATGTGATGTCTGGAATGGCACCAACGCTTCAATAGAATGACTGACCGGAAATTCAGTTGTCATAAAAGTGTCACAACGACCACCAAGGATGGGATCAGTTAACATGCAATCAATCCCGTAAGCAATGCCACCATCAAACTCTAGTTGCCTTTGTATTATCTTGCATCTCCTTTCATTAAGGAACAATTCACCCTAAAGAGAGATATAAATTCATGATGGTATTAAGAAAAAATACATGACATGATTGGGGAAAAAGGCAAAAAAGATTAAATTAGTCAACCTGGTGTTTTTCTTACTGGATAAAACTTCCATAATTCTAACCAGCATGGCTTATGGTCAGAAAACCTATATGTATATACACTGCTCAAAAATAAATAAATAAAGGGAACACTTATATAACTCAATATAACTCCAAGTAAATCAAACTCCTGTGAAATCAAACTGTCCATTTAGGAAGCAACACTGATTGACAATCAGTTTCACATGCTGTTGTGCACATTCAACTTTGTACAGAACAAAGTATTCAATGAGAATATTTCATTCATTCAGATCTAGGTTGTGTTATCTGAGTACTGTATTCCCTTTATTTTTTTGAGCAGTACAGTATATTTCTCCATCATATAATTCTGTTTTAGAATAAATAACTTTTTGCAAAGCATCAAAAAGGTGTAAGAAATATTGAGATTAAGAAATCAGGCATTCCTTGAATGACAACTATAAGGTCATAAATCATGATGGCCAAAATGAAGATCAACATGTGATTGAATCCAATTATTATGATCTGTATTGCAGTGATTGTTAAAGGACCAACACGGTAATAAAGTGAATGTTACAGTCATTAAGTGAATCCATTGTTCTCTACTGGAAGTAAATTCATTTACTTATTTAATTAGAAAATTTATATTGCTACCTATTCGCACATGGTGATACAAGGTGGCTTATTGAAATATAAAAACACCATATGTAAAAATTAAGACTAATAGAAGGAAATAATCAAATAATAAATTAATACAATAATATAGCCCCCCTCCACCCCACTCGCATGACTACACATTGCACAAGCTATTTAATGGGCTCCATCCTGCTTTGCATTCCACTGGCAGAACGAGGTCTTTAGCACCTATCAAAAGTGTGTTAGAGTGGGAGCCATTCTAATCTCCAGTGGAAGGATGTTCCAGAGAGAGAGAGCCACCATGGAGAAGGCCCTTGTTCTGGATCCCACCAGGTATATCTCTAGGGGATGGGACCCACAACATTACTTGCCTTCCTGCTCTAGTGGGTCTGGTAGATGTGATTGGTGAAAGATGGTGCCTCAGATAACCTCAGAGAACCTGCTCCCAAGCCATGAAGGTGCCAACAGCACTTTGAATAGCACCTGAAATTGAATCAACAGCCAATGCAACTCCCACAGAAGAGGTGATACATGTGCACACTGAGGTCCCTACAAAAACCACATTTTGCACCAATTGGAGCTTCCAGATGCTCTTCAAGGGCAGCCCCATGTAGAGCACGTTACAACAGTCAAAATGGGAAGTGACAAGGGCAAATAAATGTTTGCAGTGATTTTTTGAAACCTAGGGTTATATAACACCCTGATTGCTTGAGGTAAAATGTTATAGGCTCCTATGACATTTGGTCAAACTATTTATTTTATTTATTTTATTTATATATATTTGTCAGACAATTATAGTATGGTAACTACAGTGGTACCTCTACTTACAAACGCCTCTACTTACGAACTTTTCTAGATAAGAACTGGGTGTTCAAGATTTTTTTGCCTCTTCTCAAGAACCATTTTCCACTTACGAACCCGAGCCTTTGAAACTGTAACTGGAAAAGGCAAGGGGAAGCCTTCGTGGGGCCTCTCTAGGAATCTCCTGGGAATTAACAGGGCTGGAAATGGTGGGGAGAAGCCTCTGTAGGGCCTCTCTAGGAATCTCCTGGGAGGAAACAGGGCCTCCACCCTCCCTGTGATTTCCCCAATGGAACATATTATTTGCTTTTACATTGATTCCTATGGGGAAGATTGCTTCTTCTTACAAACTTTTCTATTAAGAACCTGGCCATGGAATGAATAATAATAATAATAATAATAATAATAATAATAATAATAATAATAATAATAATTTATTAGATTTGTATGCCGCCCCTCTCCGGAGACTCAGACCGGCCTACAACAAGAATTACATTCGTAAGTAGAGGTACCACTGTATATTGGTTCTATTTTTCCTTTATGCTGCTACAAGTAGAATGAAAATATTGGATTGCCTTTTGTACTTATTTGAAATTGGCATTTATTTACGATGCTGTAAAATGGTTATCATAATAAAAATATGGCTCAGCTTATTTAAAAATGAGAAATACTCACAGTATTGGTGTTATCATCACCACATTTCACACTAAGATCTGAGCCTTGAAGTGTTTTCAGTGAATCTGAGCTTGGCAGGGCGTAAGCTAAAATCTGTGGAAGAAACAGGGAAAATATGGAGGAAGTTTAGAAAAGTTCTATTGTGTTTATTAGGAACATAGAAACATATAGAAGACTGACGGCAGAAAAAGACCTCATGGTCCATCTAGTCTGCCCTTATACTATTTCCTGTATTTTATCTTACAATGGATATATGTTTATCCCAGGCATGTTTAAATTCAGTTACTGTGGATTTACCAACCACGTCTGCTGGAAGTTTGTTCCAAGGATCTACTACTCTTTCAGTAAAATAATATTTTCTCATGTTGCCTTTGATCTTTCCCCCAACTAACTTCAGATTGTGTCCCCTTGTTCTTGTGTTCACTTTCCTATTAAAAACACTTCCCTCCTGAACCTTATTTAACCCTTTAACATATTTAAATGTTTCGATCATGTCCCCCCTTTTCCTTCTGTCCTCCAGACTATACAGATTGAGTTCATGAAGTCTTTCCTGATACGTTTTATACTCAAGACCTTCCACCATTCTTGTAGCCCGTCTTTGGACCCGTTCAATTTTGTCAATATCTTTTGTATCTTTATTTTATAAATTTAAAAATAAATCCGTAAATTTTTATAAAGTGTGACATTTATTTATTTATCTATCTATCTATCTATCTATCTATCTATCTATCTATCTATCTATCTATCTATCTATCTATCTATTACTGGATTTGTATGCCGCCCCCCTCCGTACACTCGAACTCCTAGACTTTGAACTCCTTACCTTAGCATTCCCAATAATATGGAATTTCAAATACTGCAGCAGTTTCTCTTTGTTTGACATTTTGAATAGTTCCTCTTGTTCTTCCTTTGGCAAAGCTCGGATAACTTTGTCAGAGGGCCAGAACAAAGTGACTGGTTGATGAAGAGGATCATTAATAAGATTTATCAGTCCTGATTTCTAAAAGAGGACAAAGGAGAATCTGATTTTCTTTCTTAAAACAATAGCATGTGATCTATCAAGCAAACAGTGAAAAAAACGAATGGGGTCTTTTTCACATCTACAGTCACTTAAGTCAGTGTTTCCCAACCTTGGCCACTTGAAGATATCTTGGACTTCAACTCCCAGAATTCCCCAGCCAGCATTCGCTGGCTGGGGAATTCTGGGAATTGAAGTCCAAATATCTTCAAGTGGCCAAGGTTGGGAAACACTGACTTAAGGCATATCCAACATAACAGAGGTAAAATTCTGCAGGTTCTGGAGAACAAATAGCAGAAATTTTGAGTAGTTTGGAAAACTGACACTTCTCTTTAAAAAAAAATATTTTTATTGATTTTTATAATATAAACACACACACACAACATATAACAAGTGCTCAGTGATTGTGCCCACCACCAGACAAACATTCGTGCCCCACCACCAATCGGGGATGTTTCTTGTATAAATCATTTTAACCCAAGAGTGAAATATTTATTTAAATATTATAAAGTGATTCCACACCCACAAAATAAGCTATACCCACAGTGTGGCAGTAAAAATTTTGGCTGCCCATTGCTGCCCCTGATGTAAACTTACTTCTATCAGGTTGTAGAACATGATGTATTCATTGCTTGCTGCAACAGCTTTGAGGTTTTCCTATGGAGAAAAGAAATACAGTACTTGGCTTATTTAGGAAGCACAAATACTGTATGTGTTGTGAAATTTTCTCTCCCCCCCCCTCTCTCTACCTACCTACCTACCTACCTACCTATCTATCTATTTATTAGATTTCTATGCCACCCTTTTCGCGGTGACTCAGGATGGCATACAACATTATAAATGCAACAATACATATAAAGAAATCTAAATTACTTTTAAAAAATTATACAAAATTACTAAAAGTTCTAAAAAAACCCCATTCCAATTCAATTGTTCATAATATCAGCTGGAGACAATCTCATCACTCACGGCCCCCATGCTCACTGGCAGAGGGGAGTCTTCAGAGCTTTACGAAAAACCAGGAGGGAGGGGGCAGGTACGTATCTCTGGAGGGAGTTAGTTCCAGAGAGCCGGGGCCACCACAGAGAAGCTCTTCCCCTAGGCCCTGCCAGACAACATTGTCTGACCGATGGGACCTGGAGAAGGCTGACTCTGTGGAATCTAACTGGCCACTGGGGTGCCTGAGGCAGAAGACGGTCCTGAAGGTAGTCTGGTCCTAAACCATGTAGGGCTTTGTAGGTCATAACCAGCACTTTGAATTGCACCCAGAGACAAATTGGCAACCAGTGCAGCTCATAGAATGATGTTGAAATGTGGGCAGATCTTGGAAGCCCAACTATAGCTCATGCAGCTGCATTTTGTATAATTTGTAGTCTCCAAACACTCTTCAATGGCAGCCCCATGTGGAGAGTATTGCAGTAGTCAAGCCTCTAAATAAAAAATGCAATACTGCATTCAGAAATATATTACAGGAAATATTTTTGATTGTAGGATGCTTCACTTAGTATCTTAACAGAAGTGGGAAATGGGAACAGTTGCTTTTGCAGATTCCCAAGTGGAGGAATGGAATATACATACTATACTACTTGTTCTGAGAATAATATGTAGAAACAATTATAATACATAGTCTTGAGTTGGGGAGACAATGGAAGATAGGAGAGCCTGCCGTGCTATGGAGTCACAAAGAGTTGGAACACAACTTAGCGATTAAACAAAAACTACTGAAGTTTTCAGATGACACAACTGTGATTAGCCTCATTGGAGACAATGATGAATCCGCATACAGACGGGAGGTTGAACAACTATCCTTGTGGTGCGACCGGAACAATCTGGAACTGAACACACTGAAAACCGTGGAAATAGTGGTAGACTTTAAGAGAAACCCGCCCATACTTCCACCTCTTACAATATTAGACAACACAGAATCAACAGTAGAGACCTTCAAATTTCTAGGTTCGACCATATCGCAAGACCTAAAATGGACACCTAACATCAAAAACATCATCAAAAAAGCACAACAAAGAATGTTCTTTCTGCGTCAACTGAAACTGCCCAAGGAGCTTCTGATACAGTTCTACAGAGGAATCATTGAGTCTGTCATCTGCATCTCTATAACTGTCTGGTTTGGTGCTGCAACTCAACAGGACCGACACAGACTTCAGAGGATAATCAGAACTGCAGAAAAAACAGTTGCTGCCAACCTGCCTTCCATTGAGGACCTGTATATTGCACGAATCAAAAAGAGGCTGTGAAAATATTTACAGAGCCCTCACATCCTGGACACAAACTGTTTCAACTCTTACTGTCAAAACTACAGTATAGAGCACTGCACACCAGAACAGCTAGACATAAGAAGAGTTTTTACAGAACATAATCACTCTG
Source organism: Erythrolamprus reginae (assembly GCF_031021105.1). NCBI lineage: Eukaryota > Metazoa > Chordata > Lepidosauria > Squamata > Dipsadidae > Erythrolamprus > Erythrolamprus reginae. The sequence continues at coordinate 74,570,660 of NC_091955.1, forward strand.
CCAAATAAATAATTCCCTTAACACTGTCAAGCCATTTACTAAGTCTGCACTACTATTAATCTTCTCATCGTTCCCATCACACATCTTCATTGCTTGTATCCTTACAATTTATATTGACTGGTTCCTAATATGATTTGATTGATTATTTGTACTCAGACTATCATAAAGTGTTGGACCTCACGATTCTTGACTAATGTATCTTGTCTGTTTATGTACACTGAGAGCATGTGCACCAAAGACAAATTCCTTGTCCAATCACACTTGGTCAATAAAGAATTCTATTCTATTCCATTCCATTCCATTCCATTCCATTCCATTCCATTCCATTCCATTCCACTCCACTCCACTCCATTCCATTCCATTCTAAACAACACATAGTCCTAACTGGTGCAGTGCAGTGATGGCTTCCTACCAGTTCAGCTTGGTCAGGCAAATCGGTAGCCGGCGGGGGGCGTTCCACCTACATGGCAGAACGTCATCATGGAGCTTCTGCACATGCGCAGAAGTGTCTCACGCACTTTGTGTGTGTGCACTGTCATGTGCTCCTGTTCCTGAAGCGGTAGCAAAAGTAAGTGAAACCCACCGCTGGTGCAGTGGATTGCATTTTAGTGAAAAACAGGAGTTGGTTTTTGAAGCCAACAGGCAGTGAAGGCATATCTTTTTCTACCAGCATCAAACTGTTCTTGATTTTATCTGGAGTTTCTGCACTGCCTATTAATCTTGATAGTTTATATTATCTCTACCAGGCTGAAAATAGTAGTTGTTAGAGGCTTACGATGAAGAAAGATTCTCACTGTCACGCGAGGTTCCATTATGCCACTGTGATCCAAAATGTTAGATGAAGAAGTATTGCCCTGTGTGTGTGTGTGTCTGTTTCTTAACCCACAGTAGTTAGGATGCAACAACCCATGGGCTTTAATATCCACACCACTTTTGTTTGTGACTGCATTGGTTACACAAACTATGATTTTTAATCTTTGTTATTGATCATCCTGGTTCAAGATCTGAATTATCTGATGTCTTTTTCTCCCATGACATGGGATTCTCACTAACTCAGCCTTTTGCTGATTAATGTGTGCTAGTATACAGTATGTAACTAGGTTGGGTGTTGCAATACAGAAGCTAACAATGTAAGTTTAAAACTGTACCTTTATGAGTCATTTGCTGGTTGGCCATAAGGGGGAGCCAACGATGTTCCTCTTGGGGGAGTTTATACTAGAGAGATTTATATTTGCTGTGTGTATATTGCTGTGTGCGTTAACCTGGTTTGTAAACCATTACTAGGATTATTTATTTATTTATTTATTTGTTTGTTTGTTTATTTATTTATTAGATTTGTATGCCGCCCCTCTCCGTAGACTTGGGGCGGCTCACAACAATAACAATAACAATGTAAAAAACAAATCTAATACCTGTAATTTAAAAAACACTAAAAACCCCATTATTAAAAGCAAACACACACACAAACATTCCATGTCTAAACTGTATAGGCCTGGGAGAGATGTGTCACTTCCCCCATGCCTGACGACAGAGATGGGTCTTAAGAACTTTACGAAAGGCAAGGAGGGTGGGGGCAACTCTGATATCTGGGGGAGTTGATTCCAAAGGGTTGGGGCCGCCACAGAGAAGGCTCTTCCCCTGGGTCCCGCCAAACAACATTGTTTAGTTGACGGGACCCGGAGAAGGCCAACACTGTGGGACCTAACTGGTCGCTGGGATTCGTGCGGCATATGTGTATGATATTGGACTGTGTAAGTACTATTGTTTATTTGCCTATTTATATATAATAATTTTGTTCTATTTTGTACTAAATCTGATTCATTGACTGACTAACCCACATTGTAACATTAACTCTCCTTGAAGTTTGTTAAAGGTTTCTTACCTAGACACTTTAACAATGTGCATAAAAATACAGTGTAAAAGTTTGATGAATAAATAAAATAAAATAAAATAAATAATAAGTACATTTGTGTGTATATGTGGCATATACATGTATGTGTTTGGCGGGGCCCAGGGGAAAAGCCTTCTCTGTGGCGGCCCCGGCCCTCTGTAACTAACTCCCCCCGGAGATTAGAATTGCCCCCATCCTCCTTGCCTTTCGTAAGCTCCTTAAAACCCACCTCTGCCGTCAGGCATGGGGGAACTGAGATATTCTTTCCCCCTAGGCTTTTACAATTCATGTATGGTATGTTTGTATGTATGTATGTTTGGTTTTACAATAAGGGTTTTTAGTTGTTTTAGTATTGGATTTACATGCTGTTTTTTGTTACTGTTGTTAGCCGCCCCGAGTCTACGGAGAGGGGCGGCATGCAAATCCAATAAATAAATAAATAAAATAAAATAAAATAAATATAGTTGTCCTATGTCACAAACTGATCACTTATCAGCGTTTTCTCGAGGAAGCTTTTTTTTCAAAATTTATTTCCCCTATTACTTAATTAACATTTTAGTACTATTAGAACAGGTTCATTTGTTAGCAGCAAACAACATTGTCATCCATAACCCAGCAGCTTTTAATCAGTTGATAATGTCAATGCATACGGAGTGCACCTTTAATGGTTTTCCAAGAGATGAACCTGTTCCCAAAGGAAGTTCTTGAGTCTTCTGGGGAGCCAGGACCTTATCTATGATATGGATTATTCCATTTGTGGTGATTATATCACTGGTCAGTATCTTTGCTTTGCCATTCAAAAGGACCGTGTTCTAAAAAAGAGAGAAAAAAGGTACAGTACGAAGTAACAAAGCTTTCCTGCAATGCTGAAATAAAGTGAGCTAAACAGTTTTATTGCTGATTAAACAATTAAAAGAGAAATCGCATTTCCTTTCAGTACCATTTACTCAGCATGCTTCCCAAGAGGAAAGAGCAAGGGAACGTAGCATTCATTACAAGCAGGATTACGCATCTGAGCAAGTGTTGCTGTATTGAATGGGCTCAGTTTTAAATGCACAGGACCTGTTCTTGCATCTAAAGCAGAGGCATTTATTTACGTATTTGACTTTTATGCCGCCCAATCCTGAAAGACTCAGGGCATCTTACAAAATAATATGGTAATACAAATACAACAGATACAAAGCAATAAGAGAAGTCAAATACAATATCTAAAACTAACCCCATGATAAAACCCATTTATTTTTAAAAAGACATAATAATAATAATAATAATAATAATAATAATAATAATAATAATAATTTATTAGATTTGTATGCCGTCCCTCTACAAGGACTCGGAGCGGCTCACAACAATAAAACATCACATAAAAATCCAATGTTAAAACAGTCTTTAAAAAAACCCTATCAAAACAGTCATACAACCCAAACACACCATCCATAAAGTCAAAGGCAGCTAAGGATATATCAATTCCTCCATGCCTGGCGACATAGATGAGTTTTCAAGAGTTTGCGAAAGACAAGGAGAGTGGGGACAGTCCTAATCTCGGGGGGAGCTGATTCCAGAGAGCTGGGGCCACCACAGAGAAGGCTCTTCCCCTGGGTCCTGCCAGACGGCATTGTTTTGTCGACGGGACCCAGAGCAGGCCAACTCTGTGGGACCTAATCGGTTGCTGGGATTCGTGCAGCAGCAAGCGGTCCCGGAGGTATTCTGGTCCGATGTCATGAAGGGCTTTATAGGTCATAACCAACACTTTGAATTGTGACCGGAAACTGATTGGCAGCCAGTGCATAATCACATGCACATACACCATTTATACAGTTTGGCCAAGAAAGATGTACAATTCATGTCCCGCAGGCCTGCTGGCAGAGCCAGGTCTTTGTGGCCTTACGGAAGGACAGTAGGGTGGGAGCAGTATGGACGTCGGGGGTTAATTGGTTCCATAGAGCCGGGGCAGCCACAGAGAAGGCCCTCCCCCGTGGTGCTGCCAACCTGCATTGCTTAGTCGATGGGACTTGGAGGAGGCCAACTCTGTGTGTATTGGCTTGCTAGCCAGTACTGCATACCAGTAGTGAAAATCACTATAATCTCTCGCGCACATGTCCTCTCATGAGATTTTGCTTCCTGTGCATGCAAAGAAGCAAAATCTCATTGGGGCGCATGCTCATGCATGCCGCAGTAGTAAGTAGCAGCCCCTGCTTGCCCATAGGGCTGCCCTAGAAACAGCAAAGGACTGGCCCACAGTGCCTCTGCCAGTGAAAAATGGCCCCTTGGCCCTCCTGAGCTCCATTTTTGCTGGCAAAGGGTTGCAGGAAGCCGTCTCTTCCAGGAGTCCATTTTCACTGGCAGAGCTCTCGGGCCGCCACAGGCACCCCCGACCAAAATGACAATGAGCTGGCCATGGCCCCCTGGGCACACACACATGCCACCAAAGTCAAACACAACCCTGATGTGGCCCTCAATGAAATCAAGTTTGGCACCCCTGATGTAACATAGAAACATAGAAACATAGAAGTCTGACGGCAGAAAAAGACCTCATGGTCCATCTAGTCTGCCCTTATACTATTTCCTGTATTTTATCTTAGGATGGATATATGTTTATCCCAGGCATTTTTAAAATCAGTCAACCATGTCTGCTGGAAGTTTGTTCCAAGCATCTACTACTCTTTCAGTAAAATAACATTTTCTCATGTTGCCTTTGATCTTTCCCCCAACTCACTTCAGATTGTGCCCCCTTGTTCTTGTGCTCACTTTCCTATTAAAAACAATATCCTCCTGGACCTTATTTAACCCTTTAACGTATTTAAATCTTTCGATCATGTCCCCCCTTTTCCTTCTGTCCTCCAGACTATACAGATTGAGTTCATGAAGTCTTTCCTGATACGTTTTATGCTTAAGACCTTCCACCTGTAGAGCGTGAACATTGACTGCAGGTAAAGGACGCCAGAAGAAATCTCTGGATTATGACTTCTCAGAAGAGGCAACTTAAGATCATATTGATTCAGGGAAGTGCCTGCATATAAAAACCCATGATATAGTGATACCTCATCTTACAAACCCCTCGTCATACAAACTTTTCGAGATACAAACCCGGGGTTTAAGATTTTTTTGCCTCTTCTTTCAAACTATTTTCACCTTACAAACTCAAGCTGCTGCCACTGGGATGCCCCGCCTCCGGACTTCTGTTGCCAGTGAAGCACCCATTTTTGCGCTGCTGGGATTCCCCTGAGACTCCCCTCCATGGGAAACCCCACCTCCGGACTTCCGTTGCCAGCGAAGCACCTGTTTTTGCGCTGCTGGGATTCCCCTGAGGCTCCCCTCCATGGGAAACCCCACCTCCGGACTTCTGTTGCCAGTGAAGCACCCGTTTTTGCGCTGCTGGGATTCCCCTGAGGCTCCCCTCCATGGGAAACCCCACCTCCGGACTTCCATTGCCAGCGAAGCACCCGTTTTTGCGCTGCTGGGATTCCCCTGAGGCTCCCCTCCATGGGAAACCCCACCTCCGGACTTCCGTTGCCAGCGAAGCACCCGTTTTTGCGCTGCTGGGATTCCCCTGAGGCTCCCCTCCATGGGAAACCCCACCTCCGGACTTCCGTTGCCAGCGAAGCACCCGTTTTTGCGCTGCTGGGATTCCCCTGAGGCTCCCCTCCATGGGAAACCCCACCTCCGGACTTCTGTTGCCAGCGAAGCACCCGTTTTTGCGCTGCTGGGATTCCCCTGAGGCTCCCCTCCATGGGAAACCCCACCTCCGGACTTCCGTTGCCAGCGAAGCACCTGTTTTTGCGCTGATGGGATTCCCCTGAGGCTCCCCTCCATGGGAAACCCCACCTCCGGACTTCTGTTGCCAGTGAAGCACCCGTTTTTGCGCTGCTGGGATTCCCCTGAGGCTCCCCTCCATGGGAAACCCCACCTCCAGACTTCCGTTGCCAGCGAAGCACCTGTTTTTACACTGCTGGGATTGCCCTGCTGGGATTGCCCTGCTGGGATTCCCCTGCAGCATCACAAAAACATGGGAGTCCGGAGGTGGGGTTTCCCATGGAGGGGAGCCTCAGGGGAATCCCAGCAGCGCAAAAACGGGTGCTTCGGCTGGCAAAAGGGGTGAGTTTTGGACTTGCACGCATTAATCGCGTTTCCATTGATTCCTATGGGAAACATTGTTTCGTCTTACAAACTTTTCACCTTACAAACCTCATCCCGGAACCAATTAATTTCGTAAGACGAGGTATCACTGTATTCCCAAAGGCAATGTAAGAGAGTGGGATGGTGATCCAACGTTTTAATATGAGAATTGTAGGGACTTAGGTATTTCAGAAGATTTGGCCTATCAAAAATAGTACAGTTCTATCCAGAAATTAGTTTATTTTCCTTTTCTAAGCTTTCGTGATATTTCTGCGGTATCTGCAAGCAATTAACCCTAATTGCAACTTTCCTATTTTACATGTCATTTTTTCAACGTTGCATCTTATCCCTGGAAAGACCAATGAAGGTGTAGTTACATACTCAGTTGATGAAAATTGGTTACCTGTGCAAAGGTGATCTTGAGCGGTTCTCCTTGGAGCGTGATGACAGTTTTGTCCGAAGTCATATCATTGTACAGCAATCCTGTACATGACACAATATGATAACGCAGAATCTGGGGCAACACACCTTTGGAAGCCCAATTGGTAAACTTGAAAAAGAATTGTACAAAAATGATTTACCATATTAAAGTGCCGAAAGCAAAGGAGGTACAATTATATTTTGACTTTGCCATTATATTATTGTGAACTAAACTCATAGATCTTTCCTAAATGATTCTATTTTTTAATTTTTTTTATTAAATTTCTTCATTTAAAAAAACATGTAACATATAATAATAAAGAAACCTCATACAATACACAAATATAATCAAAGGGAAACAAAAAAAATCATAAACAAAACAAGACAAAACAAAGAAAAAAATAAAAAATAAAATAAAAATAAAATAAAAACAACGAATACTAAAGAAAAAAAGAAAATCTAATCACAACGAGTGATAAATAACAATATATTAACTTGTATTTATTTATTTCATGCTTTGCGAGGAGAAAGAAAAAGAACCCCCCCAAAACCCTGATTTTAATCCTGTCTTTCAAAAGATAAATGTATCTTTTATATACACTGAGATCACATGCACCATTGATAAATTCCTTGTGTGTCCAATCACACTTGGACAATAAAGAATGGTATTGCGTTGCGTTGCGTTGCATTGCATTGCGTTGCATTGCGTTCTATTCTATTCTATTCTATTCCATTCTATTCCATTCTAATCTATTCAAAATGACAGACTAAGATTTTACATTGGACTCTCTTACAGGGTGTTCTCTTCCTTGTTTAATTGGAACCTATTGGCAGCAGATTCATAGAAACAGGATGCAAAATTTATGACCCCTGAACCTTGCTGAATGCCCCATCTAACATCAAATTGCTTTTGTGTACTTACTTGTAATTCAGCTAAAATAGCATCATTACTTGGTGCAAAAATTGTGAAGGGCCCCGTTCCTGTAATATCTCTGACCGAAGCATCCTTATAATAGTGAAAAACAAAAAGCACATTTCAGTCAATATATATTTCAGGTGCCTTTATATCTCTCAGAAGATTATTGAATCTGGAAAAAAACTTCTTAAAAATGCTCTCTATAAGTTAAGATCCTGGGAAGAAACGGGTTGTAGCTTTCTTACCAGTAGCTTCCTATTAAACCGGGTGAAATTGGACTCCTTTGAAAGTTCCTGTAATAATAATATCAAAAAAATTAAAACAATAAATTGGTATTAGTAACACTGAAAATTTAAATACTGTATATGAAATCATTTCTACAGTGAAGTAAGAAACAACTAGATCTGAGTTATATTCTGAACTAGAAACGGATGTTTTAGTATCCTTACAGGTCTCTCTATGACAGTGATTTCCAACCTCTTTTGAGCCGCGGTGCATTTTTTACATTTACAAAATCTTGGGGTACACCACCAACCAAAATGACACAAAATGACACTCTAATACAGTACATATATAGTTAATAATATAGTTTCTAAATGTATTTATACTCACTTAGTGTGAAACCGGGGCCTGTTTGGATGAACACAAAAGGGATATCCTTGAGAAGTTTGCTTTCTAGGTAAGGATTCTCATAAACACTAGAGTTCTCCCTGAAGTTGTGGGTTCAAATCCCATGGTCAGCTGGGTGCAGGGGCCTTGATTCTGTCTGTTTTGATGGTGTATATAGAGATTTGAGCTCTTTAAGAAGATGACCCTTCAGGAGGACATATACAATATAGATAACATTGTGATGCATTGTGATGCATTGTATATCACCCTCTGTGGGGGCCTCTTATAAAAAGAAAAAGGTCAAATATCTATATGCACCATCAGGATAGACGTAACCAGCTGAGGCTGAGGCTTCATCTAGTGGGGGCAACATTTACCTCCAGTCCTGACCAGGAGTAGAAATCGGGACTATGGGAAGGAGTAGCAGTTTCAACTACTTGCCGCAGCCACACAATGACAAGTGTGCGGCAGCCCAAGCGGGGACCTTCCTGGGTGTGGATGAGAGGCGGCCTGCTATTGGTTCATCGCTAGTGGTCGGGATGAATACTAGAAGGTGATTGGTCAGTGAGCGTTTCCTGTGCCTCCACTCTTCCTGTCGCTAATAGTTGGAGGAATTGTGAGGGGAATGTTTATGTTCGGATGGAGGCGGCTGGCGGCAGGCCAGATAAATGGCCTCCATGGGCCGTATCTAGCATGCAGGCCGTAGTTTGGGGACCCATATTTAATTTCCCCATGGCACACCTAACTATGTCTCACGGCACACTAGTGTGCCGTGGCACACTGGTTGAAAAACACTGCTCTATGAATCAAGTTATCTTAAGGCTTGTTGGGTATAAGGGACTTCTAGGTATCCTGGTGACCCTACTAGAAAAGTCTAAGCCATGGGTACAATGGTTTTAATAAACCATTGTATTTTAGATGGATTTCTTGTGCTGGATTATGAAGAACTTAGCTAACATATGAGCCACGATGGTGCAGTGGTTAAAGTGTAGTACTGCAGTCTACTTCTGCTGCCTGCCGGCTGCCTGCAATTTGGCAGTTCAAATCTCATGAGACTCAATGTTGACTCAGCCTTCCATCCTTCTGAAGTGGGTAAAATGAGGACCCAAATTGTTGGGAGCTGACTCTGCTGACTCTGTAAACTGCTTAGAGAGGGCTGTAAAGTACTGTAAAGTGGTATATAAGTCTAAGTGCTATTGCTTACTTCACTGGCATACCATTACTGCATATCTATTTCAAATATTTTTGAAAATAAATAGATAAATAGCAACCATGGTTTCCACTTGCCCATGCATGCTGATATCAAGCCAACTTGCAATTGTTCACAACGTTTCTCATTTGGAGGATCCCTGGATCTATAGATTTGGGCTCCAGAATCTAGGCTCAGGTGTCTAATAAGGATGTAATTATAACTAGTCTATTGCTAACGTGTCTTCTTGTGATATTGAAACATAGAAAATTGACAGCAGAATTGACGGTCCATCTAGTCTACCCTTATACTATTTCCTGTATTTTATCTTAGGATGGATATATGTTTATCCCAGGCATTATCTCAGGCACAGGGAAATTGATTACCCTGAGCTGTTTCCACTTTATGTATGGTCAATATGAGATGTATGATTGTTTTCTATATTAAGGGTTTTAAAATTGTTTTAATCTTTGATTTGTATTGTTTCTTGTTGTGAGCTGCTCCGAGTCCTCGGAAAAGGGCGGCATACAAATCTCATTTAATAATAATAATAATAATAATAATAATAATAATAATAATAATAATAATAATAATAATAATTTTACTGGGATCGGCAAGCATAATTCGCCGCTATATCACACAGTCCTAGGTGTTTGGGAAGCGCCCGACTGTGATGAAATACAAAATCCAGCATAGTGATCTCGTTTGCTGTGTTGTATTGACATAATAATAATAGTAATAGTAATAGTAATAGTAATAGTAATAATAATGTTTAAATTCAGTTACTGTGGCTTTACCAACCACGTCTGCTGGAAGTTTGTTCTAAGCATCTACTACTCTTTCAGTAAAATAATATTTTCTCACGTTGCTTCTGATCTTTCCGCCAACTAACCTCAGATTGTGCCCCCTTATTCTTGTGTTCACTTTCCTATAAAAAACAGTTCCCTCCTGAACCTTATCTCACCCATACTTTTGTGTAATTTGGCTTCTTCCTACCAACCTTAAAACTGATCACAAATATTTAATAAGGAAGATATCTTACCAGTGTGATGCTACCTCTGCAAAGATACCCATCTCCAATGAAATTGGGTTTACAGACGCAATTCCTTTCGGGCGGTAAAGTATCATTGCAAATGGCATTTTCTCCACACCCACCATTATTCTGATCAAGAGAGAAGCAAAGAACAGTAACTAAAAAAACCTTCACCTCAATACATTTCAGTACAAAGTTCGATGTATAAAATAAGGGGAAGAGCTGCCAGTTAAAATGAAACTGATTTAAGATTTCATTGCTTTGAATGGCATGCTACTCTTTCATAGATACCGAAATAAATATTTTACGAATAATGAAGTCAGTTTGAAAACTACAATTCTGGTATATGTCAATGACGACTTAGTTATCCAGGCCAAAGTTGTCTAAAGGTTGAATCATGGTTACTGAACCATTTTTTCAGACCAAATTTTTATCCATTTGCCATGATTCAATATTTACAACTCTTTTTATTTTTCTTGGTTTTTCTTTGGCACTGTAGAAAGAGTCACCATAAGTCTAGAAAATAACTGAGCAAGCATGGAGTACTGCTAAGGGAGACTATTTAAAATAATTATTTGTTTATCAACTAGTCAGGAATATTGGACAAACATAGAAACATAGAAGACTGACGGCATAAAAAGACCTCATGGTCCATCTAGTCTGCCCTTTTACTATTTCCTGTATTTTATCTTACAATGGATATATGTTTATCCCAGGCATGTTTAAATTCAGTTACTGTGGATTTCCCAACCACGTCTGCTGGAAGTTTGTTCCAAGGATCTACTACTCTTTCAGTAAAATAATATTTTCTCATGTTGCCTTTGATCTTTCCCCCAACTAACTTCAGATTGTGTCCCCTTGTTGCAATATTTTTGAAAACAGAACACAATAATCCCCTGAAACAGAGATGCGATGCAAAGTTCATACAGAATTGTAATGAATGTAAATTATTCTCTATCAATTGCCTTGGAAATTCTTTCAAAGCAACACAAGGCATTGCACAAGGATTAAATGATCAACAACGTCATTTACAATATGCTGATACCTTTTTCTTGCTAATCTTTTTTTTGAAATAAATTTTTATTTCGAATATATGCATTTAAAAGGACATTTGTATCAATCATTACATCTTTATATTCACCATCAAAGCAAGCAAAAAAGGACGTGAAAAAGCAGCTTGCAGGAGGAACGCTAGATTAGAATATTTCTGCTGAAAGTTTTTCCAGTGTATAGCATGCCCCCCTGTGGAATTGTTTTTGCTTAAGAAAAGCATGATGGAGGAGGAGTAAAAATGAAAATATCTGGGATACTTGTAGCACTCTAAAAAGTTTTTTTTTTTAAAGACAGCAAGACAATTCCTTTCAGTTGCAATGGCTTCATACCATCTTGGACATAAACACTCTAGAATATGTCCAGAGATACTTTATTAGAAGAGACCTCCACTCCTCCACTCGCAACAGAATACTCTATGCAACTAGACTTACAATCCTAGGTTTAGAAAGGTTAGAACTACGTCGCCTTAAACCCGTTGTAAGCATAGTTCATAAAATCATCTGCTACAACATCCTTCCTGTCCACGACTACTTCAGCTTCAACCACAACAACACACGAGCACACAACAGATACAAACTTAAAGTAAACCACTCTAAACTCAACTGCAGGAAATACGACTTTAGTAACCCAGTAGTTGATGCATGGAACTCACTACCTGACTCTGTAGTATCATCACTTAACCCCCAAAATATTTCCCTTAGACTATCCACTGTTGACCTTTCCCGGTTCCTAAGAGGTTAGTAAGGGGCGTGCATAAGTGCACCAGTGTGTCTTCCGTTCCCTGTCCTAATGTTTCTCTCTTACTAGTATCATGTATATAAACATTGTTATATCTTTGTATACCACCAATACTTACTTGGCAAAACAAATAAATAAAATAAAAATAAATAAACATCAGAATCAAATTCCTGACCTTATTTTTAGCGAATCTTAGCTGGAACTAGAATAAATTTAGTCATTTTCCTCACTTCTCCTTACAGTTCGTACATCAATAAATGCAGCCAATGTAATGGGTTTTTTTTAAAAAAAAGGCTGCCAGTTCTTGTAATCGAGATTGTTGTCTGAACTGTGAAGGATGGGTATGAAGGACAGCGCCAGTCAAAGTCTAGACTCACCACTGTACAGGGACTGATGAAAGTGCATGTTTTCCCATCTCCAGAATATCCACTCAAACAGTTACATACTGCCTGTCAGAATAAGGAAACAAGCCAGGTTAAAATAGAGAGAAGGATAGCATTTTATTCCCTGATCCAAGGAAGGCCTTGTGATAACTTTCTCCTGTTTGGTTTCTCTTGGGTGTCAAGTCTCTGTGATTCTGTTTCCAGTTTTTCTCCCTACTCATGTAATCATCCAGGACTCCAAATAATAATAATAATAACAACAGAGTTGGAAGGGACCTTGGAGGTCTTCTAGTCCAACCCCCTGCTTAGGCAGGAAACCTGTTGTGGTTAGCTCTGGCCCAGCTCCTGCTCCAAGGAATGTGCAGGTGGATGTGGGGGAAACATCCACATCCTGCAGGCCTGTTTTGCTCCCGATGGAATCTGCCGACGAAGCCTCCTCTGACCAAGGAAGCTTGAGTGACAGGGAAGAGGGGAGTTTGGCAGACAGCCCAGGAGGAGATCAATCATCTGTATCATCCTTGGATTCTGAACAAGAATTAATGACACATCCACGCATGCGTAGAGTGATGCATAGGAGACAACAACTGAAGGATTATTACAAGAAAAAATGAGGCCACCTGTGGTTGGGTGGGGCTGCTGTAATTAGTGCTACAGATAAAAGTGCAACCTGGTATTTTAGCCTCATGGCAGTTTATCTGATTCATTGTTTCGTCAAGATCGTGGGTTTTGTGCTGTTCAAGATTCTGTGTGGACTCTCTGGACTTTAGAATTGGACTCAATTTCCCAGTTATTGGGTGAGCAATTGGATTGCATTTCACCTGTGCCTTGTGTGTACCAGAAAATCCCTTTGACATTTAAAAAGGGAGCTGTTTATGTTTTTTTGTTTATAAAAACGTTTGGGTTTTCCTTTTATCATGTGGTGTATGTCTTCCTGGACTAATTACCCTGTAATTACGGGCGGTTGAAACACGCCGGCAGAACAAAACCCTACACTATTTCAGACCGAATGATTATCCAACTTCTGCTTAAAAACTTCCAGTGTTGGGGCATTCGCAACTTCTGGAGGTAAGCTGTTCCACTGGTTAACTGTTCTGACTATCAGGAAATTTCTCCTTAGTTCTAAGTTACTTCTCTCCTTGTTTAGTGCGTCTCATTCTGACCTCAGGTGCTTTGGAGAATAGGTTGACTCCTTCTTCTTCGTGGCCACCCCTGAGATATTGGAACACTGATTTAAACGATTAAATTATATCTGACCTAGTAAATTATGCATTTGTATAGTCCAACTATTTCAGCACAAATTTCTTAAACGACTCATAATTTCTTATATGATTCTAAGCTTAGTTTTTGACATTTCCAGCCAGATCTGATTCCTGGAAGCAAACAAGCTGTCAGCATGAAAAGATAAGAAAGCCCTCCCTGTCAATCAAAAGCAAGAAATAAATAAGTGCCCTAACTCAGTTGAGTTGCATTGAATTATATTGTCAAACTGTAGCCTGCCACTATTTTATATTTTATGTATTTGTACATCAAATTTGAAGACCATCCGTCTCAGTCACTGAGTGACATTTATTACTACATGCAGTACAATGCACAATTAATATAAAATAGGAATAGTATTTTACCTTATTGGGTCCAGTGTGGGTGCACTCTGCATTTTTAGCACATCCTCCATTCTTCTCCATGCAGGGGTTAATTTCTTTAGGGGGGAAAAGGAGAAAAATTTCACAAACCTTAAATTAAATGAGGGATAATCTATTGTAGTTATTTTTGCCTTTTTTTTTAACTTATCACAGCTCCTTTCACTTATTACAGCCCTCTTAGTTTGGGAATGAGTGTGGTATTTGTAATACAAATATTATAGACTTTCCTGAGATTTATTCCAATGTGTAAACTTTTCATAATCATAAGCTTTTTACTCATCTGGGAGCACTTTGCTATAATCCAGGGACTATATAAATAGTGAAATAGTAACTGGTTCGCTGGCTGGGGAATTCTGGGAGTTGAAGTCCAAATATCTTCAAGTTGCCAAGGTTGGGAAACACTGCTCTAAGGGATATGAAGTTGAGAAATGATGTTCCCGTGTGTTGGCTCATTAATACCATGTCTACAGTGAAGGGCTACCAAAATCTTTACTACCACACTGTGGGCATGGCTTATGCAGGACACCCTGCATTTTCTTTCAACATCTTTCAGTGCAAATTGGGTGCTCTGGGGCGGAGCTCCATTTTTGCTACCCCACTGTGTTCCCCCACATCCGGGCAGTAGCCCATCCCTGCATGTCTGTATATGCATATAAATGAAGCTGTGACTCTCCTTCAATATACCAGGGTGATCCGACAGGAAAAAAACCCAAAAACATATAACCCTTCCCTGGTACAAAGCTGAAGGGATCAGATCCTGTAGCCTAGAGGTTAATTCTCTGCCTTACAAGGCAGAAGCTGCAGGATCAAATCCCAGTAAGGGTATGGCTAGCTGATGAGGCCAGAACAAGGCCGAAATAGTACTATCCTAGTCTCCCTTCATTTTAAAATTCAGTTGGCCCCGACCCTCTGGAACCAACTCCCCCCAGAGATTAGAATAGCCCCCACCCTCCTTGCCTTTCGTAAGCTCCTCAAAACCCATCTCTGCCGTCAGGCAGGAAGGAATTAAGATAATCTTTCCCCCCAGGCTTCTACAATTTATGCATGGTATGTTTGTATGTATGATTGGTTTGATAACAAGGGTTTTTAGCTGCTGTAGTATTGGATTTTGACATTCTGTTTTTTGTCACTGTTGTTAGCCGCCCCGAGTCCACGGAGAGGGGCGGCATACAAATCAAATCAAATCAAATCAAATCAAATCAAATCAATCAATAAATAAATAAATAAATAAATAATAAACAAACAAACAAACAAACAAACATGTGACATATGTCTCTATATAAGTAAACTCTATAAGTAAACTAAACTCTATAAGTAAACATATGCAATAAAGAGGTTGCATAGCACATTTACTGATATATTTACTGCGTGACAATATTTATGACTCCAACTGATCAACATAAATATGTGTGCTGTCCCTTTAACCAGAAAGTTTCCATTTCAGTTAACAAAAACTAAAACCACATATTTACAGAGGAGTTGCTAATTGTAAATAAATGGTGAATGAATGAGGAAGGCAGGAAGGCAGGCAGGAGGGAGGCAGGGAGAGAGGGAAGGAGGGAATGAAGGAAGGAAGGAAGGAAGGAGGGAGGGAAGGAAGGAGGGCGGGAAGGAAGGAAGGAAGGGGCAGACATTGTCATGCTAATTAGATGGAGTACATTCAGATCTCGGAAAAATGCAAAATATTGTAGGCATAGAACAGCACTTACCAAAGCAGGCAATTCCATCGCCAGAGTAACCTGTTTTGCAAGCGCATACTCGTTTTCCTGGAGTTGTACGTCGACATTCTGCTTTGGCAGAGCAACCCCCATTGTTGTTCTCACATGCGTTAATAGCTGGAAGAGCAGGCAGAATCGAAGTTATGCTGCAATGCTTGCACCATTTAAATTCCTTCACCTCCAAAGCGAATTTAAATAGGTCAACTTTACATTTAGTTTTGGAAAAAAAGTCTGCATAGCACTTTTTTATACCACTTTTTATATAAACGTGGACATGAACTTGTTTGATTCCTTATGTGTATACATAAAATAAATGTTGCTGTAGACCGGATGGCCATTTCTTAACCAATCAGGATATTCCAGAAATTGTGGGATGTTATCTATATAGGAAAGCTAATTCACAGGAGACCCCAAAGGAAAAGTTTATTGAGAGGTGTTAAATGGGATCCCTTTGGTTGGGCAATGAATTCTTTATTAGCTATGTAGATTTAAAAATGGTACATTTTAAAGAGACAAATGAATTAGCTACAGGCAGGAATCCCTCTCTCAGGGAATAAGATGTGGGATTGGTTATCTATAAGGATGCCGATTGTTTTTTCTACTGGTGCTCTACTTGCATAACTGCAAAAATACAGACATTACAGAAAGAAACCATCCCTAGACTGCAACCTCTCAATTTATATCTACTCTATTTCCCTGAAAATAAGACCAGGTCTTATATTAATTTTGCTCCAAAAGATGTTTTAGAAACATAGAAGACTGACGGCAGAAAAAGACCACATGATCCATCTAGTCTGCCCTTATACTATTTTCTGTATTTTATCTTAGGATGGATATATTTATCCCAGGCATTTTTAAATTCAGTTACTGTGGATTTACCAACCACGTCTGCTGGAAGTTTGTTACAAGCATCTACTACTCTTTCAGTAAAATAATATTTTCTCATGTTGCCTTTGATCTTTCCCCCAACTAACCTCAGATTGTGCTCCCTTGTTCTTTTGTTCACTTTCCTATTAAAAACACTTCCCCCCTGGACCTTATTTAACCCTTTAACATATTTAAATGTTTCGATCATGTTTTAGAGCTTATTTTCAGGTGATGTCTTATTTTTTTGTTGCAATGGACATACTAAATATGTCTGTTGCATATTTGGCTGGCTGACGATCTTTTTAAATTTTTTTTAATTGAATATACATATAACACAAACATACAAAACAAACAAATTGATGGGGAATAAATTCCTCCTATTTACAATAAGCTTACTTCAGTATATATCCACATTTATATTATCCCTTATATATATATTTACATATTGTAATTTACTTATTCTCTATTTCTGAATTTTTCCATAATAGTTTACATTTAACATTCATAATAATAACAACAACAAAAATAATATAGTATAATTATTATATTATAATCATTCAAATATCAACAATTTCATTTCATACCCCTATCTATACACTTTACTTTTTCTTTCTCTCCTCCAACCATTCATATAATTTATTCCATATTAAGTAATACTCAGACTTTTATTTTTCTTTTATCTCCTTTGTTAATTTATCAATCTTAGCACATTCCAACATTTTTATTATTATAACCTCATCTTTTGGTATACCCTCATTTTTCCAATATGGTGCCTAAGTTATTCTTGCCGCTGTTATGATGTATATAATCAAATATTGTGTTTCCTTTTTGTATTTTTTCTATTATGCCTGATTTAAAAAAATTCAGGTTACCAATCTATGTCTTCTTTCATTATCTCTTTTAATCATAATCTAATTTTATTCCAGTATTTTTTTGCACTAAAATTTATGGTGGATGTGCAAAAACTAAAATTTGCACATCCACCATAAATGATAATCTGTTCCACACCCCTTCTTGCACTTCTATCATAAGGGTGATGAGCTTGGGAATATCTTGACAATTCTTTCAGGGGGTAAGTGGTTGGCTGACAATCTTAAATGGGGCTTATTTTTAGGGTAGTGCTTATATTATGAACTACCTGAAAAATCATGCTAGGGCTTATTTTCTGGTTATTTTGCTAGGGCTTATTTTCAGGGATATATGGTGTTCTGTCTGGGTCCCCCCAGACACCAACACCAACCAAAAAGAGTATCCAGACACACTGGTAAAAAGCAAAGGCAGTTTATATACTGGAAAGCAAACACAGGTAACACAAACTGTTCTTACAGACAGGAACACGATGAAGCTTCACAGAGGTTTCACGAAGGCCAGGCAATAAAACAGGATTCTTGCTGGCAAAAGCAACACTGGAGATAATAAAACCCACGCCTCCCCCAAGTCTTTCAGCCTTCTAGGCCACAAGCCAAGATCAGAGACGCCAAGAATCGAAGCAAGGTCACAGGACTCCCAGTTGATAACTCTCCACAAGACTGTAAGGGTGGGCCTGCCTTTTCAACCCTGCTGAGGAGAACCACACCCAAACCCAGCTGTTGCCAATTCAGGGATGGAAATATCTTTCTAATTGGCCCCTTCTTTGAGCTGCACGTCTCTGCCTCATGTCTATTATAGCCTGTGCGTCTTCATCCAATGAATCCAGGCTACTAGCTGGGGAGAGGCCCCCCCGGGGGTCTCAGGCTGCTCTCCCTCCTCCTCTTCCTGACGTTCCTCTCCCCCGTCTGCCTGGTCCTCCCCCTCCTGGTCACTGTCCTCCTCCTCTGGGCATGGATCCGGCAGAGCTCCAGCCGGTCCCTGAGGAGCCTCAGGCTGAATCACAACATATGGTAGCAAGGGACCACATACTTGAACTTCATATGGCATTGCTAGATTTGTATAATCTAAATCCCATTGTGGCTCTGCACTCTTTAACTTTTTTGCATGTGGATATGACTAGCTATCCTAGGCTGCTTTTGAAAAAAATACTTTTAAGTTCAACTTGGTCAATACCTGGATGAGATACTGCCTTGAAATCTCAGGGCTAAATACAATGTGCTAAGGTAACATAATCAAAACTTGACTTAATTCAAAAGGGTGTTTTTTCAGTCATTTTTCTTGTTTGGTGAAAGAGAAACGTAGAGGAATACAAGAATCAGAAAATATTTCAGGATTACTGGACAAGGTAATTTTTTCCTAGGAATCTGTCCAAGGTCCTGAAAGGCTAAATACAGTACAATCAACTTTAGGTTTTAAAAAGTCTCAGGACTTCTAATAGATTTACAATTAATTGCTGGAGATTCTACAATATCTGCTAGCTATCAATGTTTTCTTTGATCAAATATTAATAAATCAGTATTTTTCAAGGCTTATATTTTTAAAAATAAATACTTTATAAATTAATTTTAATTAATGTTTTTAATGTAACTCATTATGACATTAATTCCACCACTTGGTAGATCAGGTTTTTGAGAATGTCAAAAATTGCATGAACAGAATAAATCGCACTTACCTGAACAATATGTACCATTCCCTTTGAACCCAGCTGCACACTTGCAATATGGTGGACCAATAGGATTAAGAAAGCAGCTAAAATAGAAAATCGAGATAGATTATAATTTGCAATTGATAAAAAAGAAATGGCATGCTTGGAAACCCAAGGTAAACTCACTTCATTGACTAAGGTCAAAATCTACTACGTCATAAGTAGATGAGCTTTGCATTTATTTGAACTTTGCAAATGAAAAATACAAAATGTTTCCTCAATTCAAAACAGTTCTCAGCCATACTGAACATATTCAATCTGCAGCCTGAACAGCCTGTGGCTGTTGGTTTAATTTCATTTATGTCAATCTCTTGTATTGGATTGGGGGAATGGTGGAAGTCAATACAATGGGAAAAGTAAAAAAAAATGGCATGGCTTATTTAATCACTTGCAATGGGAAAATCACATCCCTGTAGTTTTCTTAGCAAAGTTTTTCAGAAGTGGTTTGCCATCTTTCCTGGAACTAAGAGAGAGGAACTGGGCCAGCTGGCATAAGGCAGGAGTAGAACTCGTGGTCCTCCATTTTCTAGTCTGAATCATTAACACATACCTCAAACTGGCTCTGATTGCATATCATTTCAAATTAATTTTTACAGTTAGAGAAAGCATTAGGGTTAGGGTCAGGATCAAGTAAAAGATAGTATGGATTCAGTAACTAGTTTCATGCAATACATACTTGGCACTGGTGTGGCAGGTATTGTTACACTTGTCATCTCTGATTTCTGGAGAAGAGAAAAAAAAATTTGTTAGCCAATATTCTACAGTCTAAGACTGACATCCTCTCCTTTCTCCCCTTTATCTACAACACTCCGTGGCCTGCATTGGCTGCCGATCAGTTTCCGGTCACAATTCAAAGTGTTGGTCATGACCTTTAAAGCCCTACATGGCATTGGACCAGAGTACCTCCGGAACCGCCTGCTACTGCACGAATCCCAGCGGCCGATAAGGTCCCACAGAGTTGGCCTTCTCCGGGTCCCGTAGACTAAACAATGTCATCTGGCGGGCCCCAGGGGAAGAGCCTTCTCTGTGGCGGCCCCGGCCCTCTGGAATCAACTCCCCCCAGAAATTAGAACTGCTGCCACCCTCCTTGTCTTCCGTAAACTACTTAAGACCCACCTATACCGCCAGGCATGGGGGATTTGAGACACCTTTCCCCCAGGCTTATTATAATGTATGTTTGGTATGTATGTGCTGTTTGGTTTTTAATTATGATAGGGTTTTTAGGGGTTTTTTTTAATGTTAGATTTGTGCCAGTATAATATTGTTTTTATCGTTGTTGTGAGCCACCCCGAGTCTTCGGAGAGGGGCGGCATACAAATATAATAAAAATTTTTTTTAAATTATTATTATTATTATTATTATTATTATTATTATTATTATTATTATTATTATTATTATTATTTTGTTGAGCTGAAATCTCTGTGTAGAGCTCACCTAAATGCACAGATTTTCTTGGGCTATATCACATTACAATTAAAGTGGGTTCCTTCATTCCCGTGCTTACTCTGGTATTCTGGTTCAAATGACACCTTTTTGCTGTCTAGAATTTACTGTCTGTCACTTTGTCTAGAACAAGGGTAGGCAAAGTTGGCTCTACGACGACATGTGGACTTCAACTCCCAGAATTCCTGAGCTAGCATGATTGACTCAGGAATTCTGGGAGTTGAGGTCCAAAAGTCATCGAAGACCCAACTTTGCCTACTCCTGGTCTAGAATTTACTAACAAATGTAGCACTTTTTTTCCATGCACATCTTCCCTTTCTAAGCAAAATCTAAAAAAACACAAAAACCCAGTGGCGGAAGCATAGGAGACACGGTAGAAGAAAGAAACAATTTCATGTTGTTTCTTTTTAACCCTCCCCAGATATATTCCTCTTTACAAGCAGAACCAAGAATGGACTTCTCAACCTATCTTTCTGCTTCAAATGCCTTATTATTGTAAATTTGCTAGACCAGCTACTTTCTGATGATGGAACTTAAGAGGCCTATTTTGTCCTTGACCTTCAGCAGCAAAACCTATTCTGACCCAGCCTTAACAAGTAATGTACATATGCCCCTTACTGACCTCTTAGGAATCGGGAGAGGTCAACAGTGGATAGTCTAAGGGTAAAGTTTTGGGGGTTAGTTGAGGATACCACAGAGTCTGGTAGTGAGTTCCATGCATCAACTACGCAGTTACTAAAGTCGTATTTCCTGCAGTCGAGTTTATAGTGGTTTGCTTTAAGATTGTATCTATTGTGTGCTCGTGTATTGTTTTGGTTGAAGCTGAAGTAGTCGTTGACAGGCAGTTGATAGGCCACAACAAACACCGGTAGCTAGCTCTTGCATATTATACAGGGAATGAACTCTCTTTGAAAGAGAGGCTTCACCAGAGCTGCTGCTGACACCGTTACTACTTTTAACTCTGAAACAGGTTGCAGCAATCCACTTACCGCTGTCACATTGGATACCTCTCCAACCAACATCACATTCACAGGTCCCATCTCCTTTAATACCGCTGTTGCATCTCCCATGGATGCAGGCACAGACTAAAAATAAAGGGGTGATTTTAATTTTGAGTAGCTCGTAAAACAGCAATAACAACTAGCATGCCATCAGCAGTCTAGTAATCTCTTCTAGGCTTTTGTGATTCAATTTACTGACATATTTTAACATGATAATTTATATTTGTTTTGCAATTGCATCAGCCATACTTTTGTCTACATTCATTAAAAAATGCCTAACTTGCAGTGGTTCCCAACCATTTTAACCCCTTAATACAGTTGCTCATGTGACCCACAACCAATTCTCCCAACAGAGTTTAAGCGCCAATTCTCCCAACAGAGCTTTAAGCTGATTGGCAGGAAGGTCAGAGGGACACCCCCACTGTAAATGCCTGATTGGTTGGATTGTAAAAATATGTTCCAAGGTGCCAGAATAGAAGCTTTAGTTACTAACACTATGGGAAATTTGTCTTTTCCCCCATGGACTGTGAAACAGTCATTCGACCCCCAAAGGGGTTCTAACCCTCAGGTTGAGAACCATTTGATAATATTATAAGTAGCACACATAACTTGGTGTGAACAATGGTGCTGTTTCTTTTTTCCCCAAAGCCTGAACCCTTAAATGAAGTCCAAAGAATTACAGTTAGTTGCCTTGTGGAAATCACTGAGATCTAGCAAGTTATTTTACATACAGTGTGCTAACATCTAATACAAATGGTGGAGTGATTTTCATATTTATTGAATGATTGTTGATTCATTTGTTGCATGTCCTTTCATGCAGTGGTAGGTTCTAAATTAGATCGCCACCAGTTTGTGTGTGCAGACGACATTGAAGGCCAACTGTGTGGGAATGCATATGAATCCTACTAAACTACACTCCAAGGAAATTCCTCTGAAATTCAAATGTGATCCACAAGAGACATAGAAAGATAGAAACATAGAAGACTGACGGCAGAAAAAGACCTCATGATCCATCTAGTCTGCCCTTATACTATTTTCGGGTATTTTATCTTAGGATTGATATATGTTTATCCCAGGCATGTTTAAATTCAGTTACTGTGGGTTTATCAATCACGTCTGCTGGAAGTTTGTTCCAAGGATCTACTACTCTTTCGGTAAAATAACATTTTCTCATGTTGCTTTTGATCTTTTCCCCAACTAACTTCAAAGACAAAAGTGTACTTGACAATTACTTGGAAACTTAGCAAAGTAAATGGTTCTGAAACCAGATGTACCTTGGTCACAGTTTGTGCTGTATTTGCCTTCCGAACATTGCTCGCAGGCCACTCCACTGAATCCTGTTTCACAGTGGCAAGTCCCAGTGCCATTGATGCCATCCAAGCAAATTCCATTGTCAAAACATGTTTTTCCAGATAATCCTGGACAAGGCTCACACTGTGCACCAAAAAAGCCTGCACAACATTCTCTGGTCTAAAAAGAAATAAAGACTTTAGACCCTAAAGTTTGGGACTACTGCAATTGGAATCTTTGGAAAGGAAGAAAACGAGAGAGTAAGGATGGAATTATTGAACTGGTTGTCAACAGCACATACATAACTTTTGGGACATAATTTTATTATTAGACATAATAACCCGATCACATTTTTCACCCACTGTGCTGCCTCATTCTTTACTTTACTCAAATAACCAAGGATGGCCGTAGTTATACAACATGTGTTGCAAACTGCAATAAATAAACATGCTAAGTCAGCATTGCTCAGTGCTAAGTAATATTTTGGAGTAGTTTCCCAAAATTTATCTATACATAAAACAGTGGTAAAATCTGAACTATGCCTTTTAGCCAGAGGTGAACCAATGATGGGCTGCCAAATTTTTTACTGCCACATTGTAGGTGTAGGGTTTATTTTGTAGGTGTAGCCATGTGACCAGGTGGGAGTGGCTGGACAATCATGTGACTGGGGGCAGTGGCTTAAAGGTCATGTGACTGGGTGGGAGTGGCTTACCAACCAAATAGGTGCTTGGACTCTTTTTCAGTTGATTAAGTCACATTGTTTGAATGTGAAAAAGGACAAATGATGGTAAGCATTATTTGTTGAGGAACACAGGAACATTTTAAGGTTTTGTGCTGAGCCCACACAGTTCAGTATGATAACAGATTAGGTAAGTAGCTCAATTTTTTTAAAATTGCTATAAAAGTTCAGTTATAGATAATGATTAAAATGATTAAAGCATTTATGGGTAAAACATACTATTTAATTATTTCCTATTTTAAAAGTAATTAAGGATCATACTAAGGTACTAGAGAAGGAAGGACAATTAAAAACTATTAAATAATCAATAAATAGTGCATAAACCTACTGCCCCCCCAAATTTTTATTGTTATGGTTTATTGCACAGTCATCCAGATGTTCAGACTGGATTTGGCATTTTTATCCACCATTCAAATCCACCCCTTGGATTAAGTATCACAGTCCCAGAGCAGTGCGTCAATCTAACCCTCTTTCACATGGTATTGTATCAATAGTATGCTTACAATTCTAGTTTTAGTACATTTTGATTGGCATCCCAAACGCGACTGTATTCCATACAAGGAGACATAATAGCAGATCCCCTTCTTGCCTGGCTGTATGAAAGAATAATCAATTTTAGTGAAAAAGGTTTAATAAGGCACCACGTATGTGAAAAGCTGTAAAAAGCTATTCTAAATTCCATGTAGCATTTGACCTAGACTTCAAATAATGTAATATTTTAAAAAGTAAAGCAACTCTACAGGATTTCATTTGAACTCCAAACTGAGGCCCAGAGCTGCTGTGATAAAATTTCTTAAATTAACTGTTCATGATAATATTTTATAGTTTTCTTTACAAGTTAAGTTCTTTACAATTTTAAGCAACAGAGAATGCTGCTTTTTTCCCCTAACCAGGTAATCCAAAATGATAAAACAGCCAAATCAGCCATTGCTTGGGCGACTTTTTCTTTCTCCTCTTCCTATTTTATTCACAATAATGACCCTGTAAGACAGTGAATCTCAACCGGTGTGTGTGTGTGTGTGTGTGTGTCAGGACCCCTTTGGGAGTCGAACGACCATTTCACAGGGGTTACCTAAGACCATCGGAAAAGACAAACTAAAGCTTCTATTCTGGAGCCTCGGAACATATTTTTACAATCCGACCAATCAGGCGTTTATAGTGGGAGTGTCCCTATGACCTTCCTGCCAATTAGCTTAAAGCTCTGTTGGGAGAATTGGTGCTAGACTTATGGTTGGGGGTCACCACAACATGACGAATTGTATTAAGGCGTCGCTGCATTAGAAAGTTTGAGAACCACTGCTGTAAGATTACTGTAAATGGTTTTTTCTAGTGAGACCAGTCTATCAGAGCTACCAGGTCTACCCAATTATGGAACGGAACAAACTGCTTCCATTTTGGCCTTTCAGCCCCAGTCCAGGAGCCTTATGTTTTTTAAAAAAAACATAAATTACTGCCCCTGTAAGAGGAGTTGAGCTGAGAGAGAGTGACTAATCCAAAGTCTCTAGCTGGTTTCCGTGCCTAAAATGGGACTATACTCACAGTCTCCTGGTTTCTAGCCCAGTATTTTAATCACTGCACCAAACTGGCACTCAGAGGCTACTCCCTATTTCTAGCAATTTCATTCTTAAATACTTACAATTTTTGTACTTCCAGGAGGGCAGATAGAGGTCTGTGAGCAAGGTACGCACTTTCCCTTAAAAAGAAAACACACCTTTGCTGAACAGTAGATCCAGAAAGCATTTCTGTATTTCTAGATAAGCATCAGAGATCTTGCCTATTTAGAGAAGCTCTGATTATTTCCTTGAATTAATTTGCTTTCTTTATCCTTCTTAAAATTAGTCCCCAAGATGACTTTGTTCTGCCCCCGGAGAGGGGCGGCATACAAGTTTAATAAATAATAATAATAATAATAATAATAATAATAATAATAAATTAATAATATTAATATTAATAATAATAATAATAATAATAATTAATAATAATAATACATTCCCATTTCATTTCTTTCTTTTCTGTCTCTTATTTATGTGTCTCTTATTTTAGCATCTGCTGCTCATTGTCAACCAAAATAAAACCAGTGGAAGAAAGATGATACTTGAGAGCAGGCGGGAGTTCCACTTACTGTCTGCTAACAGTACGCTATCCGAGATCGTCACGGGCGCATGCGTGCCCCCCACCCTCCTCGCCTTTTGTAAGTTATTGAAAACTCATCTTTGTAGCCAGGCATGGGGAAACTGACATATCCCCCAACTATCTTGGTTTGTGTATGGTTTGAATGGATTGCGTGATTAATTTTATTATAAGGGCTTTAAAGTTGTTTTTAAATGTTGGATTTGTAGACTGTTTATCATTGTCGTGAGCCACCCCGAGTCTTTGGAGAGGGGTGGCATACAAATCTAAATCTAAATAATAATAATAATAATAATAATAATAATAATAACAACAACAATAATAACAACAACCACAACAACCACAACAACAGCAATAATAAAATGATAATAATAAAATGATGATGATAATAATAATAATAATAATAATAATAATAATAATAATAATAATTTAGATTTAGATTTGTATGCCACCCCTCTCCAAAGACTCGGGGTGGCTCCCAACAATGATAGACAGTCTACAAATCCAATATTTAAAAACAACTTTAAAACCCTTATAATAAAATTAATCACACAATCCATTCAAACCATACAGAAACCAAGATTATTATTATTATTATTATTATTATTATTATTATTATTATTATTATTATCATTATCATTATCATTATCATTATCATTATCATTATCATTATCATTATCATTATTATTATTATTATTATTATTATTATTATTATTATTATTATTATACGGCCTCCTCCACCCCTCCAAAGGCTGAAAACAGGCCGTTTCCTGACTCCTACTGGACCCAGAAGGCCCAAAAATCAGATGGCAGATGAGCGTGAGCACCGGACCTGAGCTTGCGTGCCCACCAATATGGCTCTGTGTTTCCACTTGTGGTACACGTGCCATAGGTTCGCTATCATGGGTATAGGGCAGTGATGGCAAACCTGTTTCCCTCAGGTGCCAAAAGGGCAGGCAAACATGCAATAGCACATACGCATGTGCCCACACCCATAATACAATACCCTCCCCTGTGCATGTGTGCACACACACACACCGCTGCCCCCCCAGTGCATGCGCGCAAGCCTCACTGAAGCCTCCGGACTTTTGGTGGCGCTGTTGGACCATTTTTCTCCCTCCCCAGGCTTCAGGAGGCTTTCCTGAAGTCTGAGGAGGGCAAAAAACAGCCCAACAGGCCCTAACAGAAGTTCACTTCTGAACTTCCGGTAGGCCCATTAGATCCATTTTTCTCCCTCAATAGGCTCTGAAGGCTTTCCGGAAGGCTGAGGAGGGTAGAAAACAGCCCAACAGGCCTACCAGAAGTTCACTTCTGAACTTCCGGTAGGCCCATTAGATTCATTTTTCTTCCTCAATAGGCTCTGAAGGCTTTCTTGAAGCCTGAGGAGGGTAAAAAACAGCCAAACAGGGCTACCAGAAGTTCACTTCTGAACTTCCGGTAGGCCCATTAGAACCATTTTTCTTCCTCAATAGGCTCTGAAGGCTTTCTTGAAGCCTGAGGAGGGTAAAAAACAGCCAAACAGGGCTACCAGACGTTCACTTCTGAACTTCCGGTAGACCCCTTAGATCCATTTTTCGCCCTCCCCAGGTTTCAGGAGGCTTTCCTGAAGCCTGAGGAGGGTAAAAAACATCCCAACAGGGCTACCAGAAGTTCACTTCTGAACTTCCGGTAGGCCCATTAGAACCATTTTTCACCCTCAATAGGCTCTAAAGGCTTTCTTGAAGCCTGTGAGGGGCAAAAATGGCCTCCCCCACCCTCTGGAAAGCTGAAAATCAACTAGCCAGCGCATACACGCACACTGGAGCTGACATAGGGCAATACCTCATCTGCCCTACAAATATGGCTCCACCTGTGGCACGTGTGTCATAGGTTCGCCATAATGGGTGTAGGGTCTCCTGCTTGAATAAGGAGTTGGACTAGAATGTTACGTGTGAATGTGACTGAGTTAATTGACTGCTTTTAATGTAATGGGATTTTAGCTGATAGTTTTAGCAAATTAGATTTGTATGCATATTGTTTTGTATTTATCCTGTGAGCTGCCCCGAGTCTTCCGAGAAGGGCAGCATACAAGTCTAATAAATTATTATTATTAAGGTCCCTTCCAACTCTGTTATTCTGTTACTGTTATACATTTCTATTACAGAAACTAGATAAATAATAATAATAATAATAATAATAATAATAATAATAATTTATTAATAATTTATTAGATTTGTATGCCGCCCCTCTCTGAAGACTCGGGGTGGCTCACAACAGTAATAAAAACAGTATAACAATGGAACAAATCTAATAATAAAAATTATATTAAAAAAACCCAACTGTTAAAAACCATACAACGCATACATACCAAACATAAAATATAAGAAAGCCTGGGGGAGATGTCTTAGTTCCCCCATGCCTGGCGATATAGGTGGGTCTTGAGTAACTTGTGAAAGACAAGGAGGGTGGGGGCAGTTCTAATCTCCGGGGGGAGTTGATTCCAGAGGGTCGGGGCTGCCACAGAGAAGGCTCTTCCCCTGGGGCCCGCCAAACGACATTGTTTGGTCGACAGAACCCGGAGAAGGCCAACTCTGTGGGACCTTATCGGCTGCTGGGATTCGTGCAGTAGAAGGCGGTTCCGGAGGTATTCTGGTCCAATGCCATGAAGGGCTTTAAAGGTCATTACCAACACTTAATAAAACCAGCTTAATAGAAAGTTCTGGATTGCCCGTGTTATCTGGACAGCTGTGTTATTATAATGCTAATTGCAACATATGTCATTAATATTTAGCACAAGCCAAAAACCATTACATTTTAAGTATATATTGATTGGTGTTTATTTCGGTACACATTAATTAAAAATGCAATGCATGATCAGAAGCGCACAACTTACATTTACAATCACAGTATCGTTAATATCACATCTGTTCTTTATAATTTCCATTACTCTTCCCAGTCCATGGATTATTCCTTTATCTGTTGCAACATTTGGGTAATCTATAGGTGCCTCATTTATGTAGAGCTGTGCACAAAATGTTAACACAAGTGAGAGAGATTACTTATAAAAATATAGCTTGCATAACATTTACTCCTATCCTCTGTTTATTCAGCCAATATGTGTAGTAAAGGACATTGCATTATAAAACTTTGCTCTGAAAGTCTGAAGTTGCAAAATTACATGTTATTCAAACCATTGTATATCTCTAAGAGCAGGCTTTGTTTATTTCTGATCTTATGACTAAGCTGCATATGATTAAACCATGAAAATAAAACTCTTGGTTAGCATTGCATAGCTGATTATCCGAGCAGCATAATCATGATAGGGATACGGAAGATCAGATTGATGTCAGAAGAGTTGCAATGCAAGACTCACGTCTTTTCT
Source organism: Erythrolamprus reginae (assembly GCF_031021105.1). Classification (NCBI taxonomy): domain Eukaryota; kingdom Metazoa; phylum Chordata; class Lepidosauria; order Squamata; family Dipsadidae; genus Erythrolamprus; species Erythrolamprus reginae. The sequence continues at coordinate 74,599,772 of NC_091955.1, forward strand.
CAGTACAGTGGTACCTCTACCTAAGAATGCCTCTACTTATGAAATGTTCTGCTCGGGAATGCTGCGCAATGAAACGTCTCCTACATCTTACTTTTGGGGGATGCCTTATATTAGGCAATTCTACGAAACCTCTCCTATGTCTTACTTTCAGGGGTGACCTATTTTCCAGGAAACAGGGTAGGACAGGGATGGTGAACCTACGGCATGTGAGCTGTTGCCCTAGCTCAGCTCCAACTTGTATGTGTGTGCTGGTCAGCATGTTTTTGGCTTGCACAGACCCTCTGGGAGGGCATTTTTGGCTTCCAGAGAGCCTCAGGAGGGGTTTTTACCTTCCCTCAGCTCCAGGGAAGCCTTTGGAGCCTGAAGAGGGTGAAACACGAGCCTACTGGGCCCACCAGAAGTTGGGAAACAGGCCGTTTCCGGCCTCCAGAGGTCCTCCAGAGGGTGTAGGACTGTTTCGCTCTGCCCAGGCATTGAATTATGGATGTGGGCACTGGCGCATGCACGATAGCGCACACCCATGCTTTTTCAGCACCTGAGGGAAAAAAGGTTCACCATCACTGTACTAGGACATCCTCTTGGGGACTCTGGCTTAAAATCTGTTTTACTGAAACCAATGAGATTTTTCTGACACGGTCCATTAAGCCAATTTAATTCCCCCCCCTAAGAGCAGGTGTTTAGATAAATAAATTACAACAAGCACCATGATAATGAATGCTGGCCTCACCTGATCCTCATGAATGAAGAATCCGACTCTGTAGGAAAATCCAAGCATGGGCATCTTGAACATCCCATTATGCAGGTCATTTTTCAAGAGCTTCTCTCCCAGGATAATATGATACTTGATTTGATCTTCATCCTGTGGTTTCCAGGAATAGCGATTGTTGAATAATTTAGCAGGGTGTCAAATTTCCAATTTTTTTCTAATAAAAGACTTAGTTGTCAGCAGTCAGAAGAGGTTATTGCTAATTATCCTTTTGACTGGATGCAAGGATTTTAATTTAGAATGAGAGCAAGCTTAGGATAGAGAGATTGTATTTTACAAAATAAGCACCCTTTCTGGATTATCGACTAAATAGGATTTGTTCTTCCTGTGCCAGCTCAGGAAGCTCAAATTGCCCAAGGAGCTGCTGGTACAGTTCTACAGAGGAATCATTGAGTCTATCACTGTCTGGTTTGGTTCTGCAACCCAACAAGACCGACACAGGCTTCAGAGGATAATCGGAACTGCAGAAAAAACAATTGCTGCTAACCTGCCTTCCATTGAGGACCTGTATACTGCACGAGTCAAAAAGAGGGCAGGGAAAATATTTACTGACCCCTCGCATCCTGTACATAAACTGTTTCGACTCCTACCCTCAAAACGTCACTACAGAGCATTGCGCACCAAGACAACTAGACACAAGAAGAGTTTCCCCCCCAAATACCATCACTCTGATAAACAAATAATTCCCTCAACACTGTCAAACTTTACTAAGTCTGCACTACTGTTACTACTAGTTTTTTCCTCATCATTCCTATCCTATCCTATCCATTTCTTCCCACTTATGACTGTATGACTGTATTGCTTGTATCCTTAAGATTTTTATTAATATTGATTTTTCCTAATTGCTTATTTGACTACTATGACAATCATTAAGTGTTGTACCTCATGATTCTTGACAAATGTATCTTTTTTTAATGTACACTGAGAGCATCTGCACCAAGACAAATTCCTTGTGTGTCCAATCACACTTGGCCAATAAAGAATTCTATTATTTTTTTAAAATTAGAAATCGCTATTTAATTCAAAGACTCCAATGTGCAGGTCATAGATTATATTAATTATATCTCTAATGGAACTTTCTGGAAAAAAAACACCCAACCATTCAGAATTTAAATATGTTCAAAATATAAATGCCAGAACCTATTCATAGGCTTACCATTTATTTTGTACAATGATACCTTGTCTTACGAACTTAATTGGTTCCAGGACAGGCACTTCAACTGGCAAAAGGGGTGAGTTTTGGCCTTGCATGCATTAATCACTTTTCCATTGATTCCTATGGGAAACATTGTTTCGTTTTACAAACTTTTCACCTTACAAACCTCATCCCGGAACCAATTAAGTTCATAAGACGAGGTATCACTCTACGAGTTTTGACAGCATTGTTATGGCCACCCTCTTGATCTTTTTTAAAAGCTATTTTCTTAAGGAAAGGCTTAAGGGAAGTTAATACATACTAGAGATGCTGACTGTTTTTCCTTTAGATAACTTTCAATGGCGTTATTACTTGGCGCGAAAACCGAGTACTCGCGAGAGGCTTCTATTACATTTGCCAGGTTGTAGTGCTGTTGGGCAAAAACAAATGGAAAAATTATGAAATAAGTTCATTTGATTAATACGTGGCAATTTTAATAAGAACCTGAGGATTTACAATGATATAGTTCTTGAAAATGGAGTAGTCCGGCATCTGTTCTAAGCGAGGAAGCAGTTTTGGCAAAGTGCCACTCACGCCTCTGAGAGGTGCCAGAACCTGCAAACACACACAAAAAAACACAAGGTCAGATTCAGACAATTCATTTTGCTGCGGTAAGCGCCAACCTTTCAATATTACAGGAAAAGAAATAATGTTCAGTATATATTTGTCATTCAAGAGATTAAAAAAAATATTCTGAATTAAAAAAAAGAAAGTTCTGCTATGTTATCCATTTTGCTAAATTCAGAATATTTTGTCCTAGATTTAATAATCTATAAATTGTCCCTAGATTTCCAGACAGAGAAGGACAAAGATTCACTTCATCCCAAAACAGAGCAGTTTTGTGCAAATGCCAAATTCCTAACAAAGTGGATTGTGTAATAATAGTCATGAACTTTGGTCAAAGTTCATTTTAACATTATATTTTACATGGTTTTACTAAAAGGACGTTCTGCCAGTGGAAGGGGAAAAATAAATCACAGTTCACAATCAGGCAGTACTAAATTAGAAGTAAAAATGTATTACCAAACATTATAGAGAATAAACTTTCAAACACTATAGAATATTCTCCCGGCTTATTTTTATTTTATTATTTTATTTATTTTACTTTACTTTACTATTTTATTTTATTGTATTTTATCTATTTTTATTTTTTGTTTTGTTTTATTTTATTTTATTTTTATTGGACTTATATGCTGCCCTTCTCCGAGGATTCAGGGTGGCTTACAGCATATAAAAAATGCAAAAGCCAATGCAAAAGTCCAAGTTTTAAAACAATCTAAAACCCCAAACTTAAAAATCATATACTCCTACTCACTGACACCACAATCATGCTAAAGGCCGGGCTAGATGTTAAAGTTCAGCGGCCCCAAGCCTACTGGCAAAGGTAAGTCTTCAAAGCCTTTTGGAAGGCCAGGAGAGTAGGGGTGGAGCCACCACAGAGAAGTCTCTTTCCTTAGGCCCTGCCAGGTGACATTGCCTGGCTGACGGGATCTGGAGAAGTCTGTGGACCAGTCGCTGGGTGGATGGACAAAATAATTTGAGGGCATTTAAGAAAAAGAAATATTGACAATACCTTATCTATTATATGAATAATCCCATTTGTGGCTGCAATATCACCAGATATTATGTTAGCTCCATCAATTAAAACATTCTGGAAAAGAGAGGACAAAAGTGGCTTATTTAAGATGCATACAATTTGCTGGATTTCTAGAAAATAATGATTAAGTAGGAAACTATCTTTTTCCAAGGGTATTCTAGCCCGGACTTTTGTTGGCAAACTGTCATGCCCCCATCAGACCTTGAATCTGCAAGGAAGACAAGATGAAACCTGAGCATACAGAGATTGAGGGACAACTTTGTTGTTTCCGGAAGAAAACGGGGAAGGCCTTTGTAGACAGGGAAAAACAGGGGCAGGGTGAACATGAGAGACAGAGCTCAGGCAAGGAGCAAGGAACATCCCCTCCTGATCCAAGAACTTGGAGCAGCGGTGGGCTACGAGCTGGAACGCTAAACTGCGCTCGCCGCGGCGGCTCATAAGTTCTTGTGGGACCAGCACAATTTTTCTGTAAAGATAGCAAAATCGTGCACGGATTCGCAGGCAAAACCTTGCTGAAACATGGGTGCAATTTTGCTACCTCCACAGGTGCAGCAGCAAAATTGTGCTGGTCCCGCAAGAACTTACGAGTGGCAAGCGCAATTTAGCGTTCTGGCTCGTAGACCATCACTGACTTGGAGAGTGGAGAAAAGGTGTGAACAGCACAGATTGAGCAGGCTACTCAAGAGGAGAGTGCCCCATCCATTTTCACAAGGCACACCTGGGAAGTGAGACTTAAGGAGATGCTGTGGGGAGGGACATTTGTCTGGAACAAATGCTGAGTTCCTGGGTACTGACATTTGAATTTTTCAAAAGTCCTTGTAATTTTTGTGGCATTCTGAACTAATAGAATAGAATTTTTTTTTTAATTGGCCAAGTGTGATTGGACACACAAGGAATTTGTCTTGGTGCATATGCTCTCAACGTACATAAAATAAAATATACATTTGTCAAGAATCATGTGGTACAACACTTAATGATTGTCATAGGGGTCAAATAAGCAATGAAGAAGCAATATTAATAAAAATCTTAGGATATACGCAACAAGTTACAGTCATACAGTCAACATAAGGAGGAAATGGGTGATAGGAATGATGAGAAAAACTAGTAGAATAGAAGTGCAGATTTAGTAGAAAGTCTGACAGTTTTGAGGGAATTATTTGTTTAGTAGAGTGATGGCGTTCGGGAAAAAACTGTTCTTGTGTCTAGTTGTCTTGGTGTGCAGTACTCTGTAGCGACGTTTTGAGGGTAGGAGTTGAAACAATTTGTGTCCAGGATGCGAGGGGTCTGTAAATATTTTACCCGCCTTCTTTTTGACTCGTGCAGTATACAGGTCCTCAATGGAAGGCAGATTGGCAGCAATTGTTTTTTCTGCAATTCTGATTATCCTCTGAAGTCTGTGTCGGTCCTGTTGGGTTGCAGCACCAAACCAGACAGTTATAGAGGTGCAGATGACAGACTCAATGATTCCTCTGTAGAACTGAATCAGCAGCTCCTTGGGCAGTTTGAGCTTCCTGAGCTGGCGCAGAAAGAACATTCTTTGTTGTGCTTTTTTGATGATGTTTTTGATGTTAGGTGACCATTTTAGGTCTTGAGGTATGATAGAACCTAGAAATTTGAAGGTCTCTACTGTTGATACTGTGTTGTCTAGTATTGTGAGAGGTGGAAGGGTGGAAGGGTTTCTCTTAAAGTCTACCACCATTTCTACAGTTTTGAGTGTGTTCAGTTCTAGATTGTTCTGGTCACACCACAAGGATAGTTGTTCAACTTCCCGTCTGTATGCGGATTCATCATTGTCTCGAATGAGTCCGATCACTGTTGTATCATCTGCAAACTTCAGTAGTTTAACAGATGGATCGTATGAGATGCAGTCATTAGTGTATAGAGAGAAGAGAAGTGGTGAGAGTATACAGCCTTGGGGGGCACCTGTGCTAATTGTACATATATCACCTTGGTCTTTTGTTTCCTGAACTCCTTAATTTGCCCTGCTAGATTTATTGCTGTGCAGCCTTGGGGTACAAAGTGCTGGGCTAGACTAACTGCACTCAGAGGCTGCTTGAGGTTTTGGTGGTGGTGGGAGGATGTTTGTTATCAGTCTGCTATGGGATTTGCCAGAAACATAGTGTAGAATAGAATGGAATGGAATGGAATAGAATAGAATAGAATTCTTTATTGGCCAAGTGTGATTATACACACAAGGAATTTGTCTTTGGTGCATATGCTCTCAGTGTATATAAAAGAAAAGATACATTTGTCAAGAATCATGCGGTAAAACACTTAATGTTTGTCATAGGGGTCAAATAAGCAATGAAGAAGCAATATTAATAAAAATCTCAAGGATACAAGCAACAGGTTACAGTCATACAGTCATAAGTGGGAAGAAATGGGTGATAGAAAAGATGACAAAAAGCTTATAGTAATAGTAATGCAGACTTAGTAAATAAAATTAGTAATAGTAAATTAGTAAACAAAATAATAGTAAATTAGTAAATAAAAACATGGCAGCATTTGGGGAAATTTGGAGCAATAAAGGGGCAGTTTGAACTATCAGCTGTTTGTGTTATTTCTGTGCCAAAGAAACAAAGGAACAAAGCCTTTTTGAAGAGAAAAAAAACCAAGAAACCCCAATTGCCTTAAAAAAAAGAAAAAGAAATATTTGGGATATGACATGGATTATTGAGAATCTCCATAAACTTTTAGCTGTCCAATCCAAATGCTCCCTTCTATTTACAATGTTCCATTGCAACCCATGTCCCTTTTGGCAGATAAATATTAAAAATTCTGCACATTTTGCAGCCATTTAATGGCCATGCTGATTTTTGCATCCAGGATCTAGCAACCCAAATTCTGTAATATATTAACATTAACCTTCCATAAGGTTAATGTTCCATAATTCTATATTCTATTCTATTCTATTCTATTCATTCCATAATTTTATGGAATGAAACAAATGTTCATCCTTTTTCACATGAAATTAAAAGATTTTGCCCATTACTCAATGTAACACTCATCTGTGGCTTTCAACAGAAGAAAAAACTACAAAAAAGTAATTATTATCTTTTGGGGAAAACCAGTTTCAGTTCTCTATTACCAGAGATGGGTTCAGATAGGTTCTCGGTTCAGATAGGTTCTCCTGAACTAGTAGCGACCCACTAGTGATGTCACAATGATAGAAACATAGAAACATAGAAGACTGACGGCAGAAAAAGACCTCATGGTCCATCTAGTCTGCCCTTATACTATTTCCTGTATTTTATGTTACAATGGATATATGTTTATCCCAGGCATGTTTAAATTCAGTAAACGTCTGCTAGAAGTTTGTTCCAAGGATCTAGTACTCTTTCAGTGAAATAATATTTTCTCACGTTGCTTTTGATCTTTCCCCCAACTAACTTCAGATTGTGTCCCCTTGTTCTTGTGTTCACTTTCCTATTAAAAACACTTCCCTCCTGAACCTTATTTAACCCTTTAACATATTTAAATGTTTCAATCATGTCCCCCCCTTTTCCTTCTGTCCTCCAGACTGTACAGATTGAGTTCATTAAGTCTTGCTTAAGACCTTCCACCATTCTTGTAGCCCCCCTGTGGACCCGTTCAATTTTGTCAATATCTTTTTGTAGGTGAGGTCTCCAGAACTGAACACAGTATTCCAAATGTGGTCTCACCAGCGCTCTATACAAGGGGATCACAATCTCCCTCTTCATGCTTGCTATACCTCTAGCTATGCACCCAAGCATCCTACTTGCTTTTCCTATATCACAAGCATTCAGTCAGTGCCGGTCCGTGAACGCTATCATCTTTTAAAAAAAATATTTTGTATTTTTTTCTTCTGAGCAAGTGCAGAAGCCATGTTTCCGGCACTGTGCATGCAGTCTCCATCTTGTTTTTGGATCTTTTGGGGGATTTTTTCTGGATTTTCAGGCAGTGCGTCTGCACATGTGGTGTACCCACATGGCACGGGAGGAACTGAACTGGCAGGGAGATAGGTTAGAACCCATCCCTGTGTCATTCTATGGTTCTAATGTCACATTTCAGCCTACAAATGATTTCTCATTTTGGCTCGGTGGAAAAAACATGTTGAAATTCAAGAGATCACAAATTCAGCATAGCTTTTCTTAGCACATATGCGATGAACACCCTAAAGTAGTTTTTCTCAAATAGTGGGGTGGGGCCCCCCTGGAGGGGGCATGGAGCAATGCGGATGGGGGCAAATGACCCCAGGGAATGTGCTTTTTATGCAGCAGGGAATGGGTTGTTGTTTTTTTTTGCACTGAACAATAGCACACAGCATAGAGTAGGAGATATGAAGTGCATATAACAAACCCTTAAGAAACACCATGGAAAAATATTTAACAGGGATGAAAAGAAGGGAGGAGAGGGATGGAGATAATGAGACAAACGTAAGTTTCTCAAAAACTAAGATGAAGAAATTGTCACGCTGAATATTTGCCAGCCCCTCAGAGACATTCAGTAATGAAAGAGTTAACTGTGTGTGCTTTATTATGATTCTCCTATTATGATGCAATATCCTGCCAGCTCACTTCCTTCTTCTTCATATCCTTACTCTCTTCTCTCCTATCCTCCATTATGCAAAGACGTATATTTGAGTTATCCCTCGAGACATGTTTTATTTCTGTTTTTATAATAAAGATATCTTGTTTTGAACAAATGGCTAAGGCTTTTATCCATCGACTCCGCGGGGTTAAGGTTCTAACGGACTTTAATTACTCACAAACCATGACAGAAATATGATGAAGCATATGTAGCGCTTGGCTTCACTGTGACTACAGTGTGAGTCGAGGAAAGACCAGTATGTTTACTGTCTAAAAATGTTGGCAGCGGACAGCATGAAGCCCAATAAATGAAGCCGTCACTTAAATACATTACACCCCAATCACACTGGTTGAATTTTTTTCAGCAAAAACGTGCTGAATATTGCAAACAATCATCCGGGCGGAAAGGGCGCGTGGAATGTTTACTTCTTCCTGGGTGTGTGTGTGTGTGTGTAAAACAGAAAATAATTGAGAAACAATGCCCTAAAGTGATGGGTTGTAGCATAAAGGCCAACGTACCCCGTTTCTTTCAGACAATGTGAGGAAGTTGTCCTGCAATGTCCTTGCAAATCCATTAGACTGGGACAGGCTTTGGAGATCCTCAGTTCTGTATGTTCCATTTAATATGTGATGCCTAATAGGAGAAAACATATTTAAATATATTGACAAAATTGAACGGGTCCAAAGACGGGCTACAAGAATGGTGGAAGGTCTTAAGCATAAAACGTATCAGGAAAGACTTAGTGAACTCAATCTGTATAGTCTGGAGGACAGAAGGAAAAGGGGGGACATGATCGAAACATTTAAATATATTAAAGGGTTAAACAAGGTCCAGGAGAGAAGTGTTTTTAAAAGGAAAGTGAACACAAGAACAAGGGGACACAATAAGTTAGTTGGGGGAAAGATCAAAAGCAACATGAGAAAATATTATTTTACTGAAAGAGTAGTAGATCCTTGGAACAAACTTCCAGCAGACGTTGTAGATAAATCCACAGTAACTGAATTTAAACATGCCTGGGATAAACATATATCCATCCTAAGATAAAATACAGAAAATAGTATAAGGGCAGACTAGATGGACCAGGAGGTCTTTTTCTGCCGTCAGACTTCTATGTTTCTAAATGATTTAAAGTATTAATTTGCTTCTAGAGGGTTGCATCTTTCTGAATCCAAAACTGTTAGTGTGGTGCCACACTACATCAGCACGAATGAAATCATAATAATCTCCAGCATATAATATCTGTAAATATGTCCATCTACCTAGGTGGCAAAGTCTTTTCTGTAAACAGCCCCTTGCCATAAATGATTTCACAATTATATGGAAGGTAAGTAGTTGAATCCACTGTTACATTTTCAAGCAAACACCCATATCTTTTCTAAGCAATGCCAGTTCTTTTTTTAATTTCATTTTATGATTGTTGTTTGTTATTAATTCGACTTCTATGCTGCCCAATCCAGAAGGACTCAGAGCAGCTTACAACAGTATAAAATACACAAACAGTAAAAAGAAGTCAAATATAAAATCTGACTTATAAAACTTTTATTAAAAGCCATAATAAACTAACCCAACATGCATACGCAGCATTCATACAATTTGGCCATGGTTGTTGTTGGTTCATGGCCCCCAGGCATGTCGGCAAAGCCAGGTCTTCGTGGCCTTACGGAAATCCAATAGGGTGGGAGCAGTATGGACATCAGGGGGGAGTTGATTCCATAGAGATGGGGCGGCAACAAAGAAGGCCCTCCCCGGCAGCCCCGCCAATCTGCATTGCTTAGTTGACGGGACCTGGAGGAGGCCAACTCTGTGTTCTCTTATAGGCCTCTAGGAGGTATACGGCAAGAGACTGTCCCCATCTTCTTGACCAGGCTTTGTTCTTTTTATTTTATTTCATTTAGTTTTGTTTTTTTCAGTTGTTATGGTATTTATATCCTGACATAACTTTCTTTCATTATTGATATTTAATCCTTATGTCACACTGAATATAAATCTTGATTTTTCTCTCTGAGACCTCAAGGCAACGTGTACGGGAAAGTCGTTTCTCTTGAAGGGCCACAAAAACAATCCTGTGAGGGAGCTTTGGGTGACATCCAGGAGGATCTTGACAGACTTGAACACTGGGCCCCATCTAACAAAATGCAATTCAATGGTGACAAAAGTAATGTTTTACACTTAGGCAAGAAAAGCCAAATATACATAGAATAGATAGCGTCTGATAACTGTGAGAGGAGTTAACCTCTCACTTAACCACTTAAGTCAGCAGTGTGCTACAGCTTCTAAAAGAGCCAGTGCAGTCCTCGGGTATATTCAAGGGTGGGTTCCACTGCTACCAATTCGCTCAGTGATGCGCTGTGTACATGCACATGCGCAGTGGTAGAAACACAGATTCTGCACATGTTCAGAAGCAAAACATAACTTCCTACAGTGCCGGCAAGACAACCAGTTCATGGGAGTGGCAGATGTTAGCTTGTCTCGGTTAGCTAAGCTATGAAACCTTCGACAACACCGAGCAGAGAATTTTAACAGAGCGTGGATGTGTGATAAAGCCAAGACACAGACTTAGTTAAATAAGTATTATTTACATATAAACAAAATATAAACAATCCAGAATAAGCACGAAGCAAATACAGAATAATAAGCACTGAGCAATTACAAGATTAGCACAAAGCAAAACACAATATAGATAATAAGCACGAAGCTTATACAAGAAGATAGGCACGAAGCGTAAACACAACTCCCCCTCTCTCAGGCAAAAGTGAAAAGGAAGTGACTGAGCAAAATGGTGAGTTTTTATAGCTTCAATGAGGAAGTGACGAAACAGCCTTGAATATCAAGCACAAGTTAACTCTTTAAGTGCACATTAACTCTTTAAGTACAAGTTTGGTACAAGTGTACAATATGCAGTTTACAATGGCAATCCCTAACAACCATGTGCCCTGTACTAACAGCAGGCATGGATCACTACTGGTTCCAGCAGCAGTTCCGGTGATCCAGACCACCAAATTACTACCAGTACTATAGAACTGGTACGAACCAGTAGGAACTCACCTCTTCATATATCAACAGAGATTGCATGTAAGATCTGAAGTGTTAGTACTGCTTTATACTGTTTTGGTAAGACCACACTTGGAATATCACATCCAATTTTGGTCACCACCATATAAAAAAAGAGGCCAAGACGAGTATTTTAGAGCTATTTTCTTAGGTATGTGGCAACTTTTCACTTTTAGCTCCTCTTTTGCTAATGTACAACTTGAGCGATGACTTTGCAGACAAATGTGTTATAAGAATTAAGATAGATAGGATAAGATAGGCAGTAGAGAAGAAGCTGGTAACTAAAGGCCAGTTAGCTTGACATCAGTTGTAGTTAAAATGATGGAGACTCTACTCAAAAAGAGGATAAATCAGCACCTAAAAAACAATAACTTATTGGACCCAAATCAGCATGGCTTTACTGAAGGCAAATCATGTCAGACTAATCTCATTGATTTCTTTGACTATGTCACAAAGGTGTTGGATCAAGGTGGTGCGGTGGATATTGCCTATCTGGACTTCAGCAAAGCCTTTGATACGGTTCCACATAAAGAGCTGATAGATAAATTAGTGAAGATTGGACTTAATCCCTGGATAGTTCAGTGGATTTCAAGCTGGCTGAAGCATAGACATCAGAGAGTTATTGTTAATGGCGAGTATTCTGAGCAGAGTCAGGTTGCAAGCGGTGTGCCACAAGGGTCTGTTCTGGGTCGTATTCTTTTTAATATGTTTGAGAGTGACATAGGGGAAGGTTTATTAAGGAAGGTTTGCCTATTTGCCGATGACTGTAAAGTGTGCAATAGGGTTGATATTCCTGGAGGGGTCTGTAATATGGTAAATGATTTAGCTTTACTAGATAAATGGTCAAAGCAATGGAAACTGCAGTTTAATGTTTCCAGATGTAAAATAATGCACTTGGGGAAAAGGAATCCTCAATCTGAGTATTGCATTGGCAGTTCTGCGTTAGCAAAAACTTCAGAAGAGAAGGATTTAGGGGTAGTGATTTCTGACAGTCTCAAAATGGGTGAGCAGTGTGGTCGGGCAGTAGGAAAAGCAAGTAGGATGCTTGGCTGCATAGCTAGAGGTATAACAAGCAGGAAGAGGGAGATTGTGATCCTCTTATATAGAGCACTGGTGAGACCACATTTGGAATACTGTGTTCAGTTCTGGAGACCTCACCTACAAAAAGATATTGACAAAATTGAACAGGTCCAAAGACGGGCTACAAGAATGGTGGAAGGTCTTAAGCATAAAACATATCAGGAAAGACTTAATGAACTCAATCTGTATAGTCTGGAGGACAGAAGGAAAAGGGGGGACATGATCAAAACATTTAAATATGTTAAAGGGTTAAATAAGGTTCAGGAGGGAAGTGTTTTTAATAGGAAAGTGAACACAAGAACAAGGGGACACAATCTGAAGTTAGTTGGGGGAAAGATCAAAAGCAACGTGAGAAAATATTATTTCACTGAAAGAGTAGTAGATCCTTGGAACAAACTTCCAGCAGACGTGGTTGGTAAATCCACAGTTACTGAATTTAAACATGCCTGGGATAAACATATATCCATTGTAAGATAAAATACAGGAAATAGTATAAGGGCAGACTAGATGGACCATGAGGTCTTTTTCTGCCGTCAGTCTTCTATGTTTCTAAGATATCTGTACAGCCTAAAGGACTTTCAAACTATATATACAATAACAATAATTATGATCAAAATACTTTAACATACTTGGTTAGGAACAGAATGTTGTTTTGAGATCTCCAAAAAGCTGCTGTATACTGATCCAAGTTTTGAATAGCTTGGTGAGAAGGTGCAAGGATAGTTATATTGCTCATATCTGATAGTAGAGTTCTTATTGTAACTGTCTGGAGGCACAGAATAAAATACGTACATTGTTATTAGTAACTGATTCTCCCCCCCACCCCACAGGCCAGGAGGATTCCAATTTTTTAAAAAAAATATTATGCAATAGTAAGATGAAAATGAAAGGATTTCAAAACTATAATGTTGAATGTTGAGAATTCTGAAAAACAATGAGACCTTTTTAGAAGCAAAGGATCAATGTCAAGCAGTTGAAGTTGTTTTTACAGTAATTCTGATTATTATATTTAACTTAATTAAACTTCGGAAAACATTACATCTCAGCAAGTGATTGTATCATCTTTGGAAGAGAGATAATGTATTGTAAAAACAATTAGTCGAATTGCCACTAAGATTGAAAACTCCAGTAGGAAACAGAGTCATTGAACTCAAGGAGACTTACATACATACTAGGTTTGCACCATTAGTCCCTTTCTTAATACTTTTGAAGAGTTACTCACATTAAACCATTCATTAAAGCCAGCTGTGCCTGACAGAGAAGTCAATTCCTGAACAGGGAAAAAAAATGAATTACAATTAGCAGTTACTATTCTCATTATTCAACGAGGTACTTGGTATGCATAAAGGCTCATAACAAATGGCTTCCTGATGCTTTGGTAGAATCTTCCTTTGTACATACAGTTGAGTTCAGTTTAGAAAACTTCAGGATCACTAAAATCCTAATTTTATTTATTTATTTTGTCCAATACACAATACATATTGAAGAGAATAGACATGAAATATTATATATAAAGAGAAGATATAAAAATAGAGGAGAAGATATATGAAGGAAGAAAAGATATATGATATATGAGATAAGGAGAGACAATTGGACAGGGGATGAAAAGCAGGCTAGTGCACTTATGTACGCCCCTTACTGACCTCTTAAGACCCTGGAGAGGTCAATCGTGGATAGTCTAAGGGAGAAATGTTGGGGGTTAGGGGTTGACACTACTGAGTCCGGTAATGAGTTCCACGCTTCGACAACTCAATTGCTAAAGTCATATTTTTTACAGTCAAGCTTGAAGCGATTAATATTAAGTTTGAATCTGTTGAGTGCTCTTGTGTTGTTGCGGTTGAAGCTGAAGTAGTCATTGACAGGCAGGACGTTGCAGCATATGATCTTGTGGGCAATACTTAGATCGTGTTTTAGGCATTGTAGTTCTAAGCTTTCTAGACCTAGGATTGATAGTCTGCTTTCGTAGGGCATTCTGTTTCAAGTGGAGGAGTGAATTGCTAATAAAGAATTCCTTTTTTCCTCCCATAAGAACAACGTTTTTACCTTGAGCTGTGATATTTTCTGGATGGCTTTATCGGCACTTACACATATGTATTCCTGTATCTTTATAGACATGACTGAAACATTCTAGAGCTCAACTGCATTTTGGTAGACACAATGCATATGCCTGAAAAGACCCCCATTATTTACCTCCGCTCCTGCAGCAAACAATTTTTAGTCTTGTATGAGACTGCCTGTGAGTGGTTGATGAGTGGACCATCAGTCCACTCATTGAGTAAATAATAATAATAATAATAATAATAATAATAATAATAATAGCAACAACAACAACAACAACAATAATTAGAGTAATTAGAGTAGAGTGATGCATAGGAGACGACAACTGAAGGATTATTACAAGAGAAAATGAGGCCACCTGTGGTTGATTCGGGCTGCTGTAATTAGGGCTGCTGCTATAAATAGTAGCGTGTGGGTTTGGCTGTTGTGGAAGAGTATCTGATCGCAGTTCTTCAGGAATCGTGTGTTGCTGTTTTTTGGACTTTGTTGATTTTTTCACGCCTTTGAAACCAAAGCAGAGCAACGTGTGTGTGTGTCTCACTTCCTTGGAAGAAGAAAGGGTGTGAAGTTTCTTCACAGCTGCTAGCTAAGTACTTAATGACTGTTTAAGGGAAATTGTACAGAATACCCGGTTGTTTTGGGATGAGTGCTCTTTGCAATACAAAAAGAGTGCTTAGTTTATTTTGAATTTTGTGATAAAGAACATTGTTTTGAATTTTCAAATGTGTGTGTGTCTGCAATTTGTACCCTTGAATTTTTGGGAGGCTCCTACCAGGGAGCCTGACAGAACAGGTAAGAAAATACATCTATGGTGATGCACCAAATATATGCTAGAGTTATGTGCAATAGTGTTGAATACCTAATCTGATCCTATTTATTCAAATAAGAATAACAAATGGGTGGGAACATATAGTTGGGAAAGAAGTAGAAAATGATCAGGTTAAAATATGGTAGGATTTCCAAATACAAACTGATAAAGTCTTGCTGCATAATACACCAGCATGTTTATTGTTTGAAAAGAAGAGTGAATAATTGTGGTAGTGTAGTGCCTAGGCAGGGGGTTGGACCAGAAGACCTCCAAGATTAAGATTAAGATTTATTAGATTTGTATGCCGCCCCTCTCCGAAGACTCGGGGCGGCTCACAACAACAACAATACAATACATAGAATATGTATTGGTGAATCCAAAGCCCCTTCCAGCTCTGTTGTTATTATTATAAGGAAAAAATAGAGAATCTACAGAGATTGAAAAGTTGCCTCACAAAATGCTACTAGCTACACAGTTGTAAGGTTTTAGTTAAGTGATTCAAAATGGAGCTATGGTTCCCAATCGACACATATTGAGAAACATACTCCCAAAGATAATACAGTGGTACCTCTACTTACGAACTTAATTCGTTATATGACCAGATTCTTAAGTAGAAAAGTTTGTAAGAATAAACAATTTTCCCCATAGCAATCAGTGTAAAAGCAAATAATGCATGCGATTGGGGAAACCACAGGGAGGGTGGAAGCCCTGTTTCCTCCCAGGCAATTCCTAGAGAGGCCCCATGGAGGCTTCTCCCCGCTTTTTCTGGCCCTATTTCCTCCCAGGAGATTCCTAGAGAGGACCCACGGAGGCTTCTCCCTGCCTTTTCCGGTTACATTTTCGGAGGCTTGGGTTTGTAAGTAGAAAATGGTTCTTGAGAAGAGGCAAAAAATTATTGAGCACCCGGTTCTTATCTAGAAAACTTCATAAGTAGAGGCATTCTTAAGTAAAGGTACCACTGTACATATATACCTGTCATGATGAAACCTTGTCTCTCATACACATTCCATGATTAGTCCCAATGATGAAAGATACACCCACCCATTCCTGCATCATGTTACAGAGAAAAAAAATCTTCTATGGCAATAGTTGATAAAAAGATTAGGGGAAAACCCCCCACATTTGTCTGATTAGATAAATGTAAACACAGTCAGAGAAATGATTATAGGATCACTTAAGGACTTTTTACTCACATCCATAATGTTGCCATAGCACATACTGCCATCTCCTTCGTATCCCCTTGAGCACACACATTTCCAGATTCCAGAATTTGTGAGCTGACAAACTGCCTGTGGGGAATAAATGAAACATTTATTTTAGTAAGTTTATAATAAGCTAAACATTTGTGTCTGTGAATTTTTTGAATGACGTGGTTGGCAACATACAAGATAACCCATGTGTAGCAGACTGCTAAGGCTTCTATTGGTGGCTATGATTCTGTTGAAAGACTTAAGTGTGTTTCAGAAGAGAAGGATTTAGGAGTAGTGATTTCTGACAGTCTCAAAATGGGTGAACAGGTGGCAGGGAAAACAAGTAGAATGCTTAGCTGCACAGCTAGAGGTATAACAAGCAGGAAGAGGGAGATTGTGTTCCCGCTGTATAGAGCGCTGGTGAGACCACATTTGGAATACCGTGTTCAGTTCTGGAGACCTCACCTACAAAAATGTTTAAACTTGAACGGGTCCAAAGATGGGCTACAAAAATGGTGGAAGGTCTTAAGCATAAAACGTATCAGGAAAGACTTCATGAACTCAATCTGTATAGTCTGGAGGACAGAAGGGAAAAGGGGGACGTGATCGAAACATTTAAATACGTTAAAGAGTTAAATAAGGTTCAGGAGGGAAGTGTTTTTAATAGGAAAATGAACACAAGAACAAGGGATACAATCTGAAGTTAGTTGGGGGAAAGATCGGAAGCAATGTGAGAAAATATAATTTTACTGAAAGAGTATTAGATGCTTGGAACAAACTTCCAGCAGACGGGGTTGGCAAATCCACAGTAACTGAATTTAAACATGCCTGGGATAAACATAAACTCCAGATTCCTTAGAGGTCAGTAAGGGGCAAGCATAAGTGCACTAGTGTGCCTTCCGTCCCCTGTCCAATTCTCTCTCCTATATTTTATATATCTTTTCTCCCATCCATATATCCTTCCTCTACTCTTCATTGATGTATTCTATTCTCATATCTCTTCTTCTATCCCTTCCCTGATGTTTACTACTACACTCTTTATTCTCTTTAACTTTCAATTTGTATTGAACAAAATAAATAAATAAAATAAGAATAAAATAAAAATATATCTATTCTAAGATAAAATACAGGAAATAGCATAAGTGCAGACTAGATGGACCATGAGGTCTTTTTCTGTTGTCAATCTTCTATGTTTCTATGCTTATTTATGTGCTTGTGACTAAATCTTAATGCAATTTACTACAAGACTTTGAGGATCAAAGACAAATATATTTTTTAAATTAAAATAGATGAATTTACTGTTTTCATTGCAAGAATTACTTGGTAGTATAATTTATTTATTAGATTTTTCAGTATGATAGACTTACTGTGTCCTGTGAAAGCCACCATTTTGTTTTGTATAAATAGCTTCTACAAGAAAGGCCTCTTTTTTTGGCCTATCTGGCATTCATTTTGTGTGAATACAACCACTCCTCTGGTACAAGATTCCCAGAGGAAAGACAAATACAGAGGCATCTAGGGCGACATTGATGAAGTGATGGGATTGAGCCAGTTTGCACCTTTCTGAGAGAAACGGTTGTTAATGTTATATGCAATTCTGAGAACTGGTTGTTGGAATAAATCTTATTTTGTTTTTTTCCACTTTACAGGGCTAATCCTATAAAGGAAGGTTGAGAGGAAACATTCTGGTGTTGTTGCTAGCCTACTTTTTATTGCTCTGCTTACAAAAACTGCCTTTCTTTCTTTAACCCTTATTACATTGAAACAGCTAAGGTGAAGTGCTCATCAACATGAGTGACATCGAATTGGCCACACCCAGAGGGGGGGTCACATGACCAGTGAGCCATGCCTACCCAGCTGGTCATTAGGGCAGAGAATAGGTTGTTAAATTATTTGAATTCCTCCACTGCTTTGATGCCACAGCTAGAGTTGATTGTGCACAGTTAAGAAATGTGCAACTGGTAGAAAGGTGAAGAGATATTTGGATCTATCATATTCTTCGGTCACATTTGAAAAGCAAATTGTTTTCTGAATTTGAGAGAAACTGCTTGGCTTGCCAAGATACACAAATTGGAGACCACCTCTCCTGAGCTGAGCTCCAACCCTCGGAGCATTGCACTAAGCTCATCTGCAAGTTGAACCATCTGCAAGTTGAACCATAAGACACTGAAATATGAATATGCAGGTGTTAAATCCTGCTTAACTACCCTGGCTGCTACCTGTTTAGTTGAACTTAAATAGCCTTGTGCACGGGAGACTTGGATAGTTTTTATTGGTCCTCCCAATGATATGCTCTTATGGGTACTGTCAGGTACGCAGAAGCAGTAGAAAAAAATTGAATTGTTTTTCTTTTTTTCCCTTCTGGGCTCTGGGCATGTTTTTCCTATCACAGTAAATGAGGTTGAATGTGTATAATTTTAGAAGAGCTGTGCCTGCTTTTCGACGAGGTCCCAATCGTCATCTTCAGGCTGGTGTTTCTGTCCTTGTTCTAAGGTGAACGCTGCGAGACCTGAACTGCCTTCCTTTTATAAATACTGGTGGCTGGGTGTGGTTTGATGGCTCAGCAATTGCCTGCTGTGCAGAAACTTCCTGGTGAGTCAGTGGGGTAACATCTGGGGTCGTTGATGTAGCTGAGATATGCTGATTAGTTAATGGTTGTAGATTAGGCGTAATATCCTGAGTAGTTGGAACTTGCAGGCTACTTGATTGTTTTGCAATGTGTGTTCTGAGTCTGGTTTCTATGGCTGGGATACGTTTGAGGGCTGGTTTCCAGATGTCTGGTAAGCGGGAGGTATCATCCCGCTTGTTCATATTTTGGGGATGTTTTTCTATCTCGATGGCTTCCATGATTATTCTTTTGCTGTAGTGTTCTGTTTTGGAAATTAATTTGGTACTGTCAAAATCAATTTCATGTCCTGTAGTTTTGAAGTGTTGGAAAAGGGAGGAGGTTTTTTTCTTTTTTCTTTAATGCATTCATACCTCAGCTACATCAACGACCCCAGATGTTACCCCACTGACTCACCAGGAAGTTTCTACACAGCAGGCAATTGCTGAGCCATCAAACCACACCCAGCCACCAGTATTTATAGAAGGAAGGCAGCTCAGGTCTCACAGTGTTTGCCTTAGAACAAGGACAGAAACACCAGCCTGAAGATGACGAGTGGGACCTCGTCGAAACGTCGCCAGAAATTTCCAAATCCTACACGGGAAGAAACCCGAATATACCAAGACCGTCATACCTGTACCCGTGAAAATCTACGAATATATATATAGGCACACAAATATACGAATATATATATATATACGAATATATATACAGGCACACAAATATATATATATATATATATATATATATATATATATATATATATATATATACACGAATATATACAGGCACACAAATATATATATTTGTGTATATATATATATATATATATATATATATATATATTTGTGTGCCTGTGTGTAATACGTATGTACACATATGGCACATATACATGGAATTAAATAGAATATTATAGATGTTCAGTAATGGTAAATAGATAGGGAAATTGTATCTTTTTGTGGCAAGGAGGCACCCTAACCCTAACCCAAACCCTTGATGTGAGTGATGTCAAATTGGCCACCTTAAAGCCAGTCACAGGACCTTTAAACCACCCCTGGTGACATGATCATCAAGCCACTCCCACCTGGTCACATGGCCAGCAAACCACACCCACAAAACAAGCCATGCCTACAGTGTGGTAGTTAAAAAATTTGCAGCCCTTCACTGGTCCTCCCTCGCAGCTTTCCTATAAATAAGGAAGTGTCTCAGTCCTAGTTCTGATGTTTACTGTTTGAGCCGACTCTTTGAATAAACGGCTATTTTAATGCAAAGCCGCCTCCTGTCTTTTTTTCTTTCAAGCTAGCGGTCTTACAGCTTTAACAGTAGGGATGATAGGAGGAACAGAACCTATCTAAAGAATTCCAATCAGAAGATTGTTCAGTGGGAATCTGGAGGTGATAGCCTTTTGGGATGAAGGTTAATTCTGCATCTTCATAAAGTAGGCCAAGTGATTGAGTAAATGACTCATGATATTGTGAGTCATTTACTCAATCACTTGGCCTACTTTATGAAGATGCAGAATTAACCTTAATCCCAAAAGGTTATCACCTCCGGATTCCCACTGAACAATCATATGATATCAATATGATTAGAAATCAGAACTATTTCCATGGCATTACTAGCATTCTAATTTTTTTAAAATGTAAGTGCTAGAACATATAATGTGAGTTGTAAAGATTTAGCATCCCATTTGAGGATCCCAAAAGACTACTTGTTCCCCAATCACAAGTTAAAGTTTATTTCAATATTGTTCAATTCAACAATAAAGTTAAAGAGAATTTGAGACCTTTTATAAACCAACTCAAATGAATAAACTCACCAACGGGTGGCATTTCCAGTTTTGCTCCAAACAGTAGTTTATTGGTTCACATTCATATCCATTGCCCCGGAATCCTTCCTTACATTCACAATCATTCTGTGTTATACAGAAAATAAGGAATAAATTAGTGTGCTAGAAATATTTCTATTTACTTATTTTTATTTATTTATTTAGTCAAGCGTGTATAGGATTACAAACAAAGTATAAACAAAGTATAAACATGATTCACTCACTCCTATAAATTATTGACTCAGTAAAAGTTTTGAAGAAACAAAGTTTTGGATGAAGTATTGCAACCGTCAATTCCAATTGACAATGCTGCAAATTGACTCAGAAAATCCTGAGTCAACAATGCATATATTGTATCAAGGCTAAAACATAGAATTAAGTTATATAGACAACTTGAACTTTCCATACAAGGAGCAAAAACCAAAGATCGTGGATACACAAGTTCAACTATCTTATACTTTGCACAGCAGGTTCTATTTATTTGATATTCCACTCATGATGTATCTTACTGTTAAGGCTACATCAAAGTGAATATATTTCAATATTTTTGAAAAGTATCCAAACATTTCAGATGATAAAATATGCAGTATCTAAAATTTGAAGAGGAGCCAGTTTCTTGGATCCTGTCAATCAATTTCATTTCTATATTGTCCTTATTGTTTCTTGATGTATTTCTAAAGCCCAATTCAGTGTATAGGATCCTGAATGTCTATCATATCCACTATAAGATTGTCTGATTAATTAATAACACTACACCAAACCTTCTCTTTGCTCAGCACTCATAAAAATTCCAGTTGATGGATATATGTGAGACAAAATCATATTGGTAAAATCACAGTGTATCATCCCATTGGGTATGTCTAGTTTAATGAAAAGAAAGAGTAAGGGTGACATGATAGTAGCGTTCCAGTATCTCAGGTGCTGCCAGCAAGGACTCCAGCTATTCTCCAAAGCATCAGAGGGCAGGACAAGAAGCAATGGATGAAAAGTAATCAAAGAAAGAAGCAACCTAGAACTGACAAGCTCTACATGGCAGTGGACCAGAGTACCTTCGGAACCGCCTGCTACCGCACGAATCCCAGCGACCGATAAGGTCCCACAGAGTTGGCCTTCTCCGGGCCCCGTCGACTAAACAATGTCGTTTGGCGGGCCCCAGGGGAAGGGCCTTCTCTGTGGCGGCTCCGGCCCTCTGGAATCAACTCCTCCCAGAGATTAGAACTGCCCCCACCCTTCTTGGCTTCTGTAAATTGCTCAAAACCCATCTATACCATCAGGCATGGGGGAGTTGAGACATCTTTTCCCCCAGGCTTTTAAAATATTTTTTATATTTATGTTTGGTATGTATGTGCTGTTTGCTTTTTAATATGATAGGGTTTTATATGCTTCTTTTAATATTAGATTTGTTTCGCTATAATATTGTTTTATTACTGTTGTGAGCCGCCCCGAGTCTTCGGAGAGGGGCGGCATACAAATCTAATAAATTGAATTGAATTGAATTACCGTAATCAGTGGAATAAATTGCCTACAGAAGTTGTGAATTCTCCAATACTGGGTGTTTTACAGAAGAAATTGAACAAACATTTGTCTGGAATGATGTAGGGTTTCCTGCCTGAGCAGAGGGTTGGACTAGAAGATCTCTATGGTCCCAACTTTTCTCTTCTCTTCTCTTCTCCACTCCACTCCACCCCACCCCATCCCATTCTCTCTGTCTGACATTTTTTCTGCATCATGTCTTTATGTCAAGAAATAGTCATTTCATTTAGATGAGTCTATGGTTTTGGCTTGATGGTATTCATTCTTTTTCTCTTTATGCACACATAAATACCTGGATATGTGTGCACACATACAGAGTTGGTATTCACCTCTACTGCTTATCAGATGCCTGCTAGGTTGATATAAGACTGATAGCAAATATATTAATTATTTTTAATCAGTGCTTCAGCAGTTCTAAAATGACTATGATTCCTTCAATGGGTATCCTTCTTATCCATGGGTTGCATGCCAGTGAACCATATACTATTATTGCAAATACAATAAACCCAACATTATAGGACTTCTTCAAAGTTGTGCCCTCCAGATATATCAAGTCACCATTGACTAAACCAATGAAAAAAATTGATGTTCTATTTCCAATATATTGGAAGGAAGCTCCATGAATGTTGTGGTTAGCTCTGGCCCAGCTCCTGCCCCAAGGACTGTGGATGTGGGGGAGACATCCACATGCTGCAGGCCTGTTTTGCCCCCCGGTGGAATCTGCTGATGAAGGCTCCTCTGACCAAGAAGACATGAGTGAAGGGAGGAGGAGAGTGTGGCAGACAGCTCAGAAGGAGATCAATTATCTAGCTCCTCCTTGGATTCAGAACAAGAGTTAATGATACAGCCACGCATGCGGAGAGCGATGCATAGGCAACAACAACTGAGAGATTGTTATCAAAGAAAATGAGTCCACCTGTGGTTGGGTGGGGCTGTGGTAATTAGTGAGGCTGCTATAAATAGCAGCCTGTGGGTTTGGCCATTGTGGAGGATTATCTGATCCTTGTGTTTCGTGACTGCTTTACTGACTTTGACCTTTTGTGTGCTGATTTTTCCCCGCTTTGAAACTAAACCAGTGCAAAGTGTGTTTCACTTTGTGAAAGCAGAAGGACTGTGAATTGCCTCACAGCTGCAAGCTAAGTATCACAGAACTGATAAGGGACTTGTACAAATTACCAATTTGTTTGGAGACAAGTGCTCTTTGCTATACCAAAAGAGTGCTCTGTTTATTTGCATTTTCGGTATAAAGAACATTGTTTTGAATTTTCAAACGTGTGTGTCTGAAATTGTATCTGTGCATTTGTGGGAGGATTCTACCAGAGAGCTCGACAGAACAATGAAGAAGAGTGCTCTCCATTATTGAGATCTGTAAGTTCACATCTTGTCTATTATTACTGTATAAAATCTATATTACGTGAAATGTTAAGCAAGAAGAAAACTTACTTGGCCTGGTCCCACGTATTGGCAAGTAGCGTTAGTGTGACACCCTCCAAAAGTTGACAACAGGCAGTTGTTTATTTCGGAACAATCTCTTCCATCTCCTGTCCATCCTGGCTGGCATACACACTCATGAGTTCCAGGACCAGTCTTGATACATTCTGCCTACAAGTATATTTCTGATAGTAAATGCTACTCTTGATACATAATAATTAAGTGTGAGGAAAGGAAAGTATGCTCTCTCAATAGAAATAGCATGGAACAATGAGCCAGGGTGGCGCAGCAGCTACAGTGCTGTACTGCAGGCCACTGAAGCTGACTTGTAGATCTGAAGGTCAGCGGTTCAAATCTCATCACTGGCTCAAGGTTGACTCAACCTTCCATCCTTCCGAGGTGGGTAAAATGAGGACCCGGATTGTGGGGGCAATAGCCTAGCTCTGTTAAAAAAGTGCTATTGCTAACATGTTGTAAGCCGCCCTGAGTCTAAGGAGAAGGACGGCATAAAAATCGAATAAACAAACAAATAAACAAACAAACAAACAAACAAATAAATAAATAAATGAAGTCTCATAATGCTAAGAAAGATGATCGGATTTTACTCATGTTGCATTGGTTTCTTGTTCAGCTTTGCTTATCCCTATTCTACGAGGGTCGCCCAGAAAGCAGTGCACCACATTTTCCCCCCAGCCTACAGTAAGGGTACGAATGCGAAACTTTAAATATACATTAATTGAATTGTCAGGAGTGTGTGTGTAAATTTTGCGTTTCTTCAGACAGATAGCGTAGCTGCAGCAGTGTTTCGAAATGGCGTCTGTAAGTGACGTACGTTACAAGCAGCGTGTCGTCATTGAATTTCTCACTGCGGAGAAAGAAACTGTTGGGAACATTCACAAATGTTTGTGTACAATTTATGGAGAATCTGCAGTTGACAGAAGTATGGTTAGTTTCAGAAGACATTTTGAGGATAACGAAGAGGTGATTTGCACAATGCAGAAATGGCTTGGTGACCAGAACAAGGAGTGGTACCGCAACAGGACCTACATGCCTTTATGTCTCGCTGGAGGAAGGCCATAGAACGGAACGGAGATTACATGAAAAAAATAGGGAGTGTAGAAGAAACACCGTTCTTTCTTGTGTGTAAGTTTCATTGTGTTCAGTAAATAATTGTTGAAGAAAAAAATGTGGTGCATTACTTTCTGGGCGACCCTCATAGAATTACTATTTTATGCGCAATCTTCATTTTTGAAAAATAACTGCTCTCAGGACTGAAACCCCCCCCCCCACTACATTGGTTAATTTGAATAACTAATAACTATGAACTAATAATAATAATAACTAAAACCAAGAAAGATAACTTATTTACCAAAATAAACTGTTCTTATTTACAAAAACAAACTAAAAAATAACTATGGTTAGGCAATTAATAAATACATTGTTCAATTGACTAATTACGGTAAAGTAGATGCTATGAAATTATAAAAAGCAAAAGCAAAAAACTCAAAACAGGTGAACTGAACCTGAAAAATGACCTGTATACTGGGCTTCCTGGCCATTATTGAACTTGCTTCCTTTGCCCATCATTCATTCAAATAAAATAATGAAACCAATTTGAGATATATAAATGTTTTATTGACCCTTGGTGATGACTATTTTAAATGCAAATATGTCTCCATTTGGAAAACAATATCATTTTGGAAGATGCAATTGAGAATTTAAATGGGATAAAATAAGATTATGTCTATATTTATGGTTTACTCAATTAATAAACAGTAAGGAATTTATACTTACATTGGCATTGCAGCTATGTGGATTTATATGAGCACAAGGATCAACTTCACTGCACATTATTCCATCTCCTTCAAAGCCAGGTTTACAAATACAGCTAAAATTGTACAGAAAACAATGTAGAATGAATAGGAGTGGAAAGGGTTAAACAGTTAAAGATATTCAAGAGCATTCAACAGAAGCTTCTACAGAGAAATAAAATAAGCAATGAGGCAGGAAGCTTGACATGTAGTTGAGCATTCGAGAATGTTGGGAGGCTTCATTTTGCCAAAGACCAGCCATATTGCACTTCACTGCTGTTATGCTCTTACAATTTGCTACTTGCATTTTATGCAGGTACAGTGATACTTCTATTTACGAACTTAATTCATTCCGTAACCAGGTTCTTAAGTAGAAAAGTTTGTAAGAAGAAGCAATTTTTCCCATAGGAATCAATGTAAAAGCAAATAATGTGTGCGATTGGGGAAACCCCAGGGAGGGTGGAGGCCCTGTTTCCTTCCGGGAAATTCCTAGAGAGGCCCCAGAGAGGCTTCTCCCCACCTTTTCCGGCCCTGTTTCCTCCCAGAAGATTCCTAGAGAGGCCCCATAGAGGCTTCTCCTTGCCTTTTCCGGCTACAGTTTTGGAGGCTCGGGTTTGTAAGTGGAAAATGGTTCTTGAGAAGAGGCAAAAAAATCTTGAACATCCGGTTCTTATCTAGAAAAGTTCGTAAGTAGAGGCATTCTTAGGTCCTTATTAGATAAAAAAGAAATGCTTAGGAAACTATCAAACAGGAAGAACCAGAACCATAAAGTGAATTCCAGTTAAGACAGTGGTGGGTTGCTCCCGGTTTACCCCAGTTCTAAGAACTGGTAGCACCAGCGGCTGGAGGCTCCCCCCACCCATTCAAGAACTTCTGCGGTCACACACAAGTATGAACTTGTATTAAAAGGCTTTAGGACTCAGTTAGGAGTTAGGATGATTTATTACACATGCCTATACACAAGAATTGAATTAACTAATGGTCAGCACTAAATTGGAGCATGTGCCTCCCATACATCTGGCACGAAGTTGTCTCCCATACACTGCGCCAGAGAGAGAAACCCAGGCGGGTGAGAGGGGGGAAACCTCCCGCTCCTTTGACTGAAAGGCTGCTGCTGCTGCTACCTGCTTCCTCTTCTTTCCCATGCTGACGGACTCCCCTGTTCTCTCGCTCACTTGCTTTGTAGCCAGTACCTTTCCTTCACTATGGTGACTCCTCAGTTTGGCTGAAGCCAAGTTGATCCGGCCAGGGTGAAGCGCCACCTTTCGTCTATCCATGCCCAGATGCTCCAGGAGGCAACCTCACACCGGATGTATGGGAGGCAGCATGAGGGATTCACCACACAGAAGTGGTTTATTCCCTCTCCAAGCACCCAGAGAAAGGGAAACGCTCTGTTCACTCTGGGCTGCCCAGAGCGAAGGGAGCGTTTCTTTTCTCTGGGCACTGGCAGAGGTTTATTCCCTGTCCAAGCGCCCAGAGAAAGAAAAATGCTTCATTCACTCTGGACTGCCAAAGCCTCCTTAAGCACCACCAAATGTCTCCTCTGGCAGACCAGAAAAGCCTGAGATGGCTGGGATTAAAGGGGGAATGGCAAAAAACTGGCTGGGCCTTCGTGCCGCTTTCAAATTTCCTGGGAAATTTTTCCGGGCTCGGGTTCTTAAATAGAAAATGGTTCTTAAGTAGAGGCAATAAAATCTTGAACACCCGGTTCTTATCTAGAAAAGTTCTTAAGTAGAGGCATTCTTAGGTAGAGGTACCACTGTATATGTAAGAATGTTCATAAAGCAAATAACTGAGAAGATAAGTGTTACTGCTAGATAAACTACTTGAGTGGCACACACAGAGAACGAGATGTACATTATGAGCCTACCTCATGGTACCATTGCTCAAGATGCAATCCGCATGCACATGACAGAGCTGAAATAAGGGCCCACATGGCATCACCTGGGCATCACAGAGATCTCCAGCATAGCCACTTTTACATGTGCCAGGAAGGCAGCTCCCATCACCGTCAATCTGGTTGTCACATTTTCCATGAATACATGTACATTCTGCAGAAGAATTTAGGGATGGGGAAGAATATCAGTGAATTAAATGAAAGCAACCTATAATTTGAAATCATGCTTTTAAAAAAGTATTAAGTAAATCTCTGTTTATGTTTCTTAGAGAAGATCACAGTAATTTGACATTAAGAAGAAAGTTTAAATTCTAATACCTATCTCCGCAGGGAATGTGCTCATTTTTAAATCTAATGCGTCCGCACATCTTCTTGCAAGATTTGGTTCCTGCATATGTGCAGAAGCCAAATCTCATTCCGACAGGTGCTTGTCGCCAGTCAACCAGAGCTGCATGCGCATCAGCACTGCTAGTGGAAGTAAGTTGGAACCCCTGCCTGCCCATAGGGTGTGCTCTTGCGCCAGATCTATGGATTGCGCCATGGCATGTCAGAAACCGGGCTATGCGAATAAGCGACGTCCCATCTGTGGGATGCAGGCAGGATGCGAAACCAAGCCCCCTCTGACCTGCGGGAAAACCTCTTTCCACGGAACCAGTCCCTGGTGTCCAAAAGTTTGGGGGGGAGGCTGTCATAAGTGACGTTCCCCAGGGAAGCCTACTAGGTCCTACTCTCTTCATTCTCTACATCAATGACCTCTGCGACCATATCAAAAGCAACTGTGTTCTTTTTGCCGACGATGTGAAACTTTTCAACACCACTGACAACACACTCACTCTCCAAAAAGACCTGGACTTTGTCTCAGACTGGTCTAACACCTGGCAACTTCAAATATCAACCAACAAATGCTCTACCCTCCACATCGGCAAAAATAATCCAAACCGCACATACAAACTGAATAAACAATCTCTCACTGCCAACCCACACTCAGTAAAAGACCTTGGAATACTAATATCGAATGACCTAAGTGCTAAAGCCCACTGCAACAATATCGCCAAAAAAGCTTCTAGAGTTGTTAACCTGATCCTACACAGCTTCTGCTCAGGCAATCTCACACTACTCACAAGAGCCTACACAACTTTTGCCAGACCCATCCTAGACTACTGCTCATCTGTCTGGAACCCATACCACATCTCAGACATCAACACCCTTGAAAATGTCCAAAGATATTTTACCAGAAGAGCCCTTCACTCCTCCACTCGAAACAGAATATCCTATGAAAATAGACTAACAATCCTGGGCCTAGAAAACCTAGAACTACGGCGCCTAAAACACGATTTGAGTATTGCCCACAAGATCATATGCTGCAACGTCCTACCGGTCAATGACTACTTCAGCTTCAACCGCAACAACACAAGAGCACGCAACAGATTCAAACGAAATACGAACCGCTCCAAACTTGACTGTAAAAAATATGATTTCAACAATCGAGTTATCGAAGCGTGGAACTTATTACCGGACTCAATTGTGTCAACCCCTAACCCCCAACATTTCTCCCTTAGACTCTCCACGATTGACCTCTCCAGGTTCCTAAGAGGCCAGTAAGGGGCGTACATAACTGCACTGGTGTGCCTTTCGTCCCCTGTCCAATTGTCTTTCCTTTCTCTCACTTATCATATATATTCTCTTTCTTTCATATATCCTCTCCTCTAAGTTCACTTTACCCTTATATATATTACTACATGTCTATTTTTCTTCCTTTGTATTTGTGTATTGGACAAATGAATAAATAAAATAAATAAAAATAAATAAATATTATACGAAAATAGTGACAAATTAACAGGTATTTAAGAATGCATTTCCCTGCTCAATTTGTAGCCACAACAGCATATGTATGGCATTCTGAAGGATATCTTCCAAGCATAGACTTTGGGAGCTGAAAAAGGATGCAGTGGGGAAATTTCTGCAAAAGTCCCAATGCCTGGGCAGAACCCCGATTCCATTGGTTTTGGATCTGATGCTACATGCTGAGTTTGCCTTTGTATTGCCCCCGAATAGCTGCTTCTGTTATCTTATGAAAGATGAATGCTTACCTTTGTCACATTGCGGTCCATATTTATTGGGATCTGTACAAAATTGGCACTGCGAGCGTTCAAACCCACTCTTGCAAATACAAGTGCCATTTCCTTTCATCCCATCCATACACTGCATTGTGGGGAGGGGAAAAAAAGCAAGTTTTGACTGTTAAGTGATGTTAGAACTCATTGATCTGCAGGAGATAAGAGCTAATAGTTCCTGCTATATTGGTCAGA
Source organism: Erythrolamprus reginae (assembly GCF_031021105.1). NCBI lineage: Eukaryota > Metazoa > Chordata > Lepidosauria > Squamata > Dipsadidae > Erythrolamprus > Erythrolamprus reginae. The sequence continues at coordinate 74,629,482 of NC_091955.1, forward strand.
AAGGGGGAATCACTGAAAGGAACTGGTTAAGAAATGGAACCTATTTTCTACCATACAACCGGTGACGTAGATCCTGACAATGCCATTTGCATGCCTTTATTTACCTGGCCGTTTCCAGAACACGGGTTCAAAAAGCCACCAGGACACGGATGGCATTCAGAGCCAAAGAATCCTTTGCAACACTCAGGCTCCTGTGAAACAAGCGTGGGAAGAATTGTAACCATTTTAGAAACCTTAATTCAAAAGCAGATTTAAATGCCTTTCGTAAATTGCTCAAGACCCACCTATATCGCCAGGCATGGGGGAATTGAGACAATTGAGGTCCCACAGAGTGGATCTTCTCCAGGTCCCGTCAACTAAAGAATGTAGCTTGGCGGGACCCAGGGGAAGAGCCTTCTCGGTGGCGGCCCCGTCCCTCTGGAATCAACTCCCCCCAAAGATTAGAATTGCCCCCACCCTCCTTGCCTTTTGTAAGCTGCTTAAAACCCACCTTTGCTGTCAGGCATGGGGGAATTGAGACCCTCTTACCCCTAGGCCTTTACAATTCTATGCATGGTATGTATGTATGTCTGTTTGGCTTTTTTATATTAATGGGTTTTTAATTGTTTCTAACATCAGACTACTATTGTACACTGCTTTATTGTTGCTGTTAGCCGCTCCGAGTCTCCAGAGAGGGGCGGCATACAAATCCAATAAATAAATAAATAAATAAATAAATAATAAATAAATCTGCCCCGGGTTTATATATTTTATATACGGTGTGCTTGTGTTGTATGATTTTTAAATGACGGGTTTTTAGATACTTTCTTTTAATATTAGATTTGTTATATTGTATACTGTTGTTGTTACTGTTGTGAGCCGCCCCGGGTCTGCGGAGAGGGGCGGCATACAAATCTAATAAATAATAATAATAATAAAATCTCTGCTGGTTCTGACCCCCTGATTTCTGATCATCTGTCATCCAGAAATGACAGACAATAGAAAACTATTGCAAAATATTGCTGAATCTCATATCCGCTAAATAATTGGCATCAGAGTTTAAAATGATGGAATTAGGTGAAAACAGCAAAACAGGGAAACTCCTTTACATAAACTTCCTGAATTAGCCAAACCAGACCCACACATTAAAAACTGAGCTGTGCAAACTCAGTAGAGGTTAATTAAAATTTAATTAATTAATTAATATTTCCCCTAATTTTCACCTCCCGCTTAAAATGGTATGGGAATATAATTTCTCCATCAGAAAAGAGAAGCAACCAGGGGTGGATTCTAACTTACTTTGCTGCCAATTCGCTTCCCCCCATGCCACATGGGTGCGTGTTTACACTTTGCTCAAATGCGCATGTGCAGTACTGAAAAATCCCCAAAAACATTAAAAAAAAAATCCCTAAAACAAGATGGCAACTACATACACAGTGCCAGAAACCCGGCTTCTGCACATGCTCAAAAGAAAGATTTTTTTTTAAAAAAAATTAAAAAAATTTAAAAAGCCAAAAAGAAGATAGAGATCACATGCACATTGCAGAAACTCGGCTTATGCACATGCATAGAAACATAGAAACATAAAAGACTGACGGCAGAAAAAGACCTCATGGTCCATCTAGTCTGCCCTTATACTATTTTCTGTATTTTATCTTAGGATGGATATATCTTTATCCCAGGCATGTTTAAATTCAGTTACTGTGGATTTATCTACCACGTCTGCTGGAAGTTTGTTCCAAGGATCTACTTCTCTTTCAGTAAAATAATATTTTCTCATGTTGCTTTTGATCTTTCCCCACCTAACTTCAGATTGTGTCCCCTTGTTCTTGTGTTCACTTTCCTATTAAAAACACTTCCCTCCTGGACCTTATTTAACCCTTTAACATATTTAAATGTTTCGATCATGTCCCCCCTTTTCCTTCTGTCCTCCAGACTATACAGATTGAGTTCATTAAGTCTTTCCTGTTACGTTTTATGCTTAAGACCTTCCACCACTCTTTTAGCCCGTCTTTGGACCTGTTCAATTTTGTCAATATCTTTTTGTAGGTGAGGACTCCAGAACTGAACACAGTATTCCAAATGTGGTCTCACCAGCACTCTATATAGCAGGATCATAATCTCCCTCTTCCTGCTTGTTATACCTCTAGCTATGCAGCCAAGCTTTCCCTACCAGCTGACTGTGCTGTTCACCCATTTTGAGACTGTCAGAAATCACTACCCCTAAATCCTTTTCTTCTGAAGTTTTTGCTAACACAGAACTGCCAATACAATACTCAGATTGAGGATTCCTTTTCCCCAAGTGCATTATTTTACATTTGGAAACATTAAACTGCAGTTTTCATTGCTTTGACCATTTATCTAGTAAAGCTAAATCATTTACCATATTACAGACGCCTCCAGGAATATCAACCCTTTTGCACATTTTAGAGTCATCGGCAAATAGGCAAACCTTCCCTACCAAACCTTCCCCTATGTCACTCACAAACATATTAAAAAGAATAGGACCCAGAACAGACTTTTGTGGCACACCGCTTGCAACCTGTCTCTGCTCAGAATAGAAGAAAAATAAATCAAAATAAAATAAAATAAAGAAATTTTTTAAAAAGATGGCAGCGCACAGGGTCTGGCAGTAACCAAACCAGTTCTGTGACATCATTGTGACATCACCAGCAGGTTGAGACCACTCCGGATGTCCAAACCGGAAGGAACCCACCTCTGGAGGCTCCTGTAAATAGTTCTAAATTTTTTCTCCCAAAGGACATTTCTGTAAATTGAATCAACTGAGCCATGTTTAAAATTTAGAAAGGCCACAAAGAGTGAGAACGTCTTTTTAGGAGTGTACTATGGTGTAAGATGGTTGAGCATCAAAATGTGATCTATTGTTGATGTCCATTCTCTGGACCTTGCCTGTTTATCTTTGATTATATCCTAGCTAAGTAGGCTTGGGTTTGTGATTAAAACATCTAGCATATAATTTGCTAATGATACTCAAAAAGATTGATAGGCTTGTAATTGCATGGACCATTCTTACTACTCTTTTTATAAATTGGCACTATTATTGCCAGCCCCAAGTTATTTAGAATATAATCAGTCTGATCAATAATATGTATAGTAATAGACATGTATATTGCACAAGCCAAAAAGAGGGCTGTGAAAATATTTACTGACCCCTCGCATCCTGGACATAAACTGTTTCAACTCCTACCCTCAAAATGTCGCTAGAGAGCACTGCACACCAAGACAACTAGACACAAGAACAGTTTTTCACCCGAATGCCATCACTCTGGTAAACAAATAATTCCCTCAACACTGTCAAATTGTTTACTAAGTCTGTACTACTATTACTACTAGTTTTTTCCTCATCATTAATATCATCCATTTCCTCCCACTTATCACTGTAACTTGTTGCTTGTATCCTTAATATTTTTATTAATATTGATTGTTTCTTCATTGTTTATTTGACCCCTGTGACAATCATTAAGTGTCATGATTCTTGACAAATGTATATTTTCTTTTATGTACGCTGAGAGCATATGCACCAAAGACAAATTCCTTGTGTGTTCAATCACACTTAGCCAATAAAGAATTCTATTCTATTCTATTCTATTCTATTCTATTCTATTAACAGAGAGGCTGCCATCACTTGTGATTCTTTTCAATTATTTCAGGCAAAATACAATCAATGCCTAGAACCTGGTTCACCTTAAGAGATTCGATCAATCGGATTATATGTTTTACAAAAAGACTGTGAGAAACTGAATCTTAAACAGAGTCAATGAGAAAATGAAGGTTTAAATTCTTTCACACTTTTGATTTTCATCTCTTACCTTTTTTGTCACATTACAGTACTGAGCACACCCATATTTCATTATGAATAAATCATAGTAGATGCATTTTCTATTGAACGAAGCCTGGAATATTGAAAGAGCAAACATAGAAATATTTTAAACCATGAAGGATAATCTGTGTTACACTATAAGGCAAGTTGTGGAGTCTTGCTAGTTTCACTCTAGAATAAATTATTTTAATAAAACATTGATTAGATATATTATTTCTCCTAAAATTGGTATAACCAATTTTTGGAATGCATGAAAAAGGCAATATCTTATTCATTATCTAATTGTATAGCTGATGCTTTTACTTACAACGGGTGATGAATTATCTGGACAATGGTATCTAGGGCGTTTACATTTTCCACAGGTTCCCTGAAATGAGACAATTCCCTTTAGGAAAGGTGGACTGACAGGTGTGATGAAAGATATCCATTAAGTAAGCCAAGATGGTGGCCATAACAATGTGATGACTGGAGATTCAATGACGCTTTCATGGCTACCATCTTGATTTTTTAAAATCATATTCTGCTAAGCAAGTCCTAAACAAGTGCAATAAGAAGACAAAAGTTTACCAATAGAAGAGAATAAATGTATTTTAGGATTGAATTATGGAGTCCTAGGTCCTTTGAGCTTCATTATTTGCTTAAATAAATTACCCAACTAGCAAACAACCAACTTCAAAGAACTCCTACTCTACACAATATTCTGTTCTGTTCTATTCTGTTCCAATACAGAACAGAACAGAATAGAACAGAATAGAATAGAAGGCTCCAATACTGGAAGTTTTAAAGAAGAAATTGGAGAACCATTTGTTTGAAATGGTATACAGTTTCTTGCCTGAGCACAGGATTGTACTCGACAACTTCCAAGGTCCCTTCTCACTTTGCTATTCTATTTCTACTCCTACTCCTACTCCTACTCCCATTCCTACTCCTATTCCTATATTGATTGATTTATTGGAATTTCCCCCCCGTCCCTCTCCGATTAAATTAAACTAAAACTAAACAATCAATCTACAATCCCCAATTATCTTAAAATCAGTCATACCCATTCAAACAGCAGCCATACCAATTTTCGTCGGCCAGGGGGCTGAGATCTAATCGCCCTAAGCCTGGTGGCATAAATGAGTTTTAAGACTCTTGCAAAAGGTGAGAAGGGCGGGGGGGCAGTGTGAATCTCCGGGAGGAGCTGATTCCAGAGGGCCGGGGCCCCCACAGAGAAGGCTCTGCCCCTAGGCCTCTCCAGGCGACATTGTCTAGTTGACGGGACCTGGAGAAGGCCAACGCTGTGGGACCTAACCAGTTGCTGGGATTCATACCACTCCTGTTCCTGTTCCTGTTCCTGTTCCTGTTCTATTCATCTTTCTATGTATGATGTTACTGATATTCTGCTTATAGCCACTGATTTATGTTTCAATGATTCTGTGTGTGTTTATACATACACATACACAATATTTTTGCAATATTTTTTTTCTCTCTCTGCAATTTTAAAATTTATAAAATATATTTAATATTGTAAATTTCATGGATATGCATGATGTGATGAACAGTTCAGAAACATTTCAAATAAGTGTACCATGTTTCCCTCGAAATAAGACCATGTCTTATATTTTTTTAAACACTGAAATAAGTGCTTAGCCTTATTGTCATCCATTCAAAAGCCCGACTAGGTTTGTTATCAGGGGATGCCTTATTTGGGGGTAAACAGGATAGAAGCAGAGTAAGTATTATTTAATTAGGAGAAGGAAAGCAAACAAGGAAAGAAATATTGTTTGGAAACTCTTTTGAACTTTATTTATTTATTTATTTAGATTTGTATGCCGCCCCTCTCCGCAGACTCGGACAGAAGAACCTTACCAATTCAAGTTCATATTTGTCTTTATCACATCTGTGTGGCAAAATTGGAATTATTGAAGGAGGTATAAGTACACCAGAAAGAGTGTAAATCCTGCCATTTTTTGCAGCAATGTCAACTTCTTCTATTTTCTTTCCATTGACCAAGATTTGGCCCTGCGTAAATTATCACCATAAATTGAGATTATTATCTTTTGAAATTACTGGATTTCGTTTCAAAATGTTTCTGTTATTTTGTGCCATTCTCTATTATTCTTAATGCTTACTCTTCACAGACAAAGCATTTGCAGTCGAAAATATTTTACAGAATTAAAACATCAGAACAAAATTGTTATGTCAGAATGGAATTTGCATGAATTTACATTTTCAGTGAAGTTGAAATAGATGAACTGTTGAGCCAGAGTCCTGGTATGTCCTATAGAGATTAGGCTGGCAACCTCCAGCTGTAAAAAAACAAATGGAATTTAATTTATTTACTGCATGAAAGAATGACAGGAGTTACTGTTTTGTCATGGATATCTTTAGCCATAGAAATCCTGGCAGCTAAACGATGCAACTATTTTTCCCCAACATGTAGACTCCCTCTTTTGTGATAGTTAGATATTAAAATTCCTAATTGTGGAAGCATCACAGATTTTAACATTATTCATTTATTATCAAGCAATCAGTTATCACTGATATACAGATGACTTATCTATATATTGGAAAGAGGAGAAAGGAGGGTTGATGAAAATGCTCCACCTCTATTCCATCAATGGAAGCCTATTTACGGAAATCAAAGATCAGTTGAGATGCTACACATGCGGGACTTTTTAAAATGGCAAATCGTATTTATATATCTGAGAGGAAAAAGATGCATATATATTCATTGGTCTCTCTGTATTGATTTCCTATAATGTTCTTGTGGATTTAAATAGTAAGGATGTTGTAGATATTAGCAAGGCCCCTAGGCAGAGAATGAGGGGATGTTCAAAGGGGAAGTTATTGTAAGTGAGGTGCATAGTGTCACCAAACCATCAAGTGCAGTTAGTAGAAATAAAAAGAGGACACATTTTCTTGTGGGTGACTCGACTGTTAGAGGTGTTGATTTGGGACAGAGTAAGGATGTGGTGAAGGTGATGAGGTGTCTCCCAGGGGCCACTGCCAGCAGGGACTGGAGACGGATTACAAACATTGTCTGTATAGTCTGGAGGACAGAGGGAAAAGGGGGGACATGATCGAAACATTTAAATATGTTAAAGGGTTAAATAAGGTCCAGGAGGGAAGTGTTTTTAATAGGAAAGTGAACACAAGAACAAGGGGACACAATCTGAAGTTAGTTGGGGGAAAGATCAAAAGCAACATGAGAAAATATTATTTTACTGAAAGAGTAGTAGATCCTTGGAATAAACTTCCAGCAGACGTGGTAGATAAATCCACAGTAACTGAATTTAAACATGCCTGGGATAAACATATATCCATCCTAAGATAAAATACAGAAAATAGTATAAGACTAGATGGACCATGAGGTCTTTTTCTGCCGTCAGACTTCTATGTGTCTCTGTTTCTATGTTTCTGCAGTAACTACAAATGAATTGAGTAGAGAAGATGTTTTCAACATTTACCTGTATTTGAGAAACGATGTGGTGCTGAATCAGTTCATGAAGCTTGTGTGAACCCTGCACAAATAATAGAAAAATGCTTTTTTAAAATCTACATTTAAATAAATAAATTTAAATAAATAAATAAGTGCTATTTAAAATCAAAATGTAGACTTGCACAGAGAAATATCATTTAAGTGGGCTGTCAACAGCAGTGGGCTATGAGCCAGAATGCGCAGCTCGTAAGTTCTTGCAGGACCAGCGTGATTTTGCTGCTGCACCTATGGAGGGAGCAAAATTGTACACAGAGCCACAGGTAAAACCTTGGTGAAACACAGGCACGATTTTGCTACCTCCACAGGCGCAGCAGCAAAATTGCCCTAGCCCCACAAGAACTTACGAGCTGCGGCGGCGAGCACAATTTAGCGCTCCAGCTCGTAGCCCATCGCTGACTGTCAAGAAACACGCACTGTAATAGATTGATCTGCTACAACCTCCTTCCTATCAACGACTACTTCAGCTTTAGCCACAACACATGAGCACACAACAGATACAAACTTAAAGTAAACCACTCTAAACTCGACTGCAGGAAATATGACTTTAGTAACCGAGTAGTTGATGCATAGAACTCACTACCAGACTCTGTAGTATCATCACCTAACCCCCAAAATGTACCCTTAGACTATCCACTGTTGACCTCTCCCTAAGAAGTCAGTAAGGGGTGTGCATAAGTGCATCAGAGTGCCTTATGTCCCCTGTCCTAATGTTTCTCTTTAACTAGCATCATGTATATAAATATTACTCTATCTTTGTACACCACCAACACGTACTTGACAAAACAAATATAAATGAATGAATGAATGAATGAGATGGCAGTTTCCTATATCTCCTGCCTTCTCTTCTCCTTCTAATTTTATTATTTGTGTGTCACTGCTTTTTCTGCTGGAATAGATCAGGTTCTAGTTTAAGATCATAACATATTATCAAGCAGGATATTATAGGTCAAACATACAACATCTCTTCATACACCATACACGACTGCATTCAAAGGGTAAGATTATGCAGCCTTTGGACTTAGAACAACCCATTTATTAATAAAGTTCATCACGCTATTACAAAAAATATTCACCGATAGTAAAAAAAAAACCACGCATAGACCAAAGATGCCATATAAATGATCCGTTGTACTACTGGATTATTGAATGGTAATGTTGGTATGTCTCGGTGCAGCTAGGCTATGAGAACTTCGAAATACACTGAGTAGAGTTTAAGGAAGAATGTGGATGTGTGATACAGCCAGTAACGACACAGATTTAGTATGCTAAATAAGTATTATTTACATATATACATATCTAGAAGCACAAAGCAAAAAATAATCAACAAACCGCACATAGCAGCACAAAGCAGAAAAATACTCCCCCCCCCCCAAGGCAAAAAGGCAAAAAGGTGAATGAGTTATCCAGTGTCATTGTCAGGAGAGAGTGCTGGCGCCCTCTTATGGCGAACCAGCCAAAGTCCTTAAAGAGATATTACAACTGTAACAAATGCAAACTACAATAGGTAGTTTAACATACATGGCAATCCCAAAATCGGTATGAACCACGTACTAACAGGTAACTCCAAAATTTTATATATTAAACGTATAAATTGGATGAGCACATAAATCCCATTGAAAGGGGATCTGTGGTTAAGGCACCAAGGTAGAAGCTAGTAGACAATGGATTCCAATCCCAGTTTACCAGTGGTAGGTTGCTACCAGTTCAGGCAGGTTCTGCAAACTGGTAGCGACAGTGGCAGGAGGTTCTGCCCACCCATCCAGACATCATCAAAAATGCTCTGTGCATGTGCAAAAGTTGTGTATGTGCAAAGCGCACCAGTGCGCCTGCACACTCCCATTCCTGAACTGGTAGCATCTACTACTGCAATAGAGCCACTCAAAGCCAATTGAATGACCTTGTGTCACTCATTCTCTCTCAGTCCTAGGAAAGAGGCCATGGCAAACCATCTCTGAAATCTGATCCCCCCGCCAAAATGCAGGAATAAGTTCAGACAATCATAAGAAGTTAACAATGATTTTAAAGCTTCCACTACAACATAGATGAAAAATTTAAAGACATACCTCATTTGTTGACAAGTAGTCTAGAATGTCCTCTTTCAACATTTCCAAAGCATCATTGGTTGGAATGAAAACTGTGTAAGAGCCCGAAGGTTTATCCAACATCCATCCAAAGTATGTGTCCTGTTTTAAAAGAAGTGGGCGAGGGGAATTGCACAATAGTTTTAACACACGTTTTAAAAGAGTTAACTATTTTGTTTTCATTAATTCTGAACCTTACCTCTACCATGGATCTAAATCTGGAGTATTTTGGTTTGCCTTTGAGGATTTCCATTACAGATTTCTAAGAAAACAAAACCAGATTATTCATTAGGTGAAAAGCATTCTGATCTTTTTGTCTCCTTCTTAGTTTTACATTATCTCTTTTGAAAAGTGTGTAAACTTCGAGGAAAAAAGCTAAAAAGGAAACAAACAAACAAAGACCAGAATACATCTTCCCTAGCAGCCAATGCCCAGATAAGCAGGGATTAACTCCAGACAAACAGTGAAACAGAAACCCATATCCTAATCAAGGAACTATCAAGGAGAAAAACCACGCTCCCAAAACTGACAAATGCACGATTGGCGGCTAAACCGCCGATCGAAATTGCCCTGGAGCAAGGGGGACGCTGCGAGCGGCTCTTTCGAGCCCCGAACTTCCGGGTTCCGAAAACCCGGAAGTCGGCTTTGGCAGCACGCCAGGCCGGCGCGCTGCCTCCTGGGAGCAGGGGAGGTTTTGGATTGCCCTAATTAAGGGCGATCCAAGCAGGACCTCCTCCTTGCTGTTGGGGCTGGAAGCAAACACCCGCCCGCCCTCTGCTATTAACAGTGTGTCCTACGGAGGTCGCCTCAGGGCCGAATAGGAATTTTTTGCCGCCTCCCCTTTAGAGGCGGCTGTTTTTTCGCCTATTCCACACTGACAGTACGGATCAGATTGGTTAGGGGGTGCAGCGCACTTAGATGTTTGTTTAGGCCTCCCTCTGGTCATTTGGGGTTGGCAGGTTAGGGGCGGAAATGGGCAATTAGAAGCAACTGCGCATGCTCCTTTTGGGCATCCTTTAAAGGGTGATGGACCGCCTCTTTCCAGGAACTAGAGGTTGGAACAACTTCGGGGATTGGAGAGAGGATGTCCATGGGAATCACCGGATCCAATTTCCCACGGGGATTGGAGGGTGAACTCCTCCCACACGATGAAGAGGCGTGGCTTGGATCCAGGTGAAGGTGGCTACCTTCATCTGGTTCAGCAAGGAGTTTTTGCCCAATGTTGCCAAGGAAGTTTCTGGTAGGAATTTCCGCCCCTTTAGTTTTTGCCTCTGCAGGTCCTTAGTTATGTTGAATTTAAATATTTAAATTTATGTATTTAAAGTTACGTTATTTAAATTTATGCTAATTTAATAAAATGACCCTTATTTAATCCACAATATGTCTCAGCGTCTTTACTCTGCTTCCGGGGCAAATTATATATAAACAAGGAGCAAACCCCATACTCATTAGCAGTGATGAAATTACATAGTTTGGTAAGGAAATGACTAAAAGCAAACAGCCAAGCAACCAAACAAGCTGAGGGAGAGAGAGAACGCCAAGCAGTGATGGGCTCCTATGAGTACGGTCAGGTACGCAGAACCAGTAGAAAAATGTTGGTCATGTATGCAGAACCGGTAGAAATTTTTATTTTTTATTTTTCCCTTCTGGGCTCTGGGTATGTTTTTCCTATCACAGTAAATGAGGCTGAATGTGGATAATTTTAGAAGAGCTGTGCATGCGTATGTGTTGATACAGTTTATATAGTAGATAATGTATATTTTTGTGTGCCTGTGTGCAATAGGTATGTGGCATATATACATAGAATTAAATAGTGTATTTTGGATATTCAGTAATAGTAAATAGGTAGGGAAACTGTATCTCTTTGAGGCATGGAGAGGCCAAGCACCCTAACCCAAACTCTTGACGTGAGTGACGTCAAGTTGGCCACCTTTAAGCCAGTCACATGACCTTTAAGTCACCCTCTCTGGTCACATGATTGTCAAGCCACTCCACCTGGTCACATGGTTAGAAAGCCACACCCACAAAATAAGCCACGCCCACAGTGTGGTAGTGAAAAAAATTGTAGCCCTTCACTGGAACTAAGGATTTTAAACAATAGCATTTAGATATATATACTGCTTCACAGTGCTTTACAGCCCTCTCTAAGCGGTTCACAGAGAGTAAACATATTGACCCCCACAATCTGGGTGATCATTTTAGGAATGACTTTGGAAGGATGGAAGGCTGAGTCAACCTTGAGCCTACTGAGATTCGATCTGCCAAACTGCTGGCAGCCAGTGATCAGCAGAAGTAGCGTGCAGTACTGCACTCTAACCACTGCACCACCAAATAGCCTTTATAAGCTATTTGATACTAGAATTCAGAAGTAAAGATAGACCATGGTGGCTTGGTAGGAGACCTATTTTGTGTGCAAAAGTTCTAGCATTCAGCTATTGCGTTCTCTTGGAAGGAATGAAAATATTCCTCACGAAATCATTTAGTACTAACAATAAAAGAATATCTCCGGGACCGCCTTCTGCCGCACGAATCCCAACGACCAATTAGGTCCCACAGAGTTGGCCTTCTCTGGGTCCCATCGACTAAACAATGTCGTTTGGCGGGTCCAAGGGGAAGAGCCTTCTCTGTGGCGGCCCCGACTCTCTGGAACCAGCTCCCCCCGGAGATTAGAACTGCCCCCACCCTCTTTGACTTCCGTAAACTCCTTAAAAACCCACCTTTGCCGCCAGGCATGGGGGAATTGAGATATCTCTCCCGGGCCTATACAATTTATGTATGGTATGTTTGTATTTATGTCTGATTAATAATGGGGGTTTTAAAATGTTTTTAAATTATTAGATTTGTTATGAATTGTTGTATTGCTGTTGTGAGCCTCCCCGAGTCTACGGAGAGGGGCAGTATACAAATCAAATCAATCGATAGATAGATAGATAGATAGATAGATAGATAGATAGATAGATAGACAGACAGACAGACAGACAGACAGACAGACAGACAGACAGACAGACAGACAGACAGATAGATAGATAGATAGATAGATAAACAAACTAACTAACTAACTAACTTAGAATTTTGGAAGTTCAAATCCAACCCATGTGGAAACTTTCAGAACAGAGAAGACAGCTTTACAGACCTATTTTATATATAATTAAAACAATGCATTAAAATGCCTCATTCTTCTTCTTCCTTCATTATAGGCACACTCTTGTTTTCTTAAATTGTCACAATATATATTCAATCCCATTCAGAATTATAATTTGAAATCCCTTGCGCTCTATTTTTGACCTCACCTCTTTGTCACTTTTTAAATCAGGTTGAATGTTGTCCAAAGCTGTGTCGATAATATGGATAATTCCATTTGAAGCAGCAATATTCCCTTGTAATATTTTACTTTTTGTTTTACCTCCCTTTATTCTGATTCTTAGAGTATTTTCCTAAAATGGCCCAGGAAACAAATATGAAATCTATTATTTATAAACTGTCTAAAAATACATATATTAATGTGGTTATTTAAAATGTATGCTATTCAACATTTGGTTGCATTCAGCATTTTCGTTCTGCCATCAGGTGTAATGTTTGCAATTAGATGAATAGTGAAAGTGCAATAAGAAAATTACTTTTTGAAAACATTCATTTTAAAAACAACAATTTGAATTATGCTAAATTAAGCTAGTAAAATATTGTAAAAAGCATTAAAAATTGTTCAAGATATAATAGGTTTTACAATTATATCTCACCGTTTCATCCTTGAATATATCTGCTGGCTTGCCTGTCAGTGTATAAACCGTTTGTGTGACATTCTGCTCATTCAGGCTGAGTTGCCCAGCAAAAATATGAAGCTTCACAAAATATTGTATGCTGTCTTTATCAGAACGAAGTTCTTTAATCTGAAAGGTTTCCAAAGAATCAAAAAGATTACTATTTGAAGCTTTTAAAAAATGTTATTTATTCATTTATTTTGTCCAATACACAATAATACACAATGAAGGTTATAGAGGATATAGTAGAGAAGAAATACGAGATATAGGAGAGACTATAGGACAGGGGACGGAAGGCACTCTAGTACACCCCTTACTGACCTCTTAGGAATCTGGAGAGGTCAACCGTGGATAGTCTAAGGGTAAAACTTTGGGGGTTAGGGGATGATACTACAGAGAGTACAAAGTCCCTACAAACAAAGTCCCTACAAACAGATTTTGCTTTGCTTGGAGTACATTTATTTATTTATTTATTTATTATTTGGATTTGTATGCCGCCCCTCTCCGAAGACTCCGGCGACATAAGAATAGCATGCATTAAAGGCCATTTTGGTACATTTTGGATCACATCACTTTTGAATAATTAAACAATTAAGTAAAATCCCATGCCATTTTAAAACAATCCGTTTACTTACATTGATTCCACTGAGCCCCTTATTTGTTGGAACAAGAATAGTAAATGGTCCCAAATTAATCAGTGGCCATTCATAGGCACTTTCTGAATAGGAAAAAAAGGGAGAAACAAGAGAGAGAAAAATTGCAAAGAATACTGCCGTTTTAAGTAATGCTTGTTTTGTGGGCATCTAAAGATTAAGTTCTGGAGAATCCAAGATTGAATTCTTTAATTTTCTCTCCTATCAACCTAGGTAATTTAACTGATACAGAATCAGCTTTAAGAGGAGACGGGTGGCCTAAAAAATTAATAAATAAAATAAAAATATAATTCAAAATAGTGCTGTTGATGGGTTGATAGGAAACAGAATAGTGAGTTTTCTAGATCTGGATTTAAGTGTTCCAGCTGCAACAATTTTCTCATACTCGTAGAGCTCAAGATTTATGTATAATTAATAAATTATACACTGAGACTTTCATTTATATAGTGCAAGAAGACTTTTTTTTTTTTAAAGACATTTATTTTAACCACCAGAATGGTAGAGAATGGGATATTATAATCTAGATTTGTGCAAATACAAAAACTAATTATAGGAACTGCTCCTTTGTTGTCTTCAGTTATCGGTTTCCTTTACTGTTCTCATCTATCCTGTTTTCTTCATCAGTTAATGTGCTTTTTCCTTCCATTTCCCATTTAGCCTGAGAACTAGTGAAATGTCCTCTTATACTTCAGTGAATTAGGGAGGTGTCTGTCTGAACTGCTTCTGGATGTTATTTGGTTTCTCTAAAATGTTGGAAGTGTTTAAAAATGCTTCAACCCCTTTGGCATAGGCAAAGATTTTTGCATATTTATGTCAAGACCACCCTAATGATAGGTATGTTGAATAGAACTGTATTTTTATTGTAGGTTTTTATATTTTTACTGTATGCTGGTTTTAAGTTTAAAAACCCAGAGGTTTTTTTTACATAAAAATATTGAAAGTATTAGAAGGGATGAAGAACTCTTTGACCCAGAATCTTTCAAAGATTATTCCAAATATATTTATAACACAAGGGATGGGGCAAATGATTAAACAACTATATTTCATTTTAATTTAAACTATAAGTCAAGTGGCATATATATGGCATATATTATTATTGAATTATAAATTATGTAAATATTAAGTAACTAAAATAAAATAACTCTTCGGGCATTTTATTTGATGGACAATATGGATATGTAGAGGTAAAAAGTAATTCAGCAAACAGGATTAACACTTATGTTGATCAAGAATTGAAGTTCATTCAAAAAGGAATACTTTGGTTGATTTTCCAACACTTTTACCTCCCTCTCTGATATTATTACTAAGATTACTAAAATTTACTACAGTAGTGTAACACCCAATATAGTGTACATGTATCACAGTTAAACATTCAAAGAAGGTTACTCTGTTTATCATAGAGTATACAGTATATGGATTTTATAGCCCTTGGATGTTCCCATGCTATAAGAGTCAGTTTGGTTTACCATGATGAAAGCATCAGGCTTAAACTAGAGTTGTTTGTTTGTTTATTCGTTTGGGACCCTGTAGGTCATCAACTCCAACCCTCTACTTAAGCAGGAAATCCTACAGCACCCCAGCCAGATGACAGTCCAATCTCCTCTTGAAAATGTCCAGAGTTCGGAGGTCACAACCTCCGCTGGCAGGCAGTTCCATTGGTTGACCACTCTGACCATCAGGAAGTTCTTCCTTATTTCCAGGTTGAATCTCTCCTTGGTCAGCTTCCAACTGTTGTTCCTCATCTGGCCCTCTGGTGCCCTAGAAAACAGTGTGACCCCCCCTCCTCTCTCTGGCAACCCCTCAAGTACTTGTATACTGCTATCATGTCCCCTGGTCCTTCTTTTCTCTAGGCTATCCATGCCCAGTTCCAGCAATCTCTCTTCATAAGTCTTGGTTTCTAGTCCCCTAATCATTTTGGTTGCTCTTTTCTGCACCTTCTCCAGAGTTTCCATGGCTCTTTTGAAATGTGATGACCAGAACTGAATGCAATACTCCAGGTGTGGTCTGACTAGGGCATTATACAGTGGTATTAATACCTCCCTGGTCTTGGAGTGTATTCCCCTGTTGATGCAGCTTAGGATTGTGTTGGCTTTTTTAGCCGCTGCTGCACATTGCTGGCTCATATTTAGTTGATTATCCATCAAGACTCCAAGATCCCTTTCTATCAAACTCAGGTATCAAGTCAGCTGGGTAACCTCGCGACAGTCATTCTGTCTCCCATTAAGGAAGTAATGGTAAAACTCTTCTGCAAAACCTGTCCCAGAAAACTAGACGGTATTGTGAAGGCATTACCATGAATCAACACTGACTCAAAGGTAGACAGACAGACAGACAGACAGACAGAAACACATCAAGCTATATTTAAGGAGACTTTAGTATCCCTCTAAATTAATTTAAATCTAGGCGTCTGACAAGTTGCAACATATTTCAAACATTTTTTGTCTTTCTAAATGACATTGTTTAAATTTACCCACCAAAAAGTTCTATAGCAGATATCAGATTTCCTTGCCAATGTCCTCCAGGTTCATTATTCATCTCTCTAATTTGATCTATGATATTTTCATAGCATGTAAATCCATCTCCTTCATAGCCCCTTTGGCACATGCACCTGTGCAAAAAGTGATAATGTTATTCAGCCTAAGAACTCAAGTAGTACAAAATGTGCAACTAAGCAATGCGAAGTAACAATATTGTAAACCACTTTATGACATGGATGCATTGGAAATGCCACAAAATGCATGTCTAAATAACTGAAATTGCTTTGTATTGTAAATAACGTTTTCCACTCTCCTTTTAGTATTTAACAAGAAATTTAGTTTGCCTTTAGATCAGGGATGTCAAACTCAAAGCCTATGGGCTGGCCCCAGCGTGCTTAAATCTGGCATGTGGGGCCACTCTGGAAACAGCGAAGGTCCGACTGACAGTGCCTCTGACAGTGAAAACGGAGCTCAGGAGGGCTGTACGTAGCCCTCCCAGGCTTTGTTTTCGTCTGCGACAGCCTCCTGCAGCCCTCTGCTAGCAAAAATGGAGCTTGAGGGGCCCATGTGAAAAATAAATTAAAAACAAAACAAAAGGAGAAATGTTTCCCCTCTTGCATTTGATCAAGGGACAGGGAAGGAGAAAGGGAAAGAGGAAAGACGAAGAAAAAGGAAAGATGGGAAGTGAGCAAGGAAGGAAAAAGAAATAAACAGGGGAAGGAATATGGAAGGAAGGAAGGAAGGAGATTATAATGAGAGGCAGGGAGGGTCTGGGGGAAGTCCTGCCTTAGCACTTGGCCACCACAGGTGCCCTCAACACAAGTGACATTGAGCTGGCCACGCCCACCCTGGCCACGCCCACCCTGGCCACACCTACCCTAGCGCCCCAAGGTCAAACATCACCCTAATGTGGCCCTCAATGAAATCAAGTTTGACACCCCTGCTTTTAGATGAAACATAAATCAGAGCAACTATCACGGAACTGATGACAGATCTTTTGATTTGGGTCAGCATATAATAGTAAGCATTTTGACTTCTCACTTGTATTTTTCCCCCCAGCCCTTTAATATACCCCACCCTCTCCAACCTCCAAACTTTCTGATTAGCTTTCACTTCCTCTAAAGTATCAGAAGGTTCAGTACTTACATGGTTTTTCCTGGTCTGGTCATTGTACACACTGCATTCTTATGGCAGGGATTGTTGGTTTCACAGATATCTTCCATACTGCATCCTTGACCAGGTACAAAGTTCCTGAAATGTTCTTGGCATTCACAGTGAGACTTAATGTAAAGGAAAAACATCTTAGTTTCCTTTAAAACAGGGATTTGCCCATTTATTCATCAGTTTTTTTATTTTATTTTTATTTTTTAAAATTTCTTTTACTTTTTCCATTTCTTTCTCCATATAAACTTGCAAACTCTTAAGGGTTGAGATCTTTTGTGTGCTTAAATTACTTTTTAAATTGTCTTATGCATTAATAATACCATAATAAATGGTAATATTTTATTTATAAATGTCTTGACTTGTTTTCATAGAAAAGATTTATACTTAATAAGGAATGCATTTCTACTTAGATTAAATACTGTATTTTTTGGAGTATAAAACACATCGGATATAAGATGCACCTTAGGAAAAAACAATCTGCTTCTGCCTTACAGATGTTGGTTAACCATCTGTCTGAAGTAGTGTAGGGTCTCCTGCCTAAGCAGGGGGTTGGACTAGAAGACCTCCAAGGTCCCTTCCAATTCTGTTGTTGTTGTTGTTATCATCATCATCATCACTTGTGCTAATCTAAGTGCTAAATATACTGTGCTAAATATCTATGTGCTAAATCTATGTGCTAAATATACAGTACAGTGTTCCCTCGATTTTCGCGGGTTCGAACTTCGCGAAAAGTCTATACCACGGTTTTTCAAAAATATTAATTAAAAAATTATTTGCGGTTTTCCCCCCTATACCACGGTGTTTCCTGCCCAATGACGTCATATATCATCACCAAAATTTCGTCCACCTTTAATAAATATTTTTTTTAATAAACTTTAATAAAGAAACATGGTGAGTAATAATCTAAATGGTTGCTAAGGGAATGGGAAATCGCAATTTATGGGTTTAAAGTGTTAAGGGAAGGCTTGTGATACTGTTCATGGGCAAAAATAGTGTATTTACTTCCGCATCTCTACTTCACGGAAATTCAACTTTCGCGGGCGGTCTCGGAACGCATCCCCCGCGAAAATCGAGGGAACATTGTACTGTGTATTAAGGGAAGCAGCATTGGAAGAGGATGAACGTGGTTTTAAAAGTGGAGGAAGAAATATCAATGAGCTGCACTATGTTAATTTCAGCCAGAATTTATTTCACTTTTCCACTTACCTTTCCAGGTCCATCATATTTACAGATGGTAGAACCTATGGGGCAGTCTCCAAAATTTGTTTGGCAAGGATTGATTGGTACACACACTTGACCATCGCCTTCATATCCATTTTGGCATGTACAGTTATGGTGATTGGGTCCAAGATATAGGCAATGAGCATGAGGATCGCAAACCATTTTGGAACACAGATTGATCGCTTTGGAGAGGAAATAATGATACAAAGACAGCAAAATAAGAGTTCACACAAGCATGTACCAATATGTTTATTTTTAATTTGATCAAATATCGCATCTCAGACATTAACACCCTTGAAAATGTCCAAAGATACTTCACCAGAAGAGCCCTTCACTCCTCCACTCGAAATAGAATACCCTACGAGACTAGACTTTCAATCCTGGGCCTAGAATGCCTAGAGCTAAGATGCAGTAAACATGATCTAAGTATTGCCCACAATATTATATGCTGCAACGTCCTGCCTGTCGGTGACTACTTCAGCTTCAACCACAACAACACAAGAGCACACAACAGATTTAAACTTAATATTAACCGCTCCAAACGTGACTGTAAAAACTCAGTAACCGAGTTGTCGAAGCATGGAACTCATTACCGGACTCCATAGTGTCATCCCCAAACCCCCAACAATTTACCCTTAGATTATCTATGGTTGACCTCTCCAGATTCCTAAGAGGTCAGTAAGGGATGAGTACAAATGCACTAGTGTGCCTTCTGTCATCTGTCCTATTGCTCTCCTATATCTCCTATACCTTTCTTCTATTCCTATATCTCTTCTTCTATTCTTTCATTGATATGTTTTATTACTATATCTTGTTTTCTATTCTTTCACAGATATATTTTACTATGAGTATCTCCTCTATAACCTTCATCTTGTATTTTACTATATGTATATATATATATATATATATACTGTATATATATACCCACTAAAACTCTCATTGTGTATTGGACAAAATAAATAAATAAATAAAAAATTATCGATAAGTATTATTTCACCATGATTATACTTTATCAGATTTGGCACTTGATCTGAAATCCAGTGAAACAAATACTGTATTTTTGGAGTATAAGACGCACTGGAATATAAGACGCACTGGAATATAAGATGCACCTTAGTTTTTTGGGGAGGAAAATAAGGAAAAGAATCTGCATACCAGGTATTCATCTAGCTAGCATCCTTAGTCCGGTCAGCTTCAGCACATTATTTTATCCCCTAATTAAGGGCTTAAAAAATTATTCTGAGAGAGTAGCAATGAAAGAGCTGGGAACATCATTAGCACTTGGAAAGAAACTTACTCGGAGCAAGTAGAGCAATGGAAAAAACCCTGCAAAGATTTAGGGCTTGGAAAACATTCTTCACAGAAAGAAACAATGAAAGATCCTGCAAGGTAAGAGCTGAAAAGATCATTAGCAGCTAGTTAGGGCTGAAAAAAAAGCTACATTCAGAGTATAAAATGAACCCTAATTATCAGCCTCTTTTAAGGAGGAAAAAGGTGCATCTTATACACTGAAAATACAGTATGTGTTGGATTCGTTCACAGTGGAGGGGAAAGGCCACCTTTGCCATCAGAGCTAACCTTGGGTATGTTTACGGTTGAGCCAAAGGACAAGAAAATATTCCTAGTCTGCCTAGTGACACGACTAGTCTTCCTTGCCACTAACATTCACAATTTTGTGATTTTTAAATTTTTTTAAATTGGATTTGTATGCCGCCCCTCTCTGGAGACTCGGGGCGGCTAACAGCAATAATAAGACAATATATTATTATAATCCAATTCTAAAAACAATTAAAAACCCATTATTATAAAAACCAATGATACATACAGACATACCATGCATAAAATTGTAAAGGCCTAGAGGGAAAGAATATTTCAATTCCCCCATGCCTGGCGGCAGAGGTGGGTTTTAAGTAGCTTACAAAAGGCAAGGAGGGTGGGGGCAATTCTAATCTCTGGGGGAGTTGGTTCCAGAGGGCCGGGGCCGCCACAGAGAAGGCTCTTCTCCTGGGTCCCACCAAGCGGCATTGTTTAGTTGACGGGACCCGGAGAAGACCCACTCTGTGGGACCTAACTGGTCGCTGGAATTCGTGCAGCAGAAGGCAGTCCCTGAGATAATCTGGTCCGGTGCCATGAAGGGCTTTATAGGTCATAACCAACACTTTGAATTGTGACTGGAAACTGATCGGCAACCAATGCAGACTGCGGAGTGTTGGTATAACAGGGGCATACCTTGGGAAGCCCATGATTGCTCTCGCAGCTGCATTCTGAACGATCTGAAGTTTCCGAACACTTTTCAAAGGTAGCCCCATGTAGAGAGCATTACAGTAGTCGAGCCTTGAGGTGATGAGGGCATGAGTGACTGTGAGCAGTGACTCACGGTCCAAATAGGGCTGCAACTGGTGCACCGGGTGAACCTGGGCGAACGCCCCCATCGCCACAGCTGAACATCTCACCATCGTAGTGGGTAAAGTAGTAAATGAATGAATAAATAAGCACATGAATGAATGAAGTCTCATTTAACACTTTGCATTTTTGGGAGTTTGATCATCTTTATTCCATGTGCCAATATTAAATTAGCTCCTAAATTAGTCAAGACTGAAATAAATAGCTATTTTGGGTTGACTGCTACTTACGTTTACACTGTTTGCCATCACCTTCATAATTCGGAAGGCATTTGCATTCAAGTTGGTTTTTGTCCACACTTGATACAGAACATCTGGAAAATTCTGGACATTGTAAAGCTTCACATTCTGGTATTGCTGGAGGGAATGAAGAAAATCCAGTACACCAAGAACACTACGCTAAGCAAACTAATGTATCTCTTCAACTGTATAACAACTTCAGCATTAAAAGACTACCTTTCCAAAAACTTAGCTGTACTTGTTGGTAAGAGAAAAAGCATAAAAATACAAGCCATTCTTAAATTAGCTTTCTCTAACTTGGTTTATTTTTGAAGTAATAACTGCTATCCCCTTAATCTTTTTAAAAAAATCCATTGAATTGTACTTCAAACCCACTAGTGTTTGTTGAACCGAGAAATCAGTGTAGCATCATACGTTACTCTGACAGATCAAGCCATACATTTATTGGAGCAGAACTCAAGATACAATAACAATCATGGTCAACAAACAATTAATAGATAAAGAAAAAAAAGCTAAAAATATAATGTATTCCTAAGAAGCTTGCATAATAATTTTAATTCTGTATTATTTCACTTATTTATTATTATTTTTTTCTTAGATGCACAGTTTTTATGAGATCAATATATTGCTTATGGTCTAAAAGTACAGTGATCCCCCGATTATCGCGAGGGTTCCGTTCCAAGACCCCTCGCAATAATCGATTTTTCGGGATGTAGTGGTGCGGAAGTAAAAACACTATCTGCGCATGCGCGCCCCTTTTTCCATGGCCGCACATGCGCAGATGGTGGAGTTTGCGTGTGGGCGGCGGGGAAGACCCAGGGAAGGTTCCTTCGGCCGCCCAACAGCTGATCTGCTCCGCAGCGCGGCAGCAGCGAGGAGCCGAAGATGGGGTTTCCCCGTTGCCCAGGCAACGGGGAAACCCCATCTTCGGCTCCTCGCTGTTGCCGCGCTGCGGAGCAGATCAGCTGTTGGGTGGCCGAAGGAACCTTCCCTGGGTCTTCCCGCCGCCCAGGCAATGGGGAAACCCCATCTTTGGCTCCTCGCTGCTGCCGCGCTGCGGAGCAGATCAGCTGTTGGGCGGCCGAAGGAACCTTCCCTGGGTCTTTCCGCCGCCCAGGCAAAGGGGAAACCCCAAGATCGCTTGCCACTTGCCCGTTCGCCCGCCCGGCTGCTCGCTTGCCGCTCGAGAGCAAGAGGGGGAGAGATAGAGAAAGAGAGAGAAGGAAAGAAAGAGATGAGAGAGGGAGGAAGAGAGTGTGAGAGAGGAAGAAGCAAGATAGAGAAAGAGAGAGAGAAAGAAAGATGAGAAAGGAAGGGAGTGACGTCATTGGGTGGAAAAATCACGATATAGCGTTTCGCAAAGATCGAGATCGCGAAACTCGGGGGATCACTGTATACTGCTCAAAAAAAAATAAAGGGAACACTCAAATAACACATCCTAGATCTGAATGAACGAAATATTCTCAATGAATGCTTTTTTCTGTACAAAGTTGATTGTGCACAACAGCATGCGAAATTGATTGTCAATCAGTGTTGCTTCCTAAGTGGACAGTTTGATTTCTTAGAAGTTTGATTTACTTGGAGTTATATTGTGTTGTTTAAGTGTTCCCTTTATTATTATTATTTTGAGCAGTGTATGTGCTAACATTTCCAGAGTTTGCTTATGCACATGGGTAACTTCATACTGTCTAAAAATAAAAATAAAGTAGTATGCACTTTCAAAGAAAGGAATGGGTGTAGAAGAGATGGGAAAGTAGAAAAGCTTTGATATTAGGAAAGGTCATAAGACAAATGATGATTTTATCAAAGCTAATCACTGGAAAACAATTTTTATTCCCGACCTGTTAGATAGAAACACAAGTCCTAATCTTATTATATGGGATGGCAGCACTTCTCTCTTTATTTTTGAACCTAATCACTTTTTTCTACAGTTGCTGCTACTATTGAACTACCCTGTTTCCCCGATAGTAAGACACCCCCGATTGTAAGACGTATCGGGGGTTTCAGGGGGGTCGGCTAATATAAGCCGTACCCCGAAAGTAAGACATATGTCTTACTTTCGGGGAAACACGGGGGTATTGCTGGGGGGGGAGCCTGATGACGTCGCTTCCAAGCTCCCCGCACGCCCCTCGCCTTCGCCTCGCCGCGGCACTACCGTCTCTTCCCCGGCTTGGCAAAGCGAAGGACGGCGCTGGTCCGAAGCGAGCTGAGCGGGCGGCGGCTTGCAGTGAAGGCACTCGTCCCAGCAACCGAGTCCTGCCGAGGCTCGGCTGCAAGCGGCCAGCGAGGCCGACCAGCTCTGAGGCAAGCGGCCGGAGCTGCGCCCTCCTTCGCCCGCCTCCTTTCCGGCAGGCAGGTGGGGCTGCCCAACTGCGCAGAGCGGCTCCTCCCCTCCAGACACACGCTTCCCCGACACGCGTCTGCGGCTCCACACGTGCACGCCGCTTGGAGCCCTGAGGCTGAACTTGGAAAAGGGCTCACGAGGCTCCTGTCCCGCGGCTGCCCTTCTGGACTCTGGGGAGATGCCTTCGGGAACGCAACCCTTTCAATTTTTTTCCAATGTAAGACATACCCCGAAAGTAAGATGTAGTGGGGCTTTTGGGGGTAAAAAGAAAGTAAGACACTGTCTTACTTTCGGGGAAACACGGTAGCACCGGGTGTTGTATGTAGAGAACTACAGTTCCGAATTAATTAGAGCATCTTTCGGAAACTTCACACAGAACTTTTAGAAGGGGATTTATTTTCAACAGTTCGTGATACATTCATCATTTCTTGAATGGCTTCTAACTATATGAGGAGTTCATTAACACGACTCTCATTAGCAGCCATGAATAAAAAGATGAGCCCATGCCCCAAAATGTGCTACTTACGTTGATCACAATGAAGACCTTTGTACCCAGACAAACACTGACATTGTCCATCACCAGTCAGTCCATTGTTGCATATTCCATGAATGCAGCTGCATACTAAGAGGAAGGAAGCCTTGATTGGAGTCTGCAATATTTGAGCTGTACATTTTGTCCTACAGCTATTGAGGATGCAAGATACCTGAACCTGTCAGATTTGATCTTCCCTGAAGTCTATTAAAATAACCCATATAGATGTAGGAACAAACCTTTCTTTTGCCTAAGCTTTACTTGAGTTTATTGATAGCTTAAAGAAGAGGAAGGCAGCTCCTGGGCCTTACCTGATCCTAAACTCTTATTTTCTCCTAAGCCTCCTAGGTGAAATATGGGTGGCAAGTGTTGTACATACTCTTGATCAGTTGGAGGGTGATGAAGATATTGAGGACTCAGATTCACATAGTGTTTATGAAGTAGTGGGGGGCCCGGGGTTACAGGTAGTAGAACAGGTGGGAGGCCAGCCACAGGATGGGGCTATGAGTTCAGGATCTAGTGAGGGAGAATCAGATGCACGCTGGGTTAATCCTAAATTCAGAAGAATTCAGAAACGTAGAGAGCAAAGGTCTGGAAGAAGATATTAAGGAGAGGAATGGGTTAAATATTGTAGTGAGGTAATTGGCACGTCAGGGGGCTAGTGGAGAAGAAGGGTGGAGTTTCAACATTGCCGAACAGAAATATGGAGGGTTTTTTCCGCCATGCTAAAGTAAGCCAACGTATTTTGTATTGTATTTAGTCAGAGTGGCTGTTTTTTATAGCTATGTAGTTAGGAAATAAAACTTGTCTAAGTTAAGCAGGAAAAAGAATGTGAGGAATGTGGCTAGAAGAGAGATAACAGACCGTTTGATGTCGGAAATGTGTTGAAGTACAAGAGAGCAGAGAAATAAATGGAATTGCTTTATTCATGAAATGATGCATTTAATGAGAGTTATTTGTAATTACTAAACTTGTACCAGAAACCAGAACAGCAAGCAGTGATGGGCTCCTACGGATATGACGCAGAACCAGAATTTTTTTGATTTTTTCTTTTTTTCTCTTCTGGGCTCTGGTTATATTTTTCCTATTGCAGTAGATTTTTGAAGAGCTGTGCATGCATGTGTGTGTGTACATACACTTTAGATAAAGTATAGTTTTGTGTGCCTGTGTGTTTTCAGGCTATGTTTCTTTCTAATCCTCTGGAATACATCCCCTCCCTCCCGCCTAGGGATCCACCCAGCGGATCAGTTCTTAGAACCGATAATCGTGTTGGTGTGAGGCTCCGCCCACCCACCTGGGATGCTTCTGCGCATTAATAGAAGCATCGTGCGCATGTGCAATCGTGAACCTGTAGCAAACTAATTCAGAACCCATTACTGGATCCACCTCCTTACTATATTTCATCACAATCTCCTTCCTTCTAATGGCAGTCACAAAACTGGATCTTATGTAGGGCGCATGGTCTTCCCAGTTTATTTGAGATAAGTCCCAGAATTATCTTTAGCACGAGACTGAGATTTCTGGCTGTTTACTGCCTTGGAATTCTATTGACTCTTGGCCTCTATATACTTCTCATATGCTTGTAAATAACTGTAAGGTTATAGTATTGCTGAGGAAATATCTGTAGGAAATGTTTTCAGTCCTTAGTCACTAACTTAATATATTGATTACTGCTTTTCCCCTCAACACATAGAGCAGAAGCTATCTACAGGAAACATTACTCTATGGAAGCATCTCAAAAAAGGTTGGTTATGTACATGGTCAATTGTTGGAAGTCTTTTCTCTATGGTTAGAGAAAGAACTGAATGGGAAGGGCTGTAGTTCACTTTACATACAAAAGATATCAGGGACAATGCCTTGCATTTTTGTTTAGTTAAGCAATAAATTAACCTTCTCCAACTTGAGGTTTCCAACTATAGTCTATATAGAATAAGGAATGTGAACATAAATCACTAGAACTATGCAACATATTTTCAGAAAGATATTGTAAATGATCAATTAATATACATATTTATCCGTTGCCCCTTTTAAAATTTTAATTGTTTCTGCAACTGTTTCATTTATTATTGTCTTACTGATTTTATCTTACACTGTACTACACCATGATTTTAATAAAACTTCTTAAAGTATGTTTTATTAAATCTTTTAATTCATACACTTAACTCATTTTAAGTGGTATATTAACTCTTTAATAATAAGCCACCTTGAGATTTCTTTTAATGGGAAATCATATAGACATGTAATAAATAATATTTGTTAAAATTTAGGGAACTAGAATCCTTGCTAATCTAGTTTAAATCAGGCAGATAACAATCCATCTTTTTAGGACATCTCCTATATGTAAATATTAACTCCAAATGTAACATACATGGAGCTCATGTATAGTAGATGAAGTTGGAGCTGATCTAAGTATCAATTTACGGGGAATTTGTGTTTTTAGATGTATCATACTGCTGAGGAATTCCTGGTTGTAAGAAAGAAGCCAAAGGTATTTTCATGAATATTCTTCTACTCAATGCTCACAAACTCTGAGCTGTGTAGGACTATAAATAGTTGTTCTTACTCTTGGCTTCAGTACCTGTAGTTTTACATAGACATGTTGGGGATCTTTTTGATATCACTGTGGCAAGATGTTTTGTTGACTTGGATTTTTTTATTGTATAATTCTCTTTGAAGGAGAATTTTTATAGTTTTTTAAAAATTTCTTGCACCTAGAAAATGGTGGGGAGATCGTTGCTCATTTTCCAAGCAATTTTTATGCAATTTTCTGTTTGAAAGTATTCATGCCATTTTAATGTGATTTTATATTCATTTTTAAAAAGGAAGCCCGCATCCAGATATACCTGAAGTACAATTGGGTCCAAAAACATTGTCTTCCGCACACTTTTCACAGGCAGTTCCAGTAAATGCTTTCTGCAAAAATGAAGAAATTAATTTAAATTAAGAAAACTCTACTTTGATTTAGTTTTACTCAGGAACTAGGTTGGCAGTCAGCTTATACACATTTACTATATATCCTGGTAAGTTGGAGTTTTGGTTTTCAATAATCATTGTATCTTTAGGAGCTAAGATTTGTAGGAAAGAGTGCTGAAGCAAAAGCAACTGGATTTGAGTCTCTGATAGGCAGAAATAGGCAGAACCTGGCCTATCCTCACCCATAGAAGCTCATTGAATTGTTTTTTAAAACACTTGCTGTTCTAAGCCCAATCTACTCACAGGGTTATTTTTATGGGGTTATTGCTGTTCTAAGCCAATCTACTCACAGGGTTATTTTTATGCCATAGCCACACACCCAAAGATTTAAATAAATAAACAAAAAGCATCCTTTTATAGTTTATTCCAGGGGTCTCCAACCGCCGGTCCGCGGACCGGGACCGGGCCGTTGGGGGTTTTCAGCCGGTCCGCGGCGCCAGGGCCCCCTCGGCCTTTCCGCGCTGCCCACCGCCCGCCCGATTTGCCCCCTCTGCTCCTCTGCCACCTCCTGCCTTTCACCGCAGCTCCTCCCGCACCCGGAACGCACGCCCTGCCCGCCTCACATTTGCCGAGAGGACTTTCACCCCGGGCTCTCAGCAAGGGGGCTGCATGAGAGGCGGGGCCGGCGGAAGGTGATATTCAATGTCGGGGGCGCACGGGCGGTTTTGCGCGCGCTCCCTATCTCCCTGCTAGCCCACTCGGAATACTGTATTCAAAATAAGAAAAGCCTTCACCGGCAAAGGCTTTTCTTATTTTGAATACGTATTCCGAGTGGGCTAGCAGGGAGATAGGGAGCGCGCGCAAAACCGCCCGTGCGCCCCCGACATTGAATATCACCTTCCGCCGGCCCCGCCTCTCATGCAAACCCCCTTGCTGAGAGCCCGGGGCGAAAGTCCTCTCGGCAAATGTGAGGCGGGCAGGGCGTGCGCGCGTCACCGCTGAGAAGAACGGAGAGAGAACGAGAGTGAGTGAAAGCAACAGACAGCAAGATAGAGAGAAAGTGAGAAAGAGAGAGTGAGAGAAAGGGGGGAGAGAAAGAGATAGCAAGAGAGAGAGAACAAGAGAGAGAAAGAGCGTGAGAAACAAAACAAGAGAGAAAGAGTGAGAGAGAGAGAAAGCAAAAGAGACAGAAAGAAAACAAGAGAGAGAAAGTGAGAAGAGAGAGAAAGAGGGGGAGAGAGAGAGAAAGAGAGAGGGGGGAGAGAGAGAAAGAGAGGGAGAAAGAGAGGGAAAGGGGGGAGAGATAGCAAGAGAGGGAAAGAGAGAGGGAAAGGGGGAGAGAGGGGGGAGAGAAAGAGGAGATAAAGGAAGAGGAGAGAGAGAAAGGAAGAGAAAGAAAGAAAGAGGGATAGAAAGAGAGAGAGAGTGAGAGATGCTCAGTGAGCCTTTCTTTGAAGTTGCCTTTCTTTCTTTCTTTCTTTCTTTCTTTCTCTTTCTTTCTTTCTTGCTCTTTTTCTTTCTCTCTTTTACCTTTCCTTCCTCTATTTCTTTTCTTTCTCCTTCCTACCTTCTTCCCTCCCTCCCTCCAGTCCTTCCTCTCTTACTCTCCCCTTTCATAAGTTTCCTTGCTTCCTTCCTCTGTTCCTGTCCCTTCCCTCTTTCCTTCTTTCTTCCTTCCTTCCTTTCCTCCCTTCCTTTCCTCCCTCCATTTCTTGCTTTCCTTTTCCTTCCTCCCTTCTTTCCTCCCTCATTCCCTTCTTTCACTCCTTCCTCTCTTACTCTCCCCTTTCACACCTTTCTTTGCTTCTTTGCACCCTTCTTCTGTTCCTGTACCTTCCCTCTTTCCTTCCTTCCTTCCCACCCTCCGTCCATTCATTCACCCATTCCTCTCTTGATCGCCCCTTTTACGGCGCCGCTGACAGCTAGCTCCCCCCCCCCACCGGGCCATGGAAAACTGGTCTAGCTGAAAGCCGGTCCCTGGTGCAAAAAAGGTTGGGGACCTCTGGTTTATTCAACTTCAAACTACTTTACCAAAAATGACAATCCAGAGTTTTTAAAACAAATAAAGTCCATTCTATACAATAAACACAACTCTTTCAGCTGTGGCGAGGGGGGGGGCGTTTGCCCAGGTTCGCCTGGTGCGCCAGTTGCGGCCCTATTTGGACCGGGAGTCATTGCTCACAGTCACTCATGCCCTCATCACCTCGAGGCTCGACTACTGTAACTCTCTCTACATGGGGCTACCTTTGAAAAGTGTTCGGAAACTTCAGATCGTGCAGAATGTAGCTGCGAGAGCAATTATGGGCTTCTCTAAGTATGCCCATATTACTCCAACACTCCACAGTCTGCATTGGTTGCCGATCAGTTTCCGGTCACAATTCAAAGTGTTGGTTATGACCTATAATCTAATCTATTGCATGAATCTATTGCTAAAAAATATTACTGGGATAATGCCAATAGATCACTTTATACATTACAATAAGGGAAAACTGCAGTCAACAATTTAATAGCATTTTGAGTCAAATTCACACTTTATATTACACAGGCAATGTATTCCCTGTTTCTTGGTCAACTCTTTTAAATCAGGATGAAATCTAGATTTTTACTTTAGTAGAAGAGGTATGGTTGGCACATGCCTTCATTTTCTTTAAAACAGTCTTGAATAAGCCCTTATTTTTTAAGGAAAATGTTAAATACAGCAACAGCACTTAGACTTATATTATTATTATTATTATTATTATTATTATTATTATTATTATTATTAATTGGATTTGTATGCCGCCCCTCTCCGCAGACTCGGGGCGGCTAACAACAGTGGTAAAACAACATGAACAATCCAATTAATAAAAACAACTAAAAAACCCTTATTATAAAAAAACCAAACATACCATGCATAACTTGTAGCAGCCTAGGGGGAAGGATAACTTAACTCCCCCATGCCTGGCGACAAAGGTGGGTCCTAAGTAATTTGCGAAAGACAAGGAGGGTGGGGGCCATTCTAATCTCTGGGGGGAGTTGGTTCGAGAGGGCCGGGGCCACCACAGAGAAGGCTCTTCGTGCGGTAGAAGGCGGTTCTGGATGTATTCTGGCCCAATGCCATGTAGGGCTTTAAAGGTAATAACCAACCTTTACAGTACTTTACAGCCTTCTCTAAGCGGTTTACAATGTAAATATTGCCCCCAACACTGGGTCCTCAGGTAATTACTTTTAAAATAATTACAAAGACATACCTGGCAAGTGCAAGCTCCATTTCCCCAAATACCCTGAGAACAACGTCCTCTGTTATTGCAGGGTGCTGATGGTCCACCTGGACACTCTGAAAATGGTCAGTAAATGAGATTTGTTGATTATTATTAGACTTGGATTCTAGGCAGTGAGCCAGTCATAGTTGCTTCATTGTAATTTTGAAAGCAAATTCCGTAGAGGAAGAGTACTTGCTAGTTAACCATATTACTAGCTTGGTTAAATTCATTTTAATTTGCCATCTATCATGGCAGGATTATTTTAGCAAGGTGTAACCTCAGGTTAATGGACAACAAGCTTTTATTCTTTAGTCTCCAAAAGCCATTATAGTGATCCCTCATTTATCCTGGGGGTTAGGTTCCAAGAGCACCCACGATAAATGAAAAACCACGTAGGGACGCGAAGCTTTTTTGAAATATTAAAGGGTCTTCTGAAGGCAGAGATCAGGTGAGAAATGTTAAACAGTGAAGCCTTGTTGCATCGATGCCCTTGATCGCCACAGCTGCCTCCTTGAAAGTGCTCAGGAATCCGGAGGAGAAGAAAGGAGAGGCCTGCCTTGCTTCCCCTCGTCCTGTCCAGAGCAGAAAAGTCGCCGAGGAAGAGGACGGTGAGCCTTCCACTTCCCCCTCGGCTCCGCCACAGCCTCCTGATGTCCAGGAAGCCCTAGAATCTGGGCAGACACCGCGAGCCCCTGACCGTATATGCACCCACGCCTCTCACCGAAACCTGTGATGCACTAATCAAATATATCTTATTCCCTCAAAACCAACTATAAATTTGTATTCAGAATTAAACCCCATTGAGGTGATCAACATTTATACCATATATATGCTTAGAATATAAATTATATAGCTTTAAGATTATACTCTAACCAATAGGGATTTAAATTCAGAGATTAGGACCTGAAATTTAAAAGCGTGTGTAATATTGTGCATTTAATGCCTTTCTTAGTTTCTTTCAGACAGTGCAAAAGGTACATTACTTTGCTGAAATTTAAGCAATTTTAAGAGCAAACTAATTAAAATAAACCAAAATAAAAACTTAGTCAACAAAGAAAATGTTTAATTACAGGACTGGATTTGAAATTAAAAGCAAAAAACCCCACACACTTTCAATCCTCTATAGGATCTGATTTTAGACACAAAAGTTGCTAAAAGATAAATTATTACAGGGTTGTCAAACTTGATTTCATTGAGGGCCACATCAGGGTTGTGTTTGACCTCTGGGGACTGGGGTAGGTGTGGCCAAGGTGGGCGTGGCCAGCTTGACATCACCCATGTCAGGGGCACCAATGGTGGCCTAAGTGGTCTGCCAGCGAAAACGGGCTCCCAATAGCTGTGGGTTGTTCCTGGTTTGAACTGGTTCTTAGAACCGGTAGCACCAACGACTGGAGGCTCTGCCCACCCTCCCAGGACAGTTCTGTGCATTCGCAGAAGCGTCGCACGCATGTGCGAACTGGTAGTAGCGGGTTTTAGAACCCATTACTGGCTACCGAGCTTTGTTTTCAGCTGCGGCAACCTCCTGCAATCCTCTGCCAGTGAAAAGAGTGTTTGGGAGGGCAGCATGCAGCCCATTCCTTTACTTTTTCCTGGGAAGCCCCGTGTGCCAGATCTAAGCACCCCACAGGCTGGATACGGCCCACAAGGCTTGAGTTTAACACCCATGAAGTAATAGGATCGAACCCTTCTTAGTTCTTAGAAACATAGAAACATAGAAGTCTGACGGCAGAAAAAGACCTCATGGTCCATCTAGTCTGCCCTTATACTATTTTCTGTATTTTATCTTAGGATGGATATATGTTTATCCCAGGCATGTTTAAATTCAGTTACTGTGGATTTATCTACCACATCTGCTGGAAGTTTGTTCCAAGGATCTACTACTCTTTCAGTAAAATAATATTTTCTCATGTTGCTTTTGATCTTTCCCCCAACTAACTTCAGATTGTGTCCCCTTGTTCTTGTGTTCACTTTCCTATTAAAAACACTTCCCTCCTGGACCTTATTTAACCCTTTAATATATTTAAATGTTTCGATCATGTCCCCCCTTTTCCTTCTGTCCTCCAGACTATACAGATTGAGTTCATTAAGTCTTTCCTGATACGTTTTATGCTTAAGACCTTCCACCATTCTTGTAGCCCGTCTTTGGACCCGTTCAATTTTGTCAATATCTTTTTGGAGGTGAGGTCTCTCTTTGAGAACTAATTTCCACTGATTTGATTCAACCAAACGATCAAGTATCTTTCTGTTTGAAAATCAAATGTAAATTGCAGCTGGAATAATGAAATCAAATAATTGTTAAAAAAAAGAACTGCTGACAGTGGTTTTCTGTTTCCCTTGTTGTCGCTTGTTGGGAAGCTGCACCAGGAGCAATTCTTTATCAGTTTGTATTTTCGTGTTATTACTCCATTGTTCTACAATTGTTTCTTGGAAAACAAAGGATTTCCTTTTTTTCTTTGGGTTTCGCAGAATGCTAGACTTTTCTCTGTAATGTTAAGAACAGAAGCCAATGCCTGCTGATGTAAGTGTGAAAATGGGAATCCTACATAGAATTAATTTCACTGAATGGAGCAACATTTGCTCCCAAGTAGCCCGTGAATGCATAGAACCATAGAAACATAGAAGACTGACAGCAGAAAAAGACCTCATGGTCCATCTAGTCTGCCCTTATACTATTTCCTGTATTTTATCTTACAATGGATATATGTTTATCCCAGGCGTGTTTAAATTCAGTTACTGTGGATTT
This sequence comes from Erythrolamprus reginae, assembly GCF_031021105.1. Classification (NCBI taxonomy): domain Eukaryota; kingdom Metazoa; phylum Chordata; class Lepidosauria; order Squamata; family Dipsadidae; genus Erythrolamprus; species Erythrolamprus reginae. The sequence continues at coordinate 74,662,556 of NC_091955.1, forward strand.
ACCAACCATGTCTGCTGGAAGTTTGTGCCAAGGATCTATTACTCTTTCAGTGAAATAATATTTTCTCATGTTGCTTTTGATCTTTCCCCCAACTAACTTCAGATTGTGCCCCCTTGTTCTTGTGTTCACTTTCCTATTAAAAACACTTCCCTCCTGAACTTTATTTAATCCTTTTACATATTTAAATGTTTCGATCATGTCCCCCCTTTCCCTTCTGTCCTCCAGACCAGTGATTTTCAACTTTTTTTGAACCGCGGCACATTTTTTGCATTTACAAAATCCTGGGGCACACCACCAACCAAAATGACACAAAACGACATTCTAAGACACTCTCCTCTCTTTTTCCATCCCTGTCTCCTACCCCTCTTGTGTGTGTGTGTGTGTGTGTGTGTGTATACATACTCTTGAACCATTTCCAAAAACAGGTGAGGGCTGGGGGGTTTTCTCTCTTATTTTTTGGGTGCTTTTTATCATATGCTTTAAATCAAGAGTCACTTCTCTCTCTCTCTCTTTTGTTTCTCTCTCTTTCCTCTCATTCTCTGTCTCAATCGTTTTCTCATTTCTCTTTTTTCCTCCTCTTTTTCCTCATTTCTCTCTCTCTCCCTTCCTCTCCTTTTCTCTCTCTCTCTCTTGCTTTCTATCTCTTTCTCTCTCTCTTGCATTCTTTCTCTCTCTCTCTCTCACTTGCTTTCTCTCTCTCACTCTTTCTCTCACTCACTCTCTCTCTCTCTCTCTCAGCAAAAAGTTGTGAGACCAGAACCTGAGCTTCCTTCTTCGCGGCACACCTGACCATGTCTCGCGGCACACTAGTGTGCCACGGCACACTGGTTGAAAAACACTGCTCCAGACTATACCGATTGAGTTCATTAAGCCTTTCCTGATACGTTTTATGCTTAAGACCTTCCACCATTCTTGTAGCCCGTTCAATTTTGTCAATATCTTTTTGTAGGTGAGGTCTCCAGAACTGAACACCGTATTCCAAATGTGGTCTCACCAGCGCTCTATATAAGGGGATCACAATCTCCCTCTTCCTGCTTGTTATACCTCTAGCTATGCAGCCAAGCATCCTACTTGCTTTTCCTACTGCCCGACCACACTGCTCACCCATTTTGAGACTGTCAGAAATCACTACCCCTAAATCCTTCTCTTCTGAAGTTTTTGCTAACACAGAACTGCCAATGCAATACTCAGATTGAGGATTCCTTTCCCCCAAGTGCATTATTTTACATTTGGAAACATTAAACTGCAGTTTCCATTGCTTTGACCATTTATCTAGTAAAGCTAAATCATTTACCATATTACAGACGCCTCCAGCATGATAGAAATTCTGAACTATGAACAAGAGGGATTAATATAAAATATAAATCTTTGGAATATTTTTTTTGTTACATTTTTTCCCTTTTGGTTCACTCAAAGGCAACTTGTGGTCTTTATTTGCACAAAATCCACCTTTTTATAATCACCTAACCTAACCCTTATTGTAAGAGATATAAAAAAATAGCACGTACACCGATATGGTATGATGTAAAATGAATTTTTTATGGTGTATGGTGTTGTGGTTATGTTTTTGGTTCTGTTCTGTTATGTTGTTTTTAAATGTGTGATTTGAATGTTGTTTTAAAACTGTTTAATATTTTTGTTTAAAAAAAAAAATAAAGTTGCCAAGTTTGGGGACACCAGTATAACCATTAGTTTATGAATAAAATACCAGAAGTACTGGTCTCAAACTAAGGTTTGACTATAGGTACTGTACAAATGTATTGCAAAGAGCTGCATTTTTTAAAAACAAAATTTAATTTAAATTAATGAACCAGGAGTTTCAGTATGTTCCAAATCAAAGTTGTTAGGTTAAGGTTAAGAATACTGCTAGTGTTAAAAACATTTTAGAAACATGATAACCTAAAATATAATGTAGTTCACAAATATTTTGACCATAGTTTTCCACAATAGGCTGTCCAACCCTCATAGGAAAGATCTACCTCCTCCCCTTAAAAAAGTATTTTAAATACTTTTCATTGGCTTTGTGTTATATGTAATTATTATCCTGATATGTCTTTTCAATAAAGGAAAAAAAATATTCTGCATGATTCTTTGCAAAATATTTTCAGATAAATCATGAACATCTCTGTTAACTAATGCATCAATCAATAAAAGATAAAGCATGGGAATTCATTTATGAAAGCAAGGGGAAAAAAACATTATAAGATATCACAAGGATGAATATTTTTACCTAGGCAGTCTTGTCCCCAGTATCCTGAGCAACATTGTGGCTGCTTCAAAGTCCGCTTACAGGTATGCTGGCAACCATTGAAAGAAATAGATAAAGAGCCGGTTTGAAACTGGTACCTACAGGACAAAGATGTAGACCTTTGTTAAGGTTCTTGATTTCCACTTGGGGAATATTTTATTTTAATGGAAGAGCAATAGTATGGATAATATCTGCTGTATATAAAGAAAGGGTTTTGTCAAAAGAAGTAAAATAGATAGATAGATTAGATAGATAGATAGATAGATAGATAGATTAGATAGATAGATAGATAGAGAGAGAGATATTAGATAGATAGATAGAGAGAGAGATAGAGAGAGAGATTAGATAGATAGATAGATAGATAGAGAGATTAGATAGATCAATAGATAGATAGATAGATAGATAGATTGATTGATTGATTGATGGATTGATTGATAGATAGATGATAGATAGATTAGATAGATAGATAGATAGATAGATTAGATAGATAGATAGATGATAGATAGGTAGGTAGGTAGGTAGGTAGGTAGATGATAGATAGATAGATAGATGATAGATAGATAGATGATAGATAGATAGATAGATAGATAGATAGATAGATAGATAGATAGATAGATAGATAGATAGATAGATAGAATTCTTTATTGGCCAAGTTATTGCACACACAAGGAATTTGTCTTTGGTGCATTTGCTCAATGTACACAAAAGAAAAAGATTTGTGAAGAATCATAAGGTACAATACATAAGGTACAATACTTAATGATAGTCATAGGCGTCAAATAAACAATGAGGAAACAATCAACATTAAAAAAATCTCAAGGATACAAGCAACAAGTTACAGTCATACAGTCATAAGTGGGAGGAAATGGTGATAGGAATGATGGGGAAAAAACAGCAGTAATAGTAGTGCAGACTTAGTAAATGGTTTGACAGTGTTGAGGGAATTATTTGTTTAGCAGAGTGATGGTGTTCGTGGAAAAAACTGTTCTTGTGTCTAGTTGTCTTGGTGTGCAGTGCTCTGTAGCGACATTTTGAGGATAGGAGTTGAAACAGTTTATGTCCAGGATGCGAGGGGTCAGTAAATATTTTCCCTGCCCTCTTTTTGACTCGTGCAATATATAGGTCCTCAGTGGAAGGCAGGTTGGCAGCAATTGTTTTTTCTGCAGTTCTGATTATCCTCCGAAGTCTCTGTCGGTCTTGTTGGGTTGCAGAACCAAACCAAAATGGTTTTGTACAGGAGCATGCTTCTTCCCACTTTATTATATACAAGTGAGAATTTGACTATGTCAGGACAAGAGGTAGGTTCTTGCTGGTTCTGATCGGTTCAATGGAACTGGTAGTAAGTTGGCAGCCTGGGTCTCTAGAACTGGCAGTAGCCCAGGCCTGCCACACCCCTGAACTGCCTCTCTAGATGCCACCATCTTGTTTTTTTGCTTCTGAGCATGCTCAGAAGCTGGATTTTAGCACTGAGCATGTATGAGTGTGTGCAGCAAGGAACCAACTGATAGCGAGGTAAGCCAGAACGCACCCCTGGTCAGGACAAACATCAAAAATTGAATGCAATGAAATTGGGTCATTTAAGAAGTGTGTGTGGTAAAAGAAGAGACAGATATCTATCCAATGTCTATGGGAAAAATTAGGGCTCCTCTCTTAGTAGAAGAGACAAGGGACCTGGCTTTCAACATTTTAATCATTATCTAGAACTAAACTTTTAAAGCAATTCAAGAAAATCAAGCTACTTGCCTAATCTGCTATCATACTGAACCTTGTGGGTTCAGTACAAAACCTTAAAATGTGCTGCTCAACAAATAATGCTGCCTATCATTTGTCCTTTTTGTGGCTATTCAAATAATGTGACTTAATGAACTGAAAAAGAGTCCAAGCATCTATTTGAAAACTTATCTTGGTTGGTAAGCTACTCCCACCCAGCCACATGACCTTTAAGCCACACCCCATCACATGATTGTCAAGCCACTCCCACCTGTTCTGTCTTGGTCCCCCCAGACGCCAACACCAACCAAAAAGAGTATCCAGACACACTGGTAAAAAGCAAAAGCAGTTTATATAATTCAAAGCAAACACAGGTAACAAAAACTGTTCTTACAGACAGGAACACTATGAAGCTTCACAGAGGTTTCACGAAGGCCAGGCAATAAAACAGGATTCTTGCTGGCAAAAACAACGCTGAAGATAATAAAACCCACGCCTCCCCCAAGTCTTCCAGACTTCTAGGCCACAAGCCAAGATCAGTGACGCCGAGAATCAAAGCAAGGTCACAGGACTCCCAATTGATAACTCTCCACAAGACTGTAAGGGTGGGCCTGCCTTTTCAACCCTGCTGAGGAGAACCACACCCAAACCCAGCTGTTGCCAATTCAGGGATGGAAATACCTTTCTAATTGGCCCCGTCTTTGAGCTGCTCGTCGCTGCCTCATGTCTATTATAGCCTGTGCGTCTTCATCCAATGAATCCAGGCTACTAGTTGGGGAGAGCCCCCCCCCCGGGGGTCTCAGGCTGCTCTCCCTCCTCCTCTTCCTGACGTTCCTCTCCCCCGTCTGCCTGGTCCTCCCCCACCTGTTCACTGTCCTCCTCCTCTGGGCATGGATCCGGCAGAGATCCAGCCGGTCCCTGAGGAGCCTCAGGCTGAATCACAACACCACCTGGTCACATGACCATCAATCAAGCCACACCCGCAGTGTAGCAGTAAAAATTTTGGCAGCCCATCACTGGTAGGATTCAATCTCTGTTTTTACGAGGCTTAGAAATATGGGGTGTCCTGAAGGCCCAAAGGAATTCTTTGTGCATCTATAGAAGAAATGTCCATTCAACCATCTTCACTTCCACACATATTCATCATATATACTTCAGATAAAAATGTGAAGAGAGAAATATAGGATCTGCAAGTTTGTGTATATGTTCAATATGTGCCCAATATATTTATTTATTTATTTATTCATTTGTCCAATACACAAATACATAGGAAGAAAAATAGACATGTAGTATAATATATATAAGGGTAAAGTGAACTTAGAGGAGAGTATGTATGAAAGAAAGAAAATATATAGGAAAGACAATTGGACAGGGGACGAAAGGCACACCAGTGCCCTTATATACGCCCCTTACTGGCCTATATTTATAGGAATACTGTAAAAAGCAGAGTTTAATGTGATCAGCCCCCCTCAAATAGCCCTTTAAGTAATTAACTTTCAGAGTAGAAAACCTCTATCAGTGATTAACGTAAGTATTACCTGCAGCCACGTCTCCCCAAGCTTTTGCTAATTTTGATATAACCTTCAGGACACCGGATTTTATAATTAACAGAACAAGCCCCACATTTTGTTTTTGTGGTAAACACTGTATCCTCATCGCACCTCCGTCCTTCCTTGAAGGGCAGTAAGAAAGAAAGAGATAGGAAAATTAATGAAATATTTCTTGATAGAGCATAACTGTTCTTTTAATAGCAGTTTGACACACCAATGCTCTATTTCATTTTATAGATGACTTCAATGATGACACTGAATATTGAATTATTATTATTATTTTTTAAATTAAATAGTTTAGAGCAGCAACAATGTACAACATTGCTCCATTATGGGATGAAGGAAGAAAAGAAGGCTCCATAATATGCATTTTCTGGGAGAATCTGTTCCAGAAAGATTGATACACTTCAAAAAAGATCCTGTCTGCATTATTTCTAGTCAGTTCTACTATGTATGATGCTATGTATGATGATAGCCTAAAGAAACACTCAAATGAAGTAACTCCAAATTAACCAGGGTTTAACGTTTAATAATAATATATCGCATTGGTCCAAGAAATAAAGTCACAGTTCATACAATTGCTTTAATCTTTGAATCAAGTTCTCATTTGTGTTTTTCATAAATTGAAATATCTGTAGTCTTCAAGGTCAGCCCCAAGAATAGGACATTATGGCAATTTAGTTTGAGCATAACCATAGAATGTGCCACTGAAAATGGTTATATTTCTCCAATAGGGGAGGCTATTTTTCATGACAAAATTACCCCCAGAAATTATTTCCTTTCTCTGAGCCACACTTAAATGGGGCAACATTTCTGTTGCATCAAAACATCCTTCCTTGTATCACAAAACTTAAAAGAGGCCAGTTATGTCTTCTGGCTGAATCTCTTGCTAAGACAAAGACAGAAAATATTTTTCATCTGTTTGTGATTTTTTTTCCTGTAATTTTTCAGTTAGTGTTTTTCATTAATTTGGCATAGATCAAAATATAAGGTATAAGATTGGGATATAATTTCTGGGGATAAAAAAATAGATAAACAGATAAATAATAGATAAATAGATAAATAGATAAATAGATAAATAGATAGATAAATAGATAAATAGATAGATAAATAGATAAATAGATAAATAGATAAATAGATAAATAGATAAATATAAATAGATAAATAGATAAATAGATAAATAGATAAATAGATAAATAGATAAATAGATAAATAGATAAATAGATAAATAGATAAATAGATAAATAGATAAATAGATAAATAGATAAATAGATAAATAGATAAATAGATAAATAGATAAATAGATAAATAGATAAATAAATAGATAGATAAATAAATAAATAGATAAATAGATAAATAGATAGATAGATAAATAGATAGATAGATAGATAAATAGATAAATAGATAGATAAATAGATATTTGCTTGAGAAAGGAAATAGCTTTTTGCATTGAATTCATTTCCCTTCCACCACCTCAGATATAAGTCCTCCGAATCTTGTAGGAGAAATTTCTTCCGCATCAAACTTCTCTGAAGACATCATAAACCAGGCTCATCCAACTTGCCTTACAGCCCAACCTTTGAGTCTTTATTTGAAGTAAATTCTGTTTAAGAATACCTATCCCCAAAGGAATATAACTAAATTATAAATTAACTAAACAACCCAGTACGTTGGCAGAAATGGAAAGACAAATTCTGACTTAAATAATTTACTTCTGATTTATCGGGCAGACATTCCAAGCCTGAACTCTTGAATCATGTTCAAAATTCACCCCAATGTCCTTGTTGTATGACTACTTGGGGTAGATGATATGAATTTACACACAAGCTTCTGCCATCACCACAATGTAAAATACTTCTTACCTGTTGAGTACTTTCCTCAAGACTGATGGCATTTGTCATTGCAAACGATAGAAGTATTGCAAGTGGCAATTGCTTTCTCATGATGAAGAAGAAATGGCTGTCAACAACGCATTCATAGATCATTCCAAGGCGCCGTTTTGCTCAGTTCTTCCACATCAGCAGCTAGTGATTATTCAAACCACACACATTCCTTTTCTTGTTCTCCTGCAGTGAGCAAAGAATAGAGACCACACGAAACTTGATATTGGACAGGAAAAGCTACCCCAAAGACATGGGATTGTGAAAAATGCTTACAGCAAGCCCGGTTAACACTTCCTAACTGGCATCCTGCCTTATTTCACTCTATCAACTCTCAGCCATCAACTTCCCCCTTCCCAGTTTCTGCCGTTGTTGACAGGAGAGTTCAAGGACAGATGACCATATGTCACTCACAGAAGATAACATTCCAGACACTAGTTTGGGACACAAAAGTCTCACCCGCAAATCTTTTTTAAATGGAAATCAGTCAAAAAAACCTATTTTCCCCTAGTTGAAGCTCTAAATACCTGAGGAGAAAATTTCCAGAGGTGGGAGAAATGTAATTTATATTTTGGTTAAATATAGACAGTATTTGTTCTTTTGGTGATCTTTTATTGATTGGTTTTGAAAGCTTGATCCAACATCTGGTTTGTAGAGTAATAATTGCATGTCTGATCTCATAAATGTTTCTTTAAAAGTAAATCTCATTGTGTTGAGTAGGTATTGTATTAAGTAGCCAGAACCACATATTATCTGGTTCCATCCCTTAAACCAGTGATGGCAAACCTATGGCATAGTCTGTTGCCCCATAGTCTGTTGCCCCAGCTCAGTTCCAACGTGCACATATGTGCCAGCCAGCTAATTTTTGGCTTGCACAGAGGGTCCGAGAGGGCATTTTTGGCTTCCAGAGCCCTTCCAGGGGGATGGGAGAGGGCACTTTTACCCTCCCCCAGCTCCAGGCCTTTGGAGCCTGGGGAGGGTGAAACACAAGCCTACTGGGCCCACCAGAAGTTGGGAAACAGGCCGTTTCTGGCCTCTGGAGGGTCTCCAGGGAGCAGAGGAAGCTGTTTCTCCCCTCCCCAGGCATTGAATTATGGGGATGGGCACACTTGCATGTGTGATATGCTTCACTCTGATTTCATTAACACAGCTGTAGCAGTTTATAAATCATGCTTATTAGTTAAGTGAATGTGACTGCTGCCAATTGTGGCTATTCAATAGAAAGACATGATTTAGTGTAAGGTACAAACTGAAGTCTTGGTTTCTTGCTGGAAAATAAATTAGAATATTTGAAGATAGATTGCTGTAAAAAAAAATTCAGTCAGACTGAAATAGGTTTCAGGGAAATGCAATAGGAATCATGAGTAGAGTAGACAGTAAATGAAATGTTATTAGGTAAGGTGGAAATATCTCAAAATATTAAGCCTTGAAAAGAGGAGGCTGAGGGAGTGACGTACCTGAAAGGATGTCGCACAAGAGGGAAACCATGAGCAGTTTATAAAATATTGGATTTAGATAACAGGAAAATAGGTTCCAACTGTCCTAGCAATAAGAGTATAGAGTAGAATGAATTATCTAGAAAAATATTGGTGGACTCCCGTTCTACTGGATTACAGACAGCTCTGGAACATGGTGTTGGATACTTGCAAACAGTGACAGTTGCCAATTTTTGAAAAAGTATTTGTCCTCTTCCATACTGAATGAACTATGTATATCTTTGCCCTGAAATATAATAGAATTCTTTATAGGCCAAGTTTGATTGGACACACAAGGAATTTGTCTTTGGTGCATATGTACACAAAAGAAAGTGTACACAAAAGAAAAGATACATTTGTCAAGAATCATGAGGTTAATAATTGTCATAGGGGTCAAATAAGCAATGAGGAAAAAATCAATATTAATAAAAATTTAAGGATGCAAGCAACAAGTTACAGTCATACAGCCATAAGTTCATAAATAATAAGTTCATAAATAATCATAAATGTTGGCAGAGCTTCATGACCAAATAAATAACACCAACATTCATAAGCAAAATCATCCAATATTCAATTTGCTCTTTGTTCGGTCAATTCTATTAAAATGATAAGTAGGTCCAATTCTGTGAGCGCTTCATTAAGTAACCAGTGAAGAATATGTTTACACACACACACACACACACACACACACACACACACACACACTTTGTATTTCCTGATTACTTGTACAAATCCTAGGAACTTAGAAACTGATGTTATACATAGCTTGTTTTTCTTGTACCCCTGTTCTTACAGAGCTCACATTACTTTGGGGGGTCACTGTAATTTATTTCCTCTTATCCTGTGTCAACCAGGATATCTCTCAGAGGGGCTAGAAACCAGGCATTTCCCTTTCCTGTGCAATGGTCAAGATGAAACCAAACAAAAATTATTCTTCGACCATCCCAACTGAAAAAGAAAACAAACAAAACATCCCTTCTTTTTTTCTCTGAAATTTGCAACATCTCCCCTTACTATTGGAGCGTAAATGATGGAAGGTTTGATCAGAACATAGAGGCACCTTCAATCAGGATGGAAGGTATAGTAAATGTTGGCATTCTCTCTACATGGGGCTACCTTTGAAAAGTGTTTGGAAACTTCAGATCGTGCAGAATGCAGCTGCGAGAGCAGTCATGGGCTTCCCCAAATATGCCCATGTTACACCAACACTCCGCAGTCTGCATTGGTTGCCAATCAGTTTCCGGTCACAATTCAAAGTGTTGGTTATGACCTATAAAGCCCTTCATGGCACCGGACCAGATTATCTCAGGGACCACCTTCTGCTGCACAAATCCCAGCGACCAGTTAGGTCCCACAGAGTGGGTCTTCTCTGGGTCCCGTCAACTAAACAATGTCGTTTGGCGGGACCCAGGGGAAGAGCCTTCTCTGTGGCGGCCCCGGCCCTTTGGAACCAACTCCCCCTGGAGATTAGAATTGCCCCCACCCTCCTCGCCTTTCGTAAACTTCTTAAAATCCACCTCTGCCATCAGGCATGGGGGGGACTGAGATATTCTTTCCCCCAAGGCCTTTACAATTTACGTATGGTATGTCTGTATGTATGTTTGGTTTTTATAATAAGTGTTATTTAAGTTATTTTAGTATTGGATTGGATTGTTACATGCTGTTTTTATCATTGTTGTTAGCCGCCCCGAGTCTACAGAGAGGGGCGGCATACAAATCCAATAAATAAATAAATAAATAAAATAAATTCTCACTGCATTAAAGACTACCTGAATAAAGAAGAATATTTGTAGCTCAGGATTGAAATGGGGGTTCTTGGCGGTCTCTGAGCTTGTTTGTTTTCTTGCAGAGTCATTTCATTACTCAAACTAGGTGCTAGCATTGATGATGTTACCTAGTTTGGATAATGAGATGTCTCAGTAGTCGGTTGTAAATCTCGTTGCATGCTTGCTCATGCATGCAGCGCTTCTGTACATGCAGAGAAGTGTCCTGGATGAGACTGGTAGCAGCGTCAGTATGAGGCCCCACCCACGCACCCAGACGTCACCATTTTTTAAACCCTCTGTGCAGTGATGGGCTGCCAACGTTTTTACTACCACACTGTGGGCGTGGCTTTTTGTGTGGATGTGGCTTGATGGTCATGTGACCGGGTAGGAGTGGCTTGCCATCCATGTGACTAGGTGGGAGTGGCTTGACAAACACATGACCAGGGGTGGTGGCTTAAAGGTCATGTGACTGAGTGGGCATGGCTAACTGACCAAGGTAAGTTTTCAGATAAGACTCTTTTTCAGTTGATTGAGTCACATTATTTGAATAGCCACAAAAAGGACAAATGATAGACCGCATGATTTGTTGAGGAGCACAGTAACATTTCAAGGTTTTGTACTGAACCCACAAGGTTCAATGTGGTAACAGATTAGGCAAATAGCTCAATTTTCTTTAATTGCTACAAAAGTTCAGATTATTATTATTATTATTATTATTATTATTATTATTATTATTTCTCTATAATGATTACATGATTGAAGCATTTATGGGTAAAACATTTAATTATTTCCTATTTTAAAAGTAATTAAGGATCATACTAAGGTATTAGAGAAGGAAGTACAATAAAAAAGTATTAAGTATTCAATAAATAATGCATAAACATACTACCCCCCTCTGGGGGCAGCAGCCCAATACTGCCTCTGTGCATGCACAAAGTTGCAAAAAGGTGCGTACAATGGTGGTTCATGCATGCTGTGTCTGATATTGAAGCCAGCATTTTTGCAGAAGAATCATCTTGCCACTATAATGAATGTGTTGCTGGCCATAGAAGACTGGGATCCATCATAAAACAAGCTAACATCTCTTAGGAAAACCAATCAACTCCTCAATTGCCTTTACTTCTCATAAAAGTCTCTGAGTCTTCGGAGAGGGGGGGCATACAAATCTAATAAATTATTATTACAGTGATACCTTGTCTTAAAACTTAATTGGTTCCGGGATGAGGTTCTTAAGGTGAAAAGTTTGTAAGACGAAACAATGTTTCCCATAGGAATCAATGGAAAAGTGATTAATGCGTGCAAGCCCAAAATTCACCCCTTTTGCCAGCCGAAGCGCCCGTTTTTACACTGCTGGGATACCCCTGAGGCTCCCCTCCATGGGAAACCCCACCTCTGGACTTATGTGTTTTTGTGATGCTGCAGGGGAATCCCAGCAGGGGAATCCCAGCATCGCAAAAACGGGCGCTTCGCTGGCAATGGAAGTCCGGAGGTGGGGTTTTCCAGCAAAGCGAGCACAGTGAAATCGCAGCCTCACAAAAATACCAAAGTCCTCGAAACCCCACCTCCAGACCTCTGTGTTTTTGCAATGCTGCGATTTCACTGAGGCTCCCCTCGCTGGGAAGCACCACCTCCGGAATTCTGTTGCCAGCGAAGCACCCGTTTTTGCGCTGCTGGGATTCCCCTGTTGGGATTCCCCTGCAGCATCACAAAAACACGGAAGTCCAGAGGTGGGGTTTCCCATGGAGGGGAGCCTCAGGGAAATCCCAGCAGTGCAAAAACGGGTGCTTCTCTGGCCACGGAAGTCCGGAGGCGGGGCATCCCAGCAGCGGCAGTGGGTTTGTAAGATGAAAACAATTTGTAAGAAGAGGCAAAAAAATCTTAAACCCCGGGTTTGTATCTCAAAAAGTTTGTATGACGAGGCGTTTGTAAGACGAGGTATCAATGTATTATTATTATTATTATTATTATTATTATTATTATTATTATTATTATTAAAAAGGAAAAGTTGGATACATTGGGGAGAACATGTTGATGGCCACCCATTCCTAACTCCCATGTGGAAACTACTACGGGCCCAAAATTTAATATCTCAATGATTTGTCAATATTATCTACATGCCAGAAAAATTAAATATCAATGATGAAAAGAAATGCCTTTGTACTTTTAATTGTATTCCTTTTCTCCATTTTTCTCTCTTTACTAAAGATACTGCCGTGAATGCTGAGAGAGTCAATATTTGAATATGGGCCTAAATATTGTCATCCACAAAATAAACTCAGTTTAATAAAGTGTATAATAGGCACTGTGCAATAATCCTTTTATTTGCATAAACCCAGATATGTTTCTAAAAAGCTACTTTTATGAGTGGCAAAATTTAGCTATTAAAGATTACCTTGAACACATCTGCATTGGAAAGGGGAAAAAATCCCTATAAACAACTTGTACATCTCAGGAAAGGAGCATATAGAATATTGGAGTGCTGTGTTTGGGAGATGGCTGGAGGTAAGTCAGAAGGGAGTAAGTCAGAAAGGAAACAGAAGGAAAGGAAAGGAAGTTGGAATGCATCTACCTTCCTAAATTACATCTTTGTCAATCAGCAGAACATAACAGAAAGATAGTAACATCCCATTCCGTGATACTGGAAAAATGCCTAGGATTTTGTTACATTTCCTATAGTTCCTTTCTCCAAATCTTTGCAAAAAAAAATTAAAATGGTAAAAAACAAGAAATCAAGTGGAGCTAGAGCCATTTTAATTACTATTACTATATCTTCTTTTCTATTCTTTCTTAGATATATTTTACTATGTGTATCTCCTCTATAACCTTCATCATGTATTTTACTATTTGTATATACATACATACATACATACATACATACATACATACATACATACATACATACACACACACACATATATATATATACCCACTAAAACCCTCATTGTGTATTGGACTAAACAAACAAACAAACAAACAAACAAGCAGCTGGTTAGGTCCCACAGAATCGGCCTTCTCCATGTCCCGTCAGCCAGACAATAGAAACATAGAAGATTGACGACAAAAAAAGACTTCATGGCCCATCTAGTCTTCCCTTACACTATTTCCTGTATTTTATCTTAGGATGGATATATGTTTATCCCACACATGTTAAAATTCAGTCATTGTGGATTTACCAACCACGTCTGCTGGAAGTTTGCTCCAACCATCTACTACTCTTTCAGTAAAATAATATTTTCTCACGTTGCTTCTGATCTTTCCCCCAACTAACTTCAGATTGTGTCCCCTTGTTCTTGTGTTCACTTTCCTATTAAAAACACTTCCCCCCTGAACCTTATTTAGCCTTTTAACATATTCAAATGTTTCGATCATGTCCCCCCTTTCCCTTCTGTCCCCCAGACTATCCAGATTGAGTTCATTAAGTCTTTCCTGATAAGTTTTATGTTGAGGACCTTCCACCATTTTGTAGCTTGTCTTTGGACCTGTTCAATTTTGTCAATATCTTTTTGTAGGTGAGGTCTCCAGAACTGAACACATTATTCCAAATGGGGTCTCACCAGCGCTCTATACAGCAGGATCACAATCTCCCTCTTCCTGCTTGTTATACCTCTAGCTATGCAGCCAAGCATTCTACTTGCTTTCCCTACTGCCTGACCCATTTTGAGACTGTCAGAAATCACTACCCCTAAATCCTTCTCTTCTGAAGTTTTTGCTAACACAGAACTGCCAATACAATACTCACATTGAGGATTCCTTTTGCCCAAGTGCATTATTTTATATTTGGAAACATTAAACTGCAGTTTCCATTGCTTCGACCACTTAGCTAGTAAAGCTAAATCATTTGCCATATTACAGACGCCTCTAGGAATATCAACCATATTGCACACTTTAGAGTCATCAGCAAATAGGCAAACCTTCCCTTCCAAACCTTCCCCTATGATACTCACAAACATATTAAAAAGAATAGGATCCAGAACAGACCCTTGTGGCACACCGCTTGTAACCAGTCTCTGCTCAGAATACTCGCCATTAACAACCCTCTGATATCTACGTTTCAACAAGCTGCAAATCCACTGAACTATCCAGGGATTAAGTCCAATCTTCACTAACTTATCTATCAGCTCTTTATGTGGAACCGTATCAAAGACTTTGCTGAAGTCCAGATAGGCAATATCCACAGCACCACCTTCATCCAACACCTTTGTGACATAGTCAAAGAAATCAATGAGATTAGTCTGACATGATTTGCCTTTAGTAAAGCCATGCTGATTCGGGTCCAATACGTTATTGGTTTTTAGGTGCTCTTTTTGAGTAAATAAATAAATACACAAACCTGGAGCATTTCACCCCTGGGGCACACAGCTGATAGTGGCACATGCTGTCAATCAAGGGGTGGTCTTATCCGCAGATTAAATCTTTTTAGCTGCCTCTGTGGCATGCTCGCCCCTCCCCTTTTTTTCCTTTAAACTGCAGAGGTCTCCAAACTCATCGACTTTAAGACTTGGGGACTTCAACTCCCAGAATTCCTCAGCCAGCTTTGCTGCCTGGGGAATTCTGGGAGTTGAAGTCCCCAAGTCTTAAAGTCAATGAGTTTGGAGACCACTGCTTTAAAGGCTTTCTCAACTGGTGAAATTGCACACAAAAGCAGCTCGATTCAAAGAAGGACATTCAGAGGACCTGGATCAGTCAGGCAACTACGGTTGAGACAATGCAGAAGACCTCCGGCTGCAATGCAGAGATCTTAAGGGAGTCTGGCGATTAGGCCCTGAGGTCCCCATTCTGGTCCTCTGGCCTAAAGTCAGGGGAGAAAAAGGCCTTATTCACATGCGCATTTGTATGCAAAGCATACATCAGTCATCAAATACAGTTGCCATCCCCCTACCCATGATACATGTTTGTATGAATTATTATTATTACTATTACTATTATTATTACTATGTCAATACAACACAGCAAACGAGATCACTATGCTGGATTTCATATTTCATCACCAGTCGGGCACTTCCCAAGCACCTAGGACTGCGTGATGTAGCGGCGAATTATGTTTGCCGATCCCAATAAAGCGGCCTTCTGCAATTGACAGATGGAGATTTTGTCAATTCCAATGGTTTTCAAATGTCCACTGAGATCCTTTGCCACTGCGCCCAACTCCCAGAAATCTGAGAGTTGAAATCCACAAGTCTTAATGTTGATAAGGTTGGAGACCCCTGCCCTGGGGAGTTGAGGTCCACTCATCTTAAAACTGGGTTGAGAAACACTGTTGTTGAGGCTGAGATGTCACCACCGACTATATCTAGACCTTGTAGTGTATGCTTTCCCACAGCATTAAAAAAATTCTTTTTTTTCTTCACCTGATAAGCAGGGACTGTTGAAACAGCTTATTATTATATTTTGTCTGCGATGTTAGAAGGTCTTCCTGTGGAAGCATCCTTATTTATTTACACAGGGAAGGGGCCTGTCAGCAGCTTTTTTTGCTCTTGGGAGCTACAATTCATCATCTTGGCTGTTCACTGAACTGCAACACTGAAAAATCTGCGGTCATGTTCCTAATTACAGATTGAAAATGACAAAATAGGTAAAAAGAAATTCAGAAAGAATATCCCTGTCACCTGTTAAGAGCAGAAACCTCCTTAGCAGCAGTCCCACACCCGCCATTTTGAACACTCACTCTTCTAGAATTCTCCTCAGTGGCCATTATTGGGTTCCTACCAGAACGGATAAGGATGCGGTACCGGTATGTTCAGGAATCAAAATCTTGTCAGGGAACGTGTGTGTGTGCTAAATTTCAGGAATTTTTTGGTTTCCGCACATGTGCAGAAACAAAAAATCACCAAAATATAGTTGGTTCTGCCTACGCAGAAGCAAAAAACCCACTGAAATTATTATTATTATTATTATTATTATTATTATTATTATTATTATTAATTAGATTTGTATGCCACCCCTCTCCAAGGACTTGGAGTGGCTTCCAACAAACAATACAATCTACAAATCCAATATTAAAACAAAACATATTAAGAAACCCCTATTAAAAACCATCACACAACTCAACAAACCATGCATAAAACAGGACAGTCGGGGGAATCAATTTCCACATGCCTGGTGACATAGGTGGGTTTTTAAGAGTTTGCGGAAGGCAAGGAGAGTGGGGGCAGTCCTAATCTCTGGGGGGGAGCTGATTCCAGAGGCCTGGGGCGGCCACAGAGAAGGCTCTTCCCCTGGGTCCTGCTAAACAACATGGTTTTGTCGACGGAACCCGGAGAAGGCCGACTCTGTGGGACCTAATCGGTCGCTGGGATTCGTGCGGCAGAAGGCGGTCTTGAAGGTGGTCTCCTGTGCACGTCCGACCCTCCTGGCCTTCCAAAAGGCTTTGAAAACACTTGTGCCAGTGGGCCTGGGGTTGTAGAGTGATAGCACCCTGCTCCAACCAGTAGTATGAATGAGTGATGCTTGTATGTTTGTTTTATATTAGGTTTTAAATTTTTTATTTGCTTTTATTACTTTGGGGTATTTTTTAATTTTTGTGGTCATTTTAGTGTTGTACGCCACCCTGAGTCTGTCAGGAGAAGGGTGGCTTATACATTTGACAAACAAACAAATAAACAATAAATAAATAAACTTCCCCCAGCCCAAATAGTCTTTTATTATTGAAGAAGCCCATGGTTCTGAGGGGTTTTTTGGGGGGAGGGAGTATTTTTAGGAGCCTTCGTATACTCAATTTTTCATCTCCCTGTAGATTCTGCTGTCAGGGTAAAGATTCATTTGCTGTGTTCAGCATACTGAACTAGAAATTAGCCAATCACATGGCTAATTCTAGTGTAACTGTTTGGAAAGCCTATTGGGAAACGTTTATTATTAACTGTGTCACTTAAGTCCATAAAATTGGATTAAATTAATTGTGATTGAAGCATGCTGTGCAAATCCAGGTGGTGTTGGAAATTGGGCTACTGGAGCTAAAGAGCGATATCTATCTATCTATATATATATCTAAATGGAATTTAGATATGGAGTTAAAATTCTAAGGTTTGGTATCCTAGCAGTCAGTTAGGCATGCTTGCAGATGCTCCATATCTTGATAACCTCCACTCCTCTCATTCTGACATTTTCCTCTGCTTTTCTCTTCCTCTCTGGGGCATCAGAAGCAACATTTTCTTCCACTGTGCCTCTGTTTCTCCTGTCCCCATCCTGCCTCTCAGTGCTCTCCTGATGCTCTTAGTAAAATGCAGTGAAGGGCTACCAAAATTTTTACTCCCACACTGTGAGCGTGGCTTATGCAGGATATCCTGCATTTTCTTTCAACATCCTTCGGTGCAAATTGTTCCATTTTTGCTACCCCATTGTGTTGTTGTTGTTGTTGTTATTATTATTATTATTATTAATAATAATTATTTATTAGATTTGTATGCCACCCCTCTCCGCAGACTCGGGGCGGCTCACAGCAACAATAGAAACAATATATTACAAATCTAATAATTAAAAATCATTTTAAAAAAACCTTATTAAAAAACAAAACATACACACAAACATACCATGCATAACTTGCATAGGCCTGGGGGGAAAGGTAGCCCACCCTTGGCAGAATGTATTGGGGTGTAAATATTCAGACCAAAAGCTAAGACTGTGACAGATAAAATAAGATTTATTGATTGATTGATTTTGTCCATTACACAATGAGGGTTATAGTGAGTATACACATAGTAGGATACATAATGAAGGTTATAAAGGATATACTCATAGTAAAATATATCTAAGAAAAAATGGAAGAGAAGATATAGGAATAGAACATATCAATGAAAGAATAGAAGAAGAGATATAGGAATAGAAGAAAGGTATAGGAGATATAGGAGAGCAATAGGACAGGGGACGGAAGGCACTCTAGTGCACTTATGCACGCCCCTTACTGACCTCTCTCTCTCTCTCTCTCTCTCTCTGTGTGTCTGTGTGCATATACACAATACTTCCCCTGTATATTTTCCTCTTTCCTGTTTGCATGCCGGCCCACCCTGACTTTAGCTGCAATAGATAGGAAGGCAACATGGCCTTCCTTCCTGCCTCAAGGATCCAGCAGAGGAGATTATTCAGCGGAAAAAGCATTGCAAGTCACACAGTCACCAATTCATCCTTTGCAAACTAAATATTTATCTTTTGTAGTTTTAATGCTTTTAATGCTCTAAGACAGTGTTTCCCAACCTTTTTTGAGCCGCGGCACATTATTCATATTTTCAAAATCCTGGGGAACACTGAAGGGGGGCGGGGCGGGGGGGGGGCGGGCTAAAGAAAAGTTTGGACAAAAACCCCCTCTCTCTTCCTCCCTTTCGCTCTATTTCTCCCTCTTTCTCTCTTTTCCTTCCTTCCCTTCTCTCTCTCCATTCCTTTCTTTCTTTCTTCCTCTCTTTTTTTCTCTCTTTCTCTCTCCCTCCTTCCCTTCCTCTATGTCTTTCTCTCTCCCTTGCTCTCTCTCTCTGTCTCTCTTGCTATCTCTTTCTTGCTTTTCTCTCTCTCTCTTGCTCTCTCTCTCTCTCTTTCACTGTCTTGCTATATGTCTCTTTCTTTCTCTTTGCCTCTCTTGCTATCTCTCTTTCTTTCTCTCTCTTTCTCTCTCTCTGTCTCTCTTGCTATGTCTCTCTTTCTTTCTCTTTCTCTCTCTCTCTGCCTCTCTTGCTAAGTCTCTCTTTTTCTCTTGCTATGTCTCTCTTTCTTTCTCTCTCTCTCTGCCTCTCTTGCTATGTCTCTCTTTCTCTCTCTCTTTCTCTATCTCTCTTTCTCTGCCTCTCTTTCTTGCTCTGTCTCTCTTTCTCTGCCTCTCTTGCTATGTCTCTCTTTCTTTCTCTCTCTCTCTCAGCTGACTGCAAGCGGGAGCCCTGACGGCGGCAGCTGGACGTGCTGCTGGACACCGTATATGCCAGGCCCGCAGCGCCAGCAGCACGTTCAACCGCCACCGTCAGGGCTCCCGCTTGCAGTCAGCTGAGAGAGAGAGAGAGCTCCCTCTCGCCGCCGACATCTCCCTGCGACTGCCTGCGGCCGCTGCGGCCACCCCCCCCGCTCCCATCGCCAGTGCCCTCCCGCCGGGCCACAAAGGACACTTGCCGCAGGTCCAACCGCCACCGTCAGGGCTCCCGCTTGCAGTCAGCTGAGAGAGAGAGAGCTCCCTCTCGCCGCCAACATCTTCTCGCGACTGCCTGCGGCTGCTGCGGCCGCCCCCCCCACTCCCAACGCCAGTGCCCTCCCGCGGGGCCACAAAGGACACTTGCCGTGGATGACAGAGAAGCTCCAGCTGGGCGGGGCGCTGCCGGTACTTCCGTCCCGGGGCTCCCGCTCGCAGCTGTCCCCCGGCTCCTGCTCGATGCCGCGGTTTTTGGCGCTCTCCTGCTGGGCTCCAAAGAAGGAAGGCGGGAAAAAGGCTTTTTCCCGCCTTCCTTCTTTGGAGCCCAGCAGGAGAGCGCCGAAAACCGCGGCATCGAGCAGGAGCCGGGGGACAGCTGCGAGCGGGAGCCCCGGGACGGAAGTACCGGCAGCGCCCCGCCCAGCCGGAGCTTGGCGGCACACCTGGCCATGTCTCGCGGCACACCGGTGTGCCGCGGCACACCGGTTGGGAAACGCTGCTCTAAGACACGCAGAGTCACTTGGAAGTTTCCTGCCATTCCCCCTTTAATCCCAGCCATCTTGGGCTTTTCTGAGCTACCAGAGGAGCCTTTTGGTGGTGCTTAAGGAGGCTTTGGCAGTCCAGAGTGAATGAAGCATTTTCCTTTCTCTGGGTGCTTGGACAGGGAATAAACCTCTGCCAGCACCCAGAGAAAAGAAATGCTCCCTTCGCTCTGGGCAGCCCAGAGTGAATGGAGTGTTTTCCTTTCTCTGGGAGCTTTGAAAGGGAATAAACCACTTCGCTGTGTTGACTCCATCGTTCTGCCTCCCATACACCCGGCGTGAGGTTGCCTCCCGGAACATCTGGGCGTGGAAGGGCAAAAGGGGGCACTTCGCCCCGGCTGGGTCAACTCGGCTCCAGCCAAACCGAGGAGTCATCACAGTGAAGGAAAGGTGCTGGCTACAAAGCGAGCAAGCGAGAAGAGAGGGGAGCCCTTCAGCATGGGAAGGAAGAGGAAGCAGGTAGCAGCAGCAGCCACCTTTCGGTCAAAGGAGCGTGAGGTTCCCACCTCTCACCTGCCTGGGTTTCTCTCTCTGGCGCAGTGTATGGGAGGCAGCCTCACGCCGGATGTATGGGAGGCGCGTGCTCCTCCTCGCTGCCTCAGAGTCCCTTTTTTTAAGCCTTAAAGTTTTGGATTTTTTTGATTCCCCTCCCCTCCTCTTCTTCCTTCAGTAGCGACTGTCCTCCTCCTCTTCTTCCTCCTCCTCTTTCCACCCAAATTCTGAGCTTTTATTTCTTTCCTATTGGGTTTGCACACATTATTTGCTTTTACACTGATTCCTATGAGAAAAATTGCTTTTACTTACAAACGTTTCTACTTAAGAACCTAGTCACGGAACGAATTGAGTTCTTAAGTAGAGGTACCACTGTACTTGGAAAATACCTTGTTCTTATTTCTATATAAATCTCGAGGAATAAAGAAACAAGTGGGACCATATTATAGAACTAAGCTACAGAGGTATTTTTCAGGAAAGACTAATTTTAGCCAGACAGATTTATGCAACTCTGCACTTCTTGTCAGCTTTATTTTTGTCTTATTACTTATATCTAAATACTTTGTTTTCAAATTTTCCTTGCAGGTCTGGACTTTTTTGGAAAAGGAACCCTACTTCTCGAAATTCCTTGTTGCTAATTATTTATATGGCAATTTTTTTCTTCTTAATGAAATTTATAAGATCAGACGTTGTCATCTTGGTCAACTGAAAATTAGAAACCCTTTTCCTCATTTTCGCAAAAGTGTTGGTTGTGCAGAGCTAAAAGTAACCTAATAATATGCTGATGATTCTCTGAGTAAGGACATACCCTGACTGCCATCACTCAAGCTATTTTTATTTCCAAAATATTCTTTCCTGTCATTTTAATTAACAGAGCTGGATAATTTGTCATAGAATATATTTTTAAAAATTATGTTTCTAAGTTTGTGTTGTCTGCATCATCTCAAACTGAAGTGCAGATGGTTCTTGTGATCTGCACTTTTTCTGGAAATCTGTTATACTCCCACACCCACACCGAGTCTTTGGACAGGGGCGGCATACAAATCTAAATAATAATAATAATAATAATAATAATAATAATAATAATAATAAGCAAACAAAGGACCAGTACAGAAAAAATGTAACTCAATGTCGTATGGACAGTTGGCAGAACAAAGCATTGCATGGCCAGTTCTTGGAGAAGATTGAAGGCAAAGTGGATAAAGAAAAGACCTGGTCATGGCTTACAAGTGGAAGACTCAAAAAGGAGACAGAAGGACTAATACTTGCGGCACAAGAACAGGCCATTAGAACAAATGCTGTCAAAGCCAGAATTGAAAAATCAACAGACGATCCAAAGTGCAGACTCTCTAAAGAAACAGATGAAACAATCGATCACATACTCAGCTGCTGCAAAAAGATCGCACAGACTGACTACAAGCATAGACATGATGCTGTGGCACAGATGATCCACTGGAACTTGTGCCGGAACTACCATTTACCAATGGCAAAGAACTGGTGGGATCATAAGCCCGAAAAAGTGGTCGAAAATGAGCAAGCAAAACTACTGTGGGACTTCCGACTTCAGACTGACCAAATTCTGAAGCATAACACACCAGACATTGTGATTGTGGAGAAAAAGAAAGTATGGATCATCGACATCGCAATCCCAGGAGACAGCAGAATTGAGGAGAAGCAGCTAGAGAAATTAGTGAAATACGAAGATCTAAAAATTGAGCTGCAACGACTCTGGCATAAGCCAGTGAAAGTGGTCCCAGTGGTAATTGGCATGCTGGGCGCAGTACCAAAGGATCTCAGTGGACATTTTAAAACCATCGGAATTGACAAAATCTCCATCTGTCAATTGCAAAAGGCCGCTTTATTAATTTGCCGCTACATCACGCAGTCCTAGGTGCTTGGGAAGCGCCCGACTGGTGATGAAATACGAAATCCAGCATAGTGATCCCGTTTGCTGTGTTGTACTGACATAATAATAATAATAATAATAATAATAATAATAATAATAATAATAATAATTATTATTATTATTATTTATTAGACTTGTATGCTGCCCCTCTCCAAAAACTCAGGGCGGCTCACCACAGTAACAAGACAATGCAATACAAATCTAATGGTTAAAACTATAACTAAAAACCCACTATCTTAAAAAACATAACCACACATAACTCTTAACAGCCAGAGAAGGGGATACATTAGTTGCCCCATGTCTGTCGACATAGATAGGTCTTCAGGGTCTTGCGGAAGGCAAGGAGGGTGGGGGCAGTTCAAACCTCGGGGGAAGTTGATTCCAGAGGGCTGGTGCCGCCACAGAGAAGGCTCTTCCCCTAGGTCCCGCTAGACATTGTTTAGTCGACAGGACCCGGAGAAGGCCAACTCTGTGGGACCTAATCGACCACTGGGATTCCTGCGGCAGAAGGCGGTCCTATAAGTATTCTGGTCCAATGCCATGGAGGGCTTTATAGGTCATCACCAACACTTTGAATTGTGTCCGGAAACTAATCGGCAACCAGTGCAGGCCGTGGAGTGTTGATGAAACATAGGCGTATCTGGGAAGACCCATGACTGCTCGCGCGGCCGCATTCTGCATGATCTGAAGTTTCCGAACACTTTTTAGATGTAGCCCCATATACTCTGAGCTACAAATATACTTTATTGGTATCATTTGGCTGTCTATCACTCTCCCTATATCCACCAGATGGCAGTAGAATAAAAGCAATTGATTACATTATGGTACAGCAGCCTGTTTTGTAGCATCCTCTAATTTATTGCAAACATGGGCAATAAACCTATTTCTGCTTCTTTGCTCCAGAATCAAGGAAAGTAGCCCGATGCTCCTGGGATTAAAAGCTAAAGTTACAGTTAGTAGAAAATGGACCCTGCTAGTCCATAAGAAATTTCTAAACACCAAATTCAGGCAATGTTTTTATTGGGATCAACTATGTATTTAGCATTGTAGACAGGTTTTTCAGAACTTCGGGGATTTGGAAAAGGCCATTTAAGTCACCAAGTCCAGTTCTTCCTGCTAGTCTCCATGCTGTCCATTTCCTGCTTCAACAGATACAATGAAGGGGAATGTCCTCCTTTTTTATTAATTGCTTCAAGTGTCCAGTGTCTTCCTGTTGTAACAGTATATTAAATTCACTTTCTGTAACTTAAATCTATTGCCCTTATGTCCTAAGACAGTGATGGTGAACCTTTTTCCCCTCGGGTGCCAGAAAGAGCATGGGGGTGCGCTATTGTGCGCTATAAGATTCAGGAGGGAAGTGTTTTTAATAGGAAAGTGAACACAAGAACAAGGGGACACAATCTGAAGTTAGTTGGGGGAAAGATCAAAAGCAACATGAGAAAGAGTAGTAGATCCTTGGAACAAACTTCCAGCAGACGTGGTTAGTAAATCCACAGTAACTGAATTTAAACATGCCTGGGATAAACATATAACCATCCTAAGATAAAATACAAAAATAGTATAAGGGCAGACTAGATGGATCATGAGGTCTTTTTCTGCCATCACTCTATGTTTCTATTGTGATTGCGTGAGTGCCCACATCTATAATTCAATGCCTGGGGAGGGCGAAAACAGCTTCTCTCAACTCCGAAGGCCCTCTGGAAGCCAGAAACGGCCTGTTTCCCAACTTCTTGTAAACCCAATAGGCTCATGTTTTGCCCTCCCCAGGCTCCAAAGGCTTCCCTGGAGCCTGGGAATGGTAATACGTCCTTCCCCTTCCCCTCCAGAGGCTTTCTGGAAGCCAGAAAAGGCCCTCCGAGAGCCTCTGTCTGTCTGAGCCAAAATCAGCTGGCTGGCACACACATGCACATTGGAACTGAGCTAGCGCAACAGCCCGCATGCCAGCATATATGGCTCCGCGTGTCACCTGTGGCACCCATGCCATAGGTTCGCCATCACTGTCCTAAAATAAACAAGAGCAGACCTACTGCTTGATCTTCTACTGTATTTTATTTATTTATTTATTTATTTATTTATTTATTTATTTATTTATTTATTTATTTATTTATTTATTTATTGATTGATTGATTGATTGATTGATTGATTGATTGATTGTTTGGATTTACATGAAGATTTTATGAATCTCTGAAGCTTCGGGGCAGCTTACAACATATAAAAGAACAATAAAAACATCCTAAATCCAAATTTAAAGTTAAACTAACTAATCTAAAACCGCAATTCCTTAAAACACAATCACTCTCATTCAGACAGTCAAACATACATACCATTCATCGTCCCTGTTCTGCTCTCCTATTGTCTTCCTCCTTTATGTGTTATCTAATACATGCTTGATGAAACAAATAAAGAAACAAACAAGGAAGGAAGGAAGGATGGATGGAAGGAAGGAAGGAAGTTTCTCTTTAGTTCTAGGTTGCTTCTCCGTTTGGTTAGTTTCTATCCATTGTTTCTTGTCTTCCCTTTTGGTGCTTTGGAAAATAGTTTGACCCTCTCTTCTTTGTAGGAGCCCCCAAAATATTGGAATTTATTTCCCCCAGTCCTTCTTTTCACTAGACATATCCAATTTCTATTGTGGTTAGCTCTGGCCCAGCTCCTGCCCCAAGGAATGTGCAGGTGGATGTGGGGGAAACATCCACATGCCGCAGGCCTGTTTTGCTCCCGATGGAATCTGCCGATGAAGCCTCCTCTGACCAAGGAAGCGTGAGTGACAGGGAAGAGGGGAGTTTGGCAGGCAGCCCAGGAGGAGATCAATCATCTGTATCATCCTTGGATTCTGAACAAGAATTAATGACACATCCACGCATGCGTAGAGTGATGCATAGGAGACAACAACTGAAGGATTATTACAAGAGAAAATGAGGCCACCTGTGGTTGGGTGGGACTGCTGTAATTAGTGCTACAGATAAAAGTGCAGCCTGGTGTGTTAGCCTCATGGTAGTTTATCTGATTCATTGTTTCGTCAAGATCGTGGTTTTTGTGCTGTTCAAGATTGTGTGTGGACTCTCTGGACTTTAGAATTGGACTCAATTTCCCAGTTATTGGGTGGGCAATTGGATTGCATTTAACCTCTGCCTTGTGTGTACCAGAAAATCCCTTTGACATTTAAAAAGGGAGCTGTTTCTGTTTTTCTGTTTATAAAAACCTTTGGGTTTTCCTTTTATCGTGTGGTGTGTGTCTTCCTGGACTAATTACCCTGTAATTATGGGCGGTTGAAACACCCCGGCAGAACAATTTCTATAACCATTCCTTGTATATTTTAGCCACCAATACCCTGATCATTCTTGTAGCTCTTTTGTGCACTCTTTCCAGAGTCTCAACACCTTTTTTTATGTAATGGTGACCAAAACTGGATGCGGTATTCCAAGTGTGGTCTAAGGCTTTGTAAAGCGGTATTAGAACATCACGTGATCTTGATTCTATCCCTCTATAGCAGTGTTTCCCAACCTTGGCAACTTGAAGATATTTGGACTTCAACTCCCACAATTCTGGGAGTTGAAGTCCAAATATCTTCAAGTTGCCAAGGTTGGGAAACACTGCTCTATAGAATAGGCATATCAGTGTTTATTACTAAAACCATTTCATTCACTTCAAATCATGCCAAGTTTTTATTCTAACCAATACAAAAACTCATACCCTAGCTTTAGATTTCTTACACAGAAAGATAGTTTATAAAAAACAAATGTCATAAATAAATTCACAAAGAAAATTTATGAGGGTAGATTTGCACACCACCTCAAGTCTTAATAAGTGAAACCGCTGGGTGAGATCATCCAGAGGCATGGGGTGAGGTATCATCAGTATGCTAATGATACCCAGTTGTACATCTCCACCCCATGTCCAGTCAACGAAGCAGTGGAAGTAATGTGCCAGTGCCTGGAGGTTGTTGGGGTCTGGATGGGTGTCAACAGACTCAAACTCAACCGGATAAGACGGAGTGGCTGTTGGTTCTGCCTCCCAAAGACAATTCCATCTATCCATCCATTACCCTGGGGGGGGAATTATTGACCCCCTCAGAGAGGGTTCGCAACTTGGGCATCCTCCTCGATCCACAGCTCACATTAAGAGAACCATCTTTCAGCTGTGGCGAGGGGGACATTTGCCCAGGTTCACCTGGTGCACCAGTTGCGGCCCTACCTGGATCGGGACTCACTGCTCACAGTCACTCATACCCTCATCACCTCAAGATTCTACTACTGTAACGCTCTCTACATGGGGCTTCCTTTGAAAAGTCTTTGCGAGAGCAATCATGGGCTTCCCAGGGTATGCCCATGTTACACCAACACTCCACAGTCTGCATTGGTTGCCGATCAATTTCCAGTCACAATTCAAAGTGTTGGTTATGACCTATAAAGCCCTTCATGGCATCGGACCATAATATCTCCGGGACCGCCTTCTGCCGCACGAATCCCAGCGACCGATTAGGTCCTACAGAGTTGGCCTTCTCCGGGTCCCGTCGACTAAACAATGTCGTTTGGCAGGTCCTAGGGGAAGAGCCTTCTCTGTGGCGGCCCCGACCCTCTGGAAGCAGCTCCCCTCTGAGATTAGAACTGCCCCCACCCTCCTTGCCTTTCGTAAACTCCTTAAAACCCACCTCTGTCGTCAGGCATAGGGCAACTGATATAACTTCCCCAGGCCTATATTGTTTATATATGGTATGTTGTGTGCATGTTTTTTTAAATTATGGGTTTTTAGTTTTAATTATTAGATTTGTATTCTACATTGTTTTTTCTATTACTGTTGTGGGCCACCCCGAGTCAACGGAGAGGGGCGGCATACAAATTTAATAAATAAATAAATAAATAAATAAATAAATAAATAAATAAATAAATAAGTCTTAATATGGCATGGTTTTAGATAATCCTGTTGGGTGACTATAGGCAAATGTGGTTTGTTCAGTAAACATGGTTTAAGCAATTAATGGCTTAGCACAAAGTATAAACTCAGGATAAGATGTTAAGCAAGTCATTGTAGCTTGTAAATTGTGGCTCCTCATTTTCTACTAACCCAATCAATTGTGGTTTGCTCAGACCAGAAAATTATGATTACTGACATGGATGGACTGAGAGGAACCATTCTCTGTCACATGTGATGGATGGATTGAGCAATGAACTTTTGTTTGACTGGTATTAGTTCCAGTCCTGCTAGTGAAACAAAATTCTCTTTTGTTTGTATACTTTGTGCTCATTTTGCCTCCGGGGTGGAAGACGTTTGATGTGACCTCTTTGGAGGCCAAAATATGCATCTCTATCCCTTTAAGTAGTCATGTCATCAAGAGAAGTTGGAAATAATGATTGCTTCAATTATCCAAATGTTCTTTCCTTTTCTAGGTCATAGCTAACTGGTCAGATATTTCAAAATCAACTCCATTAAATGTTGTTTTTATTGGCAAAAAATAGGTTATTAGAATGTCACAAATTATAGGTTAATAGCATCCTGCGATCAGTAGTGGGTTCTAAAACCCTTTGCTACCAGTCTGCATGGACACGTTTGC
Source organism: Erythrolamprus reginae (assembly GCF_031021105.1). Lineage (NCBI taxonomy): Eukaryota > Metazoa > Chordata > Lepidosauria > Squamata > Dipsadidae > Erythrolamprus > Erythrolamprus reginae. The sequence continues at coordinate 74,690,773 of NC_091955.1, forward strand.
ATGCATATGTAACACATTTGCGCATGCGCAGAAGCATCCCGGGTGAGTGGGTGGAGCCTCCCGCCTCCAGTGCTACCAGTTCACAGAACCGGGCCAAATTGGGAGCAACCTACCGCTGACTGCAATGATAATTAAAATAATCCAAATATCTGGCCAATGAATGCAAAATATTCCTAACAGTAATTAAGGTGAACATCATTATGTATTTATTATTTCAACAATTGTACTTTTTGCTATATCAAAATGTGAACAACTGTTCTGATGTCTGAATTATCCATTAAATACATTTGCAGGTCTAGTCAGATTTTAAATAGGCTTTTAAAGTTGAAATGATAGTGAACTGCAACTATTTAAAAAGCATAGGTATATATTGGTAAGACTATTGTATGGATGCATGAAATTCAGAAAGCAAATGCTCACAACATGAGATGTTGAAAGACCAAAAATAAATAAAACTTATTGGAGAAAAAAAAAATCCTATATATAATTCATCTCCTCCCTCCCTCCCCTCCTGCTTTCCTCCTTCCCACCCTCACTTCCTTCCTGCTTCCTTTCCTTCTTTCCTTGCTTTCTCTTCCTTCTTCCCTTCCTTCTTCCTTCCCTCCCCCCTTCCTTCCTTTTTTCTTTCCTTCTCTCTTCCTTCCTCCCTGCTTTCCTTTCCTTTTCTCTCTTCCTCCTCCCCTCCCTCCCTCCTTTCCTCCTGCTTCCTTTCCTTTCCTTCTTCCCTCCCTATCTCCCTGCTTCCTTTCCTTTCCTTCTCTCTTCTTCTTTCCCTTCCTCCCTCCTTCCTGCTTCTTTTCCTTTCCTTCTCTCTTCCTCCTTCCCGCTTCCTTTCCTTTCCTTCCTCTTTTCCTTCTCCCCCCTCCCTGCTTTCTTTCCTTTCATTCCCTTCCTTCCTCCTTCCCTCCCTCCCTGCTTCCTTTCCTTCCCTTCCCTCCTTCTTCCTTCCTTCTTCCTTCTTTCCTTTCATTGTATTCCCTTCCTTCTCTCCCTTCCTCCTTCCCTCCCTCCCTTCGTTCCTTCCTGCTTCCTTCCCTTCCCTCCCCTCCCCTCCCTCCCTTTAGCTTTATTATCCCATGAAGAACGTGAATGTGCTTCAAAACGAGCTGTGTTGGGCCCGCTGCCTTACTCCACGGAGGAGCTTCCAGTCTGCTGAATGAAAGCTGGAGCAGCACATGGCACTTTCCCACTCCTCACAAATGATGACTGCTGTGCTTGTTAACCTTTCCTAGGGCTCAAGTGGGAAATGCCGCGGTCTAGGGGAGAGATTTCAATGGAAGAAAAGGCACTTAGAACTCCCCACCACAAATGGCGTCCGAGGGGAAGGGAAGGGCTCCTTCATCCGACATTTGAGGCTTCTGTAGGAGTGACAGTTCAAGATTCCAGCACAAGTGATAGACTGTCTTGGGGTGGGGTGGGAGGAGGATATACAGATTTTGACAACTGAGATAAAACTTCCCATAAATTCATATATTCAAGAGTAAAGCTAATTGACTACTGATAGGGCATCTAAACAAAGCTGTTTAAAGTTCAAATAATACAGTACTTGCAAATATGCATATACAGTATTAACAGAAATTGCATACATAAAGGATTTTTATGCCCACCCAAGTCTTCGGAGAAGGGCGGGATATAAATCCCAATAATAAATAAATAAATATAGCACAGAAAAATTATATATACTGTACAAAGAAAGCAAATGCATCTTTAAACATTTAAATGGAAGATATATGAGGAAAGCAAGCAGTCATTGCTGAATACATGTAAAACTAACCCAAACAGCAAATAGATGAAGTCAAGTTTCATACACTCTTCTAAGCTTCCATATTTGTAACTTGTTGTATGTGGGTGAGCTAATATATGCTGAACCACAAATGAGGACATCATATCATGGTATACCAGGACATGAAAACCAATCTTCTTGTTCCGACAAGAGAACCAATCTTGTTGTTGGAGTAACAGAAGCTAGCCCATCTTGCAGAAGCTAGCCCATCTAGATAGCCAAAGCAGCTAACCAGCCTGCCTCAGACCAGGATATCAGGAACCTTTGTCTTGAAGATAATGAAAGACACCTACTGCAGAGTTTCTTTGTTACTTCTTTGGTAGCAAACCTACACTATATATTTACACTGTAGCTATCTCTCTAGCAGTTACTATACAAAGTACTCACAATTCTCCAGCTACCATTTCCAGTTACACTATTCAGTTACAAGTCAGTTTTTCACGGGTACAGGTATGACGGTCTTGGTATATTCGGGTTTCTTCCCGTGTAGGATTTGGAAATTTCTGGCGACATTTCGATGAGGTCCCACTCATCATCTTCAGGCTGGTGTTTCTGCCCTTGTTCTAAGGCAAACACTGCGAGACCTAAGCTGCCTTCCTTCTATAAATACTGGTGGCTGGGTGTGGTTTGATGGCTCAGCAATTGCCTGCTGTGTAGAAACTTCCTGGTGAGTCAATGGGGTAACATCTGGGGTCGTTGATGTAGCTGAAGTATGCTGATTAGTTAATGGTTGTTGATTAGGCGTGATATACTGAGTAGTTGAAGCTTGCAGGCTACTTGATTGTTTTGCAATATGTGTTCTGAGTCTAGTTTCTGTTTTTATGGCTGGGTTACGTTTGAGGGCTGGTTTCCAGATGTCTGGTAGGTGGGAGGTTTCATTCCGCTTGTTCATATTTTGGGGATGTTTTTCTATCTCGATGGCTTCCATTATTATTCTTTTGCTGTAGTGTTCTGTTTTGGAAATTCATTTAGTACTGTCAAAATCAATTTCATGTCCTGTAGTTTTTAAGTGTTGGAAAAGGGAGGAGGTTTTTTCTTTTTTCCTTAATGCATTCTTATGTTCTGCAACACGTGCATTCACTCTCCTGTTAGTTTGTCCAAACTAACAAACAAATATTGGACAAACTAACAGGAGAGTGAATGCACGTGTTGCAGAACATAAGAATGCATTAAGGAAAAAAGAAAAAACCTCCTCCCTTTTCCAACACTTAAAAACTACAGGACATGAAATTGATTTTGACAGTACTAAATTAATTTCCAAAACAGAACACTACAGCAAAAGAATAATAATGGAAGCCAGCTAATAATAATCACACACACACACACATATACATACATACAAACATGGTTTTTTTCTGAATTTTTTTTAAAATTAAGGGAGACTAGGATAGCGCTATCCAACAGAAAAAATATATCTATATGGGTTTTTTTAATGTTGGATCACCCTGGTATATTGAAGGAACGTCACAGCTCCTTTTTGCCTCTAGGCCCAACCCAGGGCCATTTCAAGGCAGTTAATTTATTCATAGCCAACAACTATATTTTGTATGTATCACATGTTTTTTTGCTCAAATTTTAAAATTAAGGGAGACTAGCATGGCACCATTTCGGCCTTGTTCTGTCCTCATCAGCTAGCCACACCCTCCCTGGTACAGAGCTGAAGGGATCAGGTCTGGTGGCCTAGAGGTTAATTCGAAGCTGCCAGATCAAATCCCAGTAAGGGTGTGGCTAGCTGATGAAGCCATAACAAGGCCGAAATGGTGCCATCCTAGTCTCCCTTAATTTTAAAATTTCAGCAAAAAACATGTGATTGTTCTGCTGTAATGCATTGTATAAGTTAGATTTGAATGGCAGGTATTATGTGCCATAAAATACATGGACACTTTAATATACTGCTGTATCTTTTTTCTATTACTACAAGCACATAAATATGCAAAACTAAAATAAACATTAATAGAAATGGGCAAGGTTCTTAACAGGGCAGCATTTTAATCCATTTTGCATAAGTAATTGAGTTTATAAGTCCATGGTAGGTCATAAAGCATGGGTTGCGGTTGTGTACAGGCAGTTACTAACTGTGTAAGTCCAAAAGACTGAGAAAACTGTCTGTAAACCAATAATTCTACAGCAAATATAGTGAATGTTTTTAAAATGCCACTGGAGTCTAACAGACTTATTCTGGCATGAAATGTAATGAACTGCATTGACTATATAAGACATTTGAGCTACATCTAATAAATGTACATAATTGACTCATGCTAAATTAATTTGCTAGTTGTTAAAGTTCTAAAAGTCTTTACAGTATCTTGAAAATGTCTGCTTTAATATTTGTAGCAATGTAATTTGAAACATTTGACTAAAACAATTGAATGATGTTTCTTGTGGAAAACTCCTAAACACAAACACTATGGATGATTTTGGATTAGTCCCATTTTTGCTTTATCACAATTGTGAGATAAAATCTTAAGGATGACATTTGATTCCATAGAGATATGAAAAGGGAATGTGAAAGATGAATATTAAAGAGAATAATCTGAAATACCCCATGGGGGATAGATTCCAAAAGTCCTTTGAAGTTCAGCAGTAAAAATTAAACTATTTTGTAATTCTAATTTACCTCTTTACAGAGTCAAATGTGGTTTGCTTGCTTGTTAGTTAGCATGCTTTATTAAGCCAATTATGGCTTATTCAGTAAACCATCATTAACAAAATCTGAAACAGAAAATCTCTCTCTGTGTATATGTGTGTGCGTGTGTGCGCATATCTCCAATTTTATTTTCTCCTTCTCTCTTGCCCATACACTACAGCAAAGTAGATGGTGAATTTGTCTGGATGATGGAACACTATTGATGTGATTGCAAACATTGGCCTGAGTAGTTTTTACATGCCTTATTGCACACGCGAAGAGAATTGTTTGGAAGCATGCTCTTTTAACGTTTAAAAAGTAAAATTCAAAATGGGTCTTCAAATTAAAATAATATCTCTTGTAGGCAGAGTTCATGTTTTGACAGCCACTTGGGAAATAAAGTGATTAAATAGAAGTCATGCTTTATTTTTCACGGATGCAACTTGGGCAGCTGCACCATAAAACGCTGGGTTTTCCATCATGCTTAAGAACTTCAGTACATTGGAAATCGTAACAACATCCTGCAATATCACTTAATTATCCTTTCAAGGGTATTCAGAAGAGCTCTTTCTTTATTCCAAGGTTTGTCACAAACAGTTCCATTTTCCTGTGTTGACAGATTGCCCAGTCTAAATTTGTTTTGCAGGCTCTCTGCTTAATATACAGAAGTTAATTTAGCATAACCCTTGTAAAGAAGCTTTGCAGAAATAGTTTTTGTAATAATAAAAACATTAAAATAAAACTCTGGGGCAACATGACTTTCTGGCGCAATCTGGATGTGTTAAAAATGTAGTTATATTTATCAGTACTATATGAATATCAGGCTGTGTGTAATTTATGAAAAAAATAATAATCAAGGATTACTTTAGTTTCACCAATACTTATATACCCCTTCCTACTTCCAAACAGTCAGAATTTTTTTTGCAATAGCTCTATTTCTTGATATATTATTTCTTAAAGTTGTGACACTGATTTTACAAGTAAGAAATGCTGTCCTACTATAAAACAAATTCAACAAAATAATCCTGCATCTAAAAAGAAATCCAAAAATTGGTTCTTATAGGATCTACACAGGACTGACATGACTGCCAACTTTTAATGGAGAGATCAAATTGCTTAAATACACAATTCCTACATTACTTAAGTGTAATTGTGACAACCTTTAACAAGTGTTCACTACCCTTTTCTGATCCAAACCTTCTAAAATCAAAGCAACATTCCATACATTCTTATACATTAAAGGAAATAAAATAGTACCCAGTTAAGAACTTCTTAGTGCTCATATCCAAACATTTATCCCAAGCCATCATCTACTTTGCTGATACAGTTCTACAGAGGAATCATTAAGTCTGTCATCGGCACCTCTGAAACTGTCTGGTTTGGTTCTGCAACCCAATAAGACCGACACAGACTTCAGAGGATAATCAGAACTACAGAAAAAACAATTGCTGCCAACCTGCCTTCCATTGAAGACCTGTATACTACACAAGTCAAAAAGAGGGTGGTGAAAATATTTACTGATCTCTCGCATCCTGGACATAAACTATTTCAAGTCCTACCCTCAAAACGTTGCTACAGAGCACTACAAACCAAGACTAGACACAAGAACAGTTTTTTTCCCTAATGTCATCACTCTGCTAAATAAATAATTCTCTCAACACTGTCAAACTATTTACTAAGTCTGCACTACTATTACTATTTTTTATCATCATTCCTATCACCCATTTCCTCCCACTTATGACTGTATGGCTGTAACTTGTTGCTTGCATACTTAAGATTTTTTATTAATATTGATTGGTTCCTCATTGCTTATTTGACCCCTATGACAATCATTAAGTGTTGTACCACATGTTTCTTGACAAATCTATATTTTCTTTTATGTACACTGAGAGCATATGCACCAAAGACAAATTCCTTGTGTGTCCAATCACACTTGGCCAATAAAGAATTCTATTCTATTCTATGTTTTGAATAGAGCACAGGTAAGAGATTGTAACACTAAGAAATTATGAAACTGAACACAGGATGTGAAAAATCTGTCAGTCTTTGCCGAAAATGCCAGGTCACTCTGTCTTAATATATTTCGATAAAACATGTTCATAGAAAAATGGACGATTGACCTCAGAAAAGGACCTCATGGTCCATCTAGTCTGCCCTTATACTATTTCCTGTATTTTATCTTAGGATGGATATATGTTTATCCCAGGCACGTTTAAATCCAGTTACTGTGGATTTACCAACGAAGCTTGCAAGTTTTCAAGTGAAATCCTATGTACCATTAGTTCATTCAGCCCAAATAGGCATACTGATGTAAAGATGCACGTGAGACCAGATGGCAAACCTACATGCAAAACAGAAACATCAGTTAATACGTTTCATATTGATTTAATCGGGCCATCGTCACGTGAAAACATTACTCGGTTGGAGAAAGCCTTCACGGTTTCCAAAAAAAAAAAGGACACACATGAATATAGGTTTCCCTTTGTTCAGCCATCAGCTTCTCCCCCTCTCCCCCCCAAATCGGGCAGCGAATTTTGACGATTTGCTTATTGTGATGGGTGTAGCTCCATTTTCCCCTTCCCTCCCCTTTAGCATTTCAGCAGCAGCAGCTATGGAAGGGGTGTGGTTGACCCTTGGCAGCCTCGCTGAGGAACGTGAGCCAAGGGGGGAAATTCCTCGCACCCACAGCCCGGGCCTGCGGACTTTATGAGAAAGAGCCGGCGAGCGTCCGGGCCTTCTTTTTTTTTGCTCCTGTCAAGCCTGCCCTTTTCCTTCCCCCGTTTCTCCAGCTCAGTGTCGAAGGCACACACACACACACAAAACAGGCTCCCGCGGCCGCCAAAGCTCCCTCCGCTCGCGTTAATCCCTCCACCCACCCGTTGCCCCGCCAACAAGTCAGACGAGCAGGTGATCCATTGACAGGGAGCAGATGGTCTCCCGCCGAGGTAAGCGAGGCCCCACAAAAGAAGCCGTATTGATCATATTGCTTCCCTTTTCTCCTCAGTGGAGGCCGCGTCAGGCGCCGCCTTTTCTCAACTTGGGCATCAGCTTCGCTCCCCCCCCTCGCACGGGGCGCAATCAAGGAATTACGGTAAAAAAACAATAAAAAATAAATCCAAGGCTCCCTGCCGTGCCTTTTTTGGGACGGGAAGAAGCGGGACACCCGAAATTGACCGAGCCCGTCGGACATCCGAAAAATAAGCTGAGGTGGACGGCGCCTCTGCCTTGCTGACGTCCCGGCCTGAGGCGCGCCGGATTCTCAAGTCGGAAACGCCGTGCAAACTGTTGTGTGCGCAGCCAAGGAATTGGCCCTAGGCCTAGTGATATGCATACGTTGTGTGGAAAGAACGAGTGTTTATTTTATTTATTTTATTCATCCTACTTATAGGCTGCCCAACTCCTAAAGGACTCTGGGCGGCTTCCAAAAGAGAAAAATAACAATTTAAAATACATTAAACCCCAAATAAAAACATGCATATCATTCAGTATCACTCATGGCCAGATCTGGACAGTATCTCATTGTGGTCAAAGGCCCAGCATCCATATGATAAAATTCTCCAGGCAGATGAAATGATCCCAACCAGAGGTCTTCAAACTTGGCAACTTTTAAGACTTGTGGACTTCAACTCCCAGAATTCTCCAGACAGCTATGCCATCCTGGAGAATTCTGGGAGTTGAAGTCCACAAGTCTTAAAAATTGCCAAGCTTAGGGCCCCATGAAATTCTGAACAGTTGAGGCAGAAACTCCAGCTAAAGTTGCTTTTCCTCTCTCGTATTAGTGATGCAACTAATGTCTAATAATAAATTTAATTTAATTTATTAAACTTCTAAACTGCCCAACTCCTGGCGGACTCTGGGTGGCATACAGTAATAAGAATAGTGTAATATAATAATAATAGTATGACAATGATAAAAAAAATCTAAAACAATAGCAACCTAAAACATTTTAAAACCTCAAAATAAAACCGTCATTCAGCAAACATTATTTTTGGATGGAGCTACAGTATATTCAGTTACAGTAGTATTCTTTATATGCACATAGCCATAGTTAATTACATAGACTCTTAATCATAGAATGACATTTGCACAGATTAATAGGAAGGGTAAATGGTCTTGATTCCTCTCCCTTGCTTTTCTCCTGTGGTCACCCATTTCTATGGAGGAAAGTCAGCTGACTCTCTTCAATTGGGAAATAGAATAGATTGGACAATAATTAACAGTGAAAGAGGGGTGGCATACAAATCCAATTAAATAAATAAATAAATAAAATTTAATGCTTTTATAGAAATGGGTGGCTCTAGATTATTTGGGAAAGTCTTCAAATAGCTTCTCTGAGTTTTTGAATTGTTTTGTAGGTTCAAGAAATAGAGTCATAGAAAACAATTTGCATTGGTCCATTTACATATCAGGCTTGGTTTACTAAGGAAATGTAAGAGGAGGAAAAATATCTTTATTTTCATCATGTTACTAATTACAACTAGTAATGTTGCAAGCAAAAGTTAAAGAGTGCATGGGAGCAAGTTTGTATTGAATAATTAACCCTCAGACAATCATGGGCTTTCCCAGATATGCCCATGTCTCATCAACATTCCGCGGCTTGTGCTGGCAGCCGATCAGTTTCCGGTCACAATTCAAAGTGTTGGTTATGACCTAGAAAGCCCTACATGGCATCGGACCAGAATATCTTCGGGACCGCCTTCTGCTGCATGAATCCCAGCAACTGATTAGGTCCCACAGAGTTGGCCTTTTCCAGGTCCCGTTGACTAAACAATGTCATCTGGCGGGACCCAGGGGAAGAGCCTTCTCTGTGGCAGCCCTGGCCCTCTGGAATCAACTCCCCCCAGAGATTAGAACTGCCCCCACTCTCCTTGCCTTTCAAAAGCTTCTGAAGATCCACCTATGTCGCCAGGCATGGGGAAATTAATATACCCCTAGCCAGTGTTCCCTCTAATTTTTTGGGGGGGTGGGCGGAAAAGTATAATGTCTGAGCGGCAGTCCCTTCGGGACTGGGCGGCACAGAATAAATAAACAAATAAACAAATAAACAAATAAAAAACCCACCCTGTTTTGCCTCAGAGAATTTCAAAATAAAATACTGTACTGTGTGTCTATAACAGTGAGCTCATAATAGGGCAACTCTATCAATATCAAAATGCCACTTAAATAGTTGAGCTAGTTTCAAACTAGATTTTGATTTTCTTTCTCTCTTCCTTACTCCCATTCTTTTTCTTTCTCTTTTCCTTCCTCTCTTTTTTCTATCTGTTTCTCTCTCTTCCTCTCTCTCTCCTTCCCTCTCACTCTTTCCCTCTCGGCTTCTGGGCAGGTTTGGAAAACTCTGAGTTGATGATGATTTTTAAGTGAGCGATTGCTCACTGCTCAGCTTAGAGGGAACTATGCCCCTAGCTACTGTATGGATTGTTAGGTTATATGATTCTTTTTCTTTTTATAATGAGGGTTTTAAATTGTTTTTAATATTAGATTTGAACATTTTGTATTGTTGTTGTGAGCCGCTCCGAGTCCTCGGAGAGGGGCGGCATACAAATCTAATAAATTATTATTATAAATTATTAGTATTAACACCCCAGCCAGATTTTCTTAAACTCAAACTGACTCCTCACTAGAGGCAGTCAGAAAATTACCCTTTTTTTTCTTCCCAACTGCCTTGTTTTCTCCCAACCATATAAATGCAGGAAATTTGCAGCCCTTCAAATTCAACCGTCTCCCTCCTGCTCACCAATTCATCACTTCTGGCTTGGTATTCATTGCCGTGTAAGACCAAACCCGACTCCACCAACGGGAACCGTGAAGCGCTTTGCCCTTATTCACAAGTTGGCATCCTACCTTCATAGCTGTCACATAAATTCATTGCCAGTCTTGGGCTGATAAAAGGGAGAAGGTTATTTTTTTTTTAGAAAGAAAAATGCCCTCAAGAACAACAGCGACGACAACAAAAGCCGAGGGGCACACTTTGCCTGCGATATCTGCACTTGTTTGCAGGTGGTTCTGGAAACCATAACTACAGTAGCCTCAGTGTTTTTGGAAGCCGTTGCTGTGTGGCTTCTAAGATAAATTTATCCTCCCCTTCCCCCCCAGTACATTTTACAGTAAATAAAAAATGCCCTAAAGCTCTTTTATTGCACTCAAAGGGTGAAAAGCATGCGTTCATGCACACCGTACACAAAAACCCATGCAAGAAAGAAATGAAAAGAAACAGGTTCTGTGAATAAGGACCAGACAAAACAGAGTCTCAAAGCTGTCTCAACTAATGTCTTGGTGGAACCGCTGGGCCAGTTTACAGAAGGCTACTTGTTCCTTGATTTTTATGGTGATTGGTGTAATGCATGTGACAGTTTGGGAGTAGCTTTAGGACAAGTGGGGAAAAAAAGGGCAGAAATAAAAGAAATCTTTTCACACTAACCTCTTTGCTGATGCACTTGGATCATTATGTGCTCCTGAGCACCTGTGGTTGACAAAGGAAGAGGGAAGCGAGACAAACGTAAGTAAATAAATGGAAGGGCACAGCAATCATTTCGGTGTACACAGCCTCTCTTGGCTGAGTACAACAGGACTTTCTCCACATTAACTTAGCATTTTATGAACTTCAGGAATGGGACAGCGGCGTTACAAAGGGTGGGTAATTCAAAGTTACAGCAGTGGTTTTGTTCGACAGAAGTACTGTACAAAGATAGGATTCTTTCACGCTGTGAAATTTTTCTAAACCTTCCTCTTTTTTTTTCATTTTAATGGGTCCCAGCTCCAAGCACCGTGCAGCCTTTGTGAACGTAAGCCACAAACACGACACCGTTTTATAGAACACATGAATTTATAAAATAATGATACAATTGGGCATTTTAAAAAGTTGCTCATCTCCAACTATGTAGAAATTGCAAAATCTTTCTCCACTATTTGCATGGAGAATTAGAAGGCATCATGAAGAGGATCCTATTTGCTTGCTTGGAAGATGGAATTGAGGAAATTAAACTACATTTACTCAATATGCAAATATGGACGGATGCAAAGAAATCTGAAACCCAACTTTTAAAAATTAAATACTCAAAAAACTAATTGCTGGATGGATATATCAGTTTCTTTCCCCCCATGTTCAACATTCTAAAGTCTCAGATTATCTAATTTCTTTCATATTGTTCCATGGAATTCATTTTTCCAGGAGCTGAGTTTGGCTAGATATTCTCTAAGCAATTAGAATTTGGTACTTTCCCTTCCCTTTTCTCCCCTTTTCCAATTTATTTGTACCAGTGAATTTTGCAATCATTTTAAGGTACACTTTTAGCTTTTGGATTCTGTTTTTTTAAATTTTGTGAACTGCTTTGAATGTTCACATAATCGATGTTGAATCAATTGAATGAACAAAAACACAGAATAATTCTAGTTCCTTGTGTTGCTAGGGATATGGCACTAGGAATAATAGACCAACTTATCTTTTGGGCATCATATTGGAGAAACCCAACACAAATGGTGGGTTTAGTTTGTTATACAGCCTAATCATAGTACTAGTTAAGCAGGGTATCTGAGCAGCCATCTCACCCCCAGTTGGATTAGGCTGCCTCATGCAGCGAAAGGGACCTCCTATGTAAGGAATTCTGGAGGGTAGGACAAGGAGTATGGCCTTTTCCACTGTGACCCGATCCCTGTGAAACACTTTACCATTGGAGATGAGAACTTCTCCCACTTTTTTGACCTGGAAAAGTATTAAAACTTGGTTTTCCACTTGGCTTGGAGCCCTGAAGTGAATACTCACTGCTGGAGAAGGTTGATGAGGTAAGAAAACCTCATCCCTAGTTCTGTTTTGATATACTGTATTTTTTTTGGTGTACAGTAATTTTAATATGCATAGTTCTAATCTTTTAATTACCTTTCCTTTTATCTTTTTATAATATGTAAAATGCCCAGAATTGCTATATAAGGGAGATGGACAGCATAAAAATCCAATAAATTAATAAAATATATAATTTCTTGTTATTTCAAAAGATGCAAAAGAAAAATAAATTCCAGATCCCCCATCATCATCATTTTGTTCCTACAGCTGAAGATTAGATTGTGAGAAACTGCAGATTGATACAACTTCATGTGCAAACATTCAAGGAAAAGTACACTTATCAGTCAATCTTTTGGTTTCATCCCTCCAATGACACATTAAAGATTTATTTTTAACCTGGAATCATATTTATGTTATCATTGGAATACAAAATAATGTGGAAACAAATTCAGTGTGGGAACCTGAATTGCTGGCTCAGGAATTCTGGGAGTTGAAGTCCACAATTCATAAAGGGACCATTGTTCCCAACTCCTGATTTAGGGCAATGGTTCATATACCGGTAATAAAAAATAGAGAAAGAAACCTGTATTGTCCTTAGCAGCTGTTGAAGTATAGATAGTCCTCAACTTATAGCCATTTGTTTAGCAAGCTAGAATAGTATTGAAAAAAAGTGTTGCAGCATTCCCATGGTCATGTGATCAAAATTCAGGCACTTGGTAACTTGGCATGTATTTATAATGCCACAATTGTCCCCAGCATCCCAGGGTCACGCAGTCACCATTGGCAACTTTCCCTAATTGGGTTTCAACAAAGCAAAGCCAATGGGGAAGCCAGATTCGCTTAATGGCCATATGGTTCACTTCACATCTGTAATGATTCACTTAACAGTAAAAAAAAAAGTCACTACTCACTTAACTGACTTGCTTAGCAATGGAAATTCTGGTCCAGGGGTTGAATGTTCCCAGTTCGCTTATTGGTCGCCAGAGAGCTGGTCACAAAGGGAGCATGAGGTTCTGCCCAGATGCTGCCATTTGGGTTCTTTTACCCTCTGTGCATGCACAGAATGTTTTAGATTTATTGGATTTGGATTTAGATTTGCATATGTGCAGAGGATAAAAGAACCATCAGAGCAGATGAGCGGAGCCTCGCACTCCCTTTGCGACCAGCTCTCCGGCGACCGATAGTCATGAGCGAACCAGGAGCATTTCACCCCTGTTTTGATCCCAATCATGGTCATAAGTCAAGGACTAACTGTATATTTTTAAGTTTTGGCAAGTATGTCATTTACCATCCCTTGGCTATTTCCAGGCAAGGGGTTTTAGCGGATTTGACCCAAAAGTCAACTTGGGGCTTCAATGGTATGATCAGATCATAGTTGGCTTGACTGATTTATATATTTTACTTTTTTTTCTATAAATATACCAGTCCTATTTGAATAAACGTAGACTTACCTTTGCCCTAAAATGTAGCAGTTAAAATATTAAGGCTGCCCCAGTGTCCTATTTTGAAAATTACAGGCTCTAGGTCTGCTCAGTTAGCTGGTGCTATTCAGTCATTGAACTTGTCTTTGGAGAAAAATTAAACCCAGAAAAAGCCAGGTAAGAGACTTAAGAGTCAATGGAAACAATGTTTTCAGGGCACCAGCTGAATAAACTCTTTAAAACTCATATGTCTGGGGGAGACAGGCTATTGCAGAGTAAATCAAGTAACAGCAAATAGCAAGAGAAGGTGAGGCTTTCCTGTTATCACAGTGAAGTCGAGATCATACAGTTATGGCTGTATGCTTTCCATGTCAGCTCCTTCCCATGAAAATGCAGCTGACCATTTGGGATAGCTGCCTTCGTTGAAGGAAAGCCGCCGGCATTCCCCAACTCTTAATTGGACAACTAAGTTAATTTCAAAACGTTCCATATCTCCAAATGCTGCATTGTAGAATGCAGGATGGTTTTCTGCTCGCTCTTGTTTCCCTTCAGTTACTTAGCAATGGCTAATCAAGATATGTGCACACCATATTGTTTTACGTGTTTGACTAAGACCCTGACAGATTAATAGGAAGGGTAAATAGCAGGCCTCTCCGTGGTGGTTCAATGTCTCTTGGCAGGGTTGACTGCTGCCTGTCTTTGTTGTAGTTGCACAGAGGAAGCTGTAGCAAAAGCCTGCTGGGGCAAAGTGACCCAGGTCATGGGTATTTGTTTCTCATCTCCATAGAAAACAATTGTCTTCTCAATGGAAGATGGCTTTCCGAAATGATGTGGTTCCACAGGAGAGGAAGCAAGCACAGAAATACAAGGGCCTGGACATAGACGGAAGCTTTCTGCTTTGGGAAGAGCTTGCAAAAAGAATTGAGATTTGGGATGGTACCAGAAGAGCTAATGATGAGTACTAGTAAAGGATCTATGAAAATGGTCCCATTCCCTTTTTCTGGAAATGCCTTACATATATCGTCTATGGAGCTACACATGACCAGGAACCTATTTCATGCTATGCATCTTTCTCATGCTGGTCAACATAGGCACCAAATTGGGCTATTGATGGGACCACTTGTATATTGTCCTGTCCTGCGCAGTTTCCCCCAAAGCATTTAAGCTGACAGACTAGATGTGCCATCTTGGGGATAGAAGGTGGGTTGTATTTTTAAAAAATTCTGTCACTATTGTTGTCAATATTAAATCAGTGCCTCATTATTTCATTAAGGGTAGAGAGCCATAGAGATGATTTTGAAGAAAACAGCCGGAAGATATTAGGACAACAGGTGCTGAAACCTGTGTTAAATCCAGAGGGGATCAGATCCATGTAGTGGACTATCATTAAGTGTTGTACTTATGATTCTTGACGAATGTATCTTGTCTTTTTATGTATACTAAAAACATGTGCACCAAGGATAAATTCCTTGTGTGTCTAATCACACTTGGCCAATAAAGTGTTCTGTTCTGTTCTGTTCTGTTCCGTTCCATTCCATTCCATTCCATTCTTTTTAAAAAAGGTTTCTTTATTGATTTTTACAGAATAAAAAAATTGATATACATCTCAATGGTCCTTTACAGATCATAACCCATTTTGTTGTATTTCTTATTTACAAATCTATATGAAATGTGTTCAATTCAAAAGAGTAAGATTGGAATAGTAAATAAGACAGACGTGGTAAATATTTGTATTTATAAATATATAGAAATAACAGTAAATCTATCCTATCCTATCCTATCCTGAAGTAGATCAGGAAAACGACTCTGCAGGAAGACTAGAATTATAATTTACTGCGATAACTATACAGGTAGTCCTTGACTTACCATCACAATTAGGATCAGGACTTCTGTTGATATGTGAGGCAATTGTTAAATGAATCTCATTTGACTTTATGATCTTTTTTGCCCATAGTTGTTAAGTGAATCATCTCAGTTGTTAGTCATATAATCATTAAGCTAACTGGACCTCACCTATTAACTTTGCTTGATGGAAACCAACTGGGGAGATTGTAAATGGTGATCACATGACCCAGGAATGCTATGTCATAAATACATGCTGGTTACCAAGCACCTCAATTTTAATTGTGTGACCGGGGGGATATTACAACAGTTGTAAGTGTGGTGACCCAACCTAAGGCACTTTTTTCACTATAGTTGTAAATTTGAATAATCAGTAAATGAATGATTTTAAGTCAGGTACTACTTATAGTAAGATAACCTTACAAGTCTACTTGTATTTTTCCTTTGTCCCAGTGAATCAGAGGGAACCAGTTCCAATTCTCTCCTATGTTCCTGGGTTTCATGCTTGCTTTCTCTTATTGTTGACCTAATGGGTTCTGGATGTCTTCTTCATGGTTGTCTCCATGGTACCTACAGCAACTGGAGCAGCCATATAAAAAGAAAAAAAATTACTTTATTTATTTATTGTTTTATTTATTTATTGTTTTATTTATTTATTTATTTTATTTGTTTTGTCAAGTACCTTTTGGTGATTATCTATCTATCTATCTATCTATCTATCTATCTATCTATCTATCTATCTATCTATCTATCTATCCATCCATCCATCCATCCATCCATCCATCCATCCATCCATCCATCCATCCATCCATCCATCCATCTATTTATTAGATTTGTATGCCGCCCCTCTCTGTAGACTCGGGGTGGCTAACAACAGTATGCAAAGATATAATAATATTTATATACAGGGTAGTAGTAAAAGAGAAACATTAGGGCAGGGGACGGAAGGCACTCTGGTGCTCTTATGCATGCCCCTTATTGACCTCTTCGGAATCGGGTGAGGTCAGCAGTTGATAGTCTAAGGGTAAAGTTGTTAGGTAGGGTATGCTGACAGAGAGTGTGATTGGCCCAAAGTCACTCACTGAACTTCTGTATCTGAGGGTGGAACAGAAATTGAATTTCCTCTCCCTTAATCCAGTAGTGTAGCCCTCAAACCACACTGGACTAACCTTCTTAACTTTGGCCGTTCTGGGAATCAGAGGTTGCCTCTCTGGCCAAGGTTGAAAAACACTGCCTTAGATGTTCTGCCTATTAGAAAGCCCCTTGGGGAGACTAATTTTCTTTTTAATCATGTCCTGTACTTGAGTACATTGGGCTACAAGCATATTCCATAGTTTGCAGCTATTTTTTTTTACTTTATTATGTGACCAACTACAACTCTTCAGTTATGTGACCAACTACAACTCTTAACTTTATTGTTTCCTCTGTTAATGGGATGTTATACAGTGTTCCCTCACTTTTCGCGGGGGATGCGTTCTGAGACCGCCCGCGAAAGTTGAATTTCCGCGAAGTAGAGATGCGGAAGTAAATACTGTACACTATTTTTGGCTATGAACAGTATCACAAGCCTTCCCTTAACACTTTAAACCCCTAAATTGCAATTTTCCATTCCCTTAGCAGCCATTCAGATTATTACTCACTATGTTTATTTATTAAAGTTTATTAAAAAAAATATTTATTAAAGGCGGACGAAAGTTTGGCGATGACGTATGACGTCATCGGGCGGGAAAAACCGTGGTATAGGGAAAAAACCCGCAAAGTATTTTTTAATTAATATTTTTGAAAAACCATGGTATAGACTTTCCGCGAAGTTCGAACCCGCGAAAATTGAGGGAACACTGTACTTCCATAATGACTATGCCAGCACATTTGAAAGTTCAACTAATATGTCTGATACTTTACACATTTTGGTGTCAAAAAAATCATTCAGTGTTGAATTGTTTGTGGCAGGTCCTTCAACCATAAGTGATTGTAGAGAAATAAGTCTCATTTAAGCCCTTCAGCCATGAATAATTATTGAGAAATAGGGGTGGCAAGGCTACAAAAGCCACCTTTCTTGTACCAGCTCATTTCTCTTTGGCATGGCTAGCTTTGTGGCATTTCTCTTACTATTCCAGACTGCTCCTATTGTGTTTGCTCACCGACTGTCTAAGATGAGATATTACTAGAAAGCTACAACTCGGACATAGGATTTGCTAATGTGCCCTGACCAACTTGGAACTCTACCAAAACTAGTGATGAGGGCCATCCTTCTTGGAATTATCCAAATTTATCAACTAATTATGCCAACTCTTGGCATAATTGTTCCTGGTACCCCAGAAACTATTTTCTAAAAGCTTTTAAGATAGTCTACATCTCCACATGCATGTAACCCTGGCGCAAGCATATCTTTATTTTGGCCTATTCAACATTATTTTAACCAAGTGTTTCTCATCATGTTGCTTCATGATGGATAGATTGCATATCATTACAGAAGCAGGAAAAATGCCCTTTGATTTTCTTTTTACATTTTAGGGAAAATACCTAAAAAATCTTACAAGAAATTTTTTTGAAGATATCCAGCTGACATTGGGTGGAATATCCTCCAAAGAATCTACCATCCCAACTATTCTTCTAATAAATGGAGCAGCCAAGATGTTCTTCATCTTAATTTATAGATTAATCCTCATGTTTGTTTGTATAAATTTCTAATTTCAAAGTACAAGTAGTACTTAATATTAATAATTAGTAATAGTAATAATTGTAATAGTATTATTACATTACATATTATTATAATTATATTATAATATATATTAGTAATAGTAATAATTGTAGTTCAAATTGAATTGGTTTGTTCTCAATAGCGGAAACAACTTTTTTGTATTTTAAATAAGAAGCATGTTTTTTATTCAGAAGGTCTTTGAAGAGAAATTGCTGTTTTCTTCTCCAAGAGTTGCTTGAAGGAACCATGAGTTGGCTTTGAAATACTGTAATTATATCGAAACATACACAGATAAATTGAAAGTCCATGAGGACATGTACAACCTATAGCGAAAGGATGAAATTTGCATTATGTAGCAATAAGGCTTTTTAAAAATTATTCGGATGAAAACATATATGCATCAAAAATAATATTTTGGAATTTTAAAAATATACTTAAGAATGTAAAATCCCTACAGCAGAAGTATTATGAAATCCTTCTCTTCTCTCATTTTATAAAGCTTTCAGACAGCATTGCTTCCTCAAGCTTTTAACAAGGATTGAATGCTTCTGGCGACCATTTTACTACTTTGGATTTCATACCTTTTATCTTATTTTTATTCTGTAATTTTATCCTGCAGTATCTATCCAGAATTTACAGATTGGCTGGATGTCAAAAACTTCAAAGGCTTCTTATTTTTTATGAACTGCATCAGGTAGCAACATACAATAGACCTGCAATGGAAACCAGCATTCTACTTCATTAAACAAATACCAAATACCATAGGATAAAACAAAAGAATTAAATATGAGGATTACTTTTGTTTATTTCTAATTACATAGTTCTTACTTCCTTCACAATTTCAAATTTTGACATATAACTAAATTATGGAATCTATGATAAAAATGTACTATGGTTCATAACCTATAGATGCTCAGTTTTTATTTTTAATTGGAGAAAGGAGAAAAAAGGGGGAAGGCTCTTATTTTTCCCCTCAGAAAAGTGCTCTTTGAATATCTAAAATTGGAATATTAGAAGACAAGCAGGTACAATTTAATTTCTGCATAGATGGACAAATACATTTCTTGGGGCGATGGCCATTTAGAAATACAGTGGTACCTCATGATATGAACCCCTCGTCTTACGAACAACCCGAGATACGAACCCGGGGTTCAGAAATTTTTTGTCTCTTCTTACGAACTTTTTCCTTCTTATGAACTCGCTGCCGCCACCACTGAGAAGCCCCGCCGCCCGTCTGTCGCTTTTTGAAACAGCTGGGGGGCTTCTCAGCATCCTCCTGAACCCGAACGCCAAACCCGAACTTCCAGGTTCGGCGTTCAGGAGTCCGCCGAGAAGCCCCCCGGCTGTTTCAAAAGATGACAGCCGGGAGGCGGGGCTTCTCGGCGGCCTCCCGAACACCAAACCTGGAAGTTCGGCAAAAGTTCAGGTTCGGGAGACCGCTGAGAAGCCCCGCGTTTTTTTTGCGGGTTTTTTTTTCGTTGCACGGATTAATTGATCTTACATTGTTTCCTATGGGAAACAATGTTTCGTCTTACGAACTTTTTGTCTTACGAACCTCCCCCGGGAACCAATTAGGTTTGTAAGGTGAGGTATTACTGTAATAACTTGGGAATTAATAAAGAGCTAGCTGAAAGTTTTATTTGTATGTCTTCAGACATACAAATAGAAACACTCAGCAAATAGAGGTAGCGAAGGAGAAGGCCTTTCAATTATGTCTGAAAATGTCACTTAGCTGCAGTGGGAGAGAGAGAGAGAGAGATTGTTGGCCAAATCCTTATTTTAAAGATTCATGATCAGAGCACCTGATAGAATTTGCCATCCCTCGGCAGATTCCTCTTTAATGTAATTAAGCTTCCAGATTTATGAATACAAGAGGCCAGAACTTGATCCATGTTCATTTTCAATTACTGCACTGAAAGGCCTCCATCCAGATGTCTCTATTTACAGCATTCAAACAGACGGGACCAGGGGCCTTGGGTGGGGTGGTGGGGGGGAGGGATGGCAAATTGTCACACTTGTTAATTCTTCTCTGAGGATACTCAGCAGAGGTCTTGGCTTTGACCCAGTTACAAAAGACAGGGCCCTGCTGGAGCAAGCGCATCAATGATTAGAGAACTGACCCGGTGACCTGCACGGGTCCCTCCCTCTGCTTTGTAGGTATTTGTGTCATGACGGGGAGAGGAGGGGGGAGGGCTCGTTCCCTGCTTTTCATTTTTTGTACAGTTCTGGGGTACAGAAAGAAAGCAGCTAGCTCTGATGTGAAAGACAAACATACATAATGAGAAGATCAACCCTCCCTTGGCAACAGTAACTACTATGAAATGCTACAGGGAAAATACACAGTACTTGGTGACCCAGATAATTTGTTTTAAAGGTGATTTCCCCCCACCCCCTTTCCTGCTTCTCTATCCCGTGTTCCCAGAATTTATAATTCTAGTTGGAATATTTGGAACACAGTATTTTTTCTCGGCCACCAGATGCAGATCAGGATTTTTGGTATATTTTTAATTACAAGGATTTTCAGCAGAACAAATAGTCTTTTTTTTTTTTGAGGTTCTAGTGTCTACTTGATGTTTTTTTCAATGTTAAGGAAAGGTCAAAGATTTCCTTGATTAAATATTGCCTTTCAAAATGATAATAATCAAAAGCTCCTCATACATTTATGGAAGAAAAAAAAAGTATACATGAATTAGAAATAACTGTTTGTGTCTTTATCTTTAATTAAAAATGCTAGTATAGATAATGGTGGTTTTTTTAACCCTGCTGTCTCTACAGGCTTTTTATATCCCAAAGGTATAGATGTTATTTTCTCTGCCATGTGCTGTAAATATAAAACTTCCCAGTAAAATTATCTCATTTTCTTTTAGAAAAATTGTTTGATCTCAGTTTTTCTGAATACAGTAATATGATGCTCTAAGAACTGCGAAGTTCATATTGAATCTACCATAGGCAGAAATATCCAGAGCCGAATTCCCATAATTATTTGACACTTTTCTATTAAAATTTGGAAATTCTACTACATCCTTACTAAAATTTTAGGTGGTAAATTTGATTTGCCCTTACTTAACTGGGGGGGAAAAATCAAAGATCAAAAGCTTTACAAAAAAACCCAAACCCAAATATAATTTCTTATAAAAAACAGGTTCACTTATTAAAAAGATATGATGACATTCATATGCAATCTGTGTCAAATCAAATTATGCAATAAAATGAAATGGTTCAACTTTAGATAGACAAGTACAAAGTCTGGCAAAGAAAAAAATATACTAGTATGTTACTTTCTAAGTTCTGAAGAACCAACCAGTAGAAATAAACCTGTATATGATGGACAGTAGATATTTAGTTGCATATTGCAGTTACTATTTTAATTCTAGTATAGAGGACTTAATGGCTCATGTTTGAAAGTAATGAATTACTTGCATAGCTATAGAGTTTACATGGGTCAGAAGAATCTTTCTTTTTCCTTCAACAACAGAACAGATATTCCACGAATAAAGAAGACCATTGAGTTCCACTATTAGTAATAATTAAAATAAAAAGACTGGTTTGTCTCAACTATCTTGGATGGTACTCCAAGAATTGCCATTTTTATTTAAACCTCAAACTAACACAATCCCCATAGGGATTGTCTGGAACAACCCAAAACCAGTTAGAGCAAAAAGCAAAATATGCTGCTTTTTTTCAAGTAATAATTAACAATGTGCTATTTCATATTTAATTTGGTTGGAAGTGAAGAAAAGAAGGCTGAAATTTAGCTTTTAGATGTATTATGGCAGACACACACAATGTAAAAATAAATACATTTATTTATTCAATTTTTACTCTTCTACAACCTTGCAATTTACATGATATACAAAGAAAAATAAAATTAAACTACCCATGGCAACAAAACAACCAACTAAATCATAAAATATACAACCACATACAGCATAATAATAGTTTTAAAAAAGGTGGCATGGTGGATAAGTGCTCTCCAGAAAAACTCAGTTTTTGACAACTTTCTGAAGGCCATCAAGGAGAGGGCTGTCTTGATAACCATGGGAATACCATGGGCCCTTCTGTTGACAAGCATGACTTTGGTTTGATTCACTTCAAGGAAGCATGGGCCCTCAAAGAGTTTATCCCTTGATGTTCCAGTATAATGATGGTGAACCTTTTTGGCACCGATTGCCCAAACTGGAATGCAAGTGCTCCAGAGCCCAGGAAACTCAAGGACCAACTGGCCGGTGCACCAGCCATGCGTGCACCAGCCATCTGGTCTTCATATTCCTGGCGCATGCATAAGTACCAGCCTGATGGTTTTTGCGTGTGCTGGAGCACCGGAAACCTGAAGGTCAGGTGGCCTGCACACACATGTGCACTGGCAAACTGGTTTTCAGGTTTCTGAGGCCCTGGCACATGTGAAGACAGGTGGGAAGCATGCATGCACATGCCGGAAACCAGAAGATTGCTTGTGAATGTGCCCACAGCGGTTTCAGCATGCCACCTCTAGGATACGTGCCATAGGTTCGCCATGATGGTTCTAGTAAGTTGGGCTGAGAAGTACACACAAATGCCAAACCGATAAACATAGAAATATAGAAGTCTGATGGCAGAAAAGGACCTCGTGATCCATCTAGTCTGCCCTTATACTATTTTTTGTATTTTATCTTAGGATGGATATATGTTTATCCCAGGCATGTTTAAATTCAGTTACTGTGGATTTACCAACCACGTCTGCTGGAAGTTTGTTCCAAGGATCTACTACTCTTACAGTAAAATAATAATTCTCATGTTGCTTTTGATGTTTCCCCCAACTAACCTCAGATTGTGTCCCCTTGTTCTTGTGTTCACTTTCCTATTAAAAACACTTCCCTCCTGAACCTTATTTAACCCTTTGACATATTTAAATGTTTTGATCATGTCCCCCCTTTTCCTTCTGTCCTCCAGACTATACAGATTGAGTTCATGAAGTCTTTCCTGATACGTTTTATGCTTAAGACCTTCCACCATTCTTGTAGCCCATCTTTGGACCCGTTGAATTTTGTCAATATCTTTTTGTAGGTGAGGCCTCCAGAACTGAACACAGTATTCCAAATGTGGTCTCACTAGCGCTCTATATAGCGAGATCACAATCTCCCTATAAAGAATTCAAAACTTAAAACCAGCACATTAAATTGTTCCAATAGAAGAGAATATATGTAGCTCAGGGTTGAACTGTGTAGTTCTTGGCGTTCCCCTGAGTTGGTTGGTTTGCTTGCAGAGATGTATGTATGTATGTATGTATGTATGTATGTATGTATGTATGTATGTATGTATGTATTTTACATTACCTGAACAATATGTAAATAGATTAAGTTGGAAATAAATAGAGTCATATAGGTTCAACAGTAAAACAATAAAGTAAAGATAGGCAATAAGTCAGTATCTGATATAAATCAACTATTTTATGTCTAATTGACAGTGGGCCAATCCGGGCTGGAACAAATGTAAGTCCATTGACTTCTGGTAGTAATTTCAATGGAGGTGAACTTACTGACTTGCTTTATTATTCTGAACTATAAAATCTTGAACTTGGTTCAGCTATTGCACCTAGCAAGGAGTGGGTAGAATAATACAAATTGCAGTTCTGGTTTAGGGGAACTGTTACAGTGCATGGGTGATGTACCTAGGGAATGTGGGAATGCTGTTGCCTGTCACTACCTGTCTTCTATCTTTGAGGCCAAGCCATCTAACTTCATTTGAGGGGGCAAGTACCTTGAAAGAATCGCTTTCACATATAATGATGTTTCACATAATATTTCACATACAATGAAGGGAATGGAAATTGTCAACTTGTAGATAAAGGTGAACATATTTGGTCTCAGAAAGAGCTTCCTCCAAATTAATCATTGTTAATAATTGAACTGAGAAGCTACAAAGAGAAGAATGAATGGTTATGATAAAACAACCTATGTATATTCTAGAATCTAAACTAAATGTTAAATGAGACCTGGACTTTTAGTAAAAGTTGGACACCTGGGTTGTTATCCACAGACCACCTAACAGGTAATATAGGAAGCAAGCCATCATACAAAACTTTTCTTTCTTGCTTGAGATATCTGACTGTCACTCTGAAAATTGGTAAAGAGTATAAAATTCAGATCCTTGGCTGGGAAGCGTCTTAAAGGGAATGGGGAATAATCAATGTTGTATGAATAATTTAAAAATAAATAAATAAATGGCTGGAATCACTGTCTAATACCACCAATTCCAGAGGAGTTGAGCATTACTCAAGATTTATAGCTTTTGGGAGTTCTGGCTATACAGTATTAGAATTTTAAAAGGATGATATGTAAAAAGAAATAAGCTATCAAATAAACAACAACCAAAAAAAGAGAGATTCATTTGCATTTTTAAGTAAAAGAAATCATGTCTAAATTTGAGTTCAAAACCTTGGTCATCATATCTTCCTTTGGTGGCTCTGTTTATGTCATAGGTTTCCATAGCAGCTTATAAATTTCTACAATTGTCAGAAATGGCACCATTCTATAACTTAAGTGTCCAAACCTTAAAGTGTTGCAAGTTAGCCAGAGTGAGTTGGTTTTTAAAAGGTTCCATTTCCCCCCATTAAAAATCAAATTGCCCCCCTGTGGGGCGTGCGCCCCACACTGGGAACCAGGGGCTTAAACTCAAGAAAAGTATAAGCACATAAACGAAAAATGCTGTACAAAAGTGCTAAAAGTGAAAATGTCTGCAAATGACCACTGCCAATCATAAATGATCAGGGGTTGAATAAGAAAAATACTTCCCCATTCCTGAAGAGTCTATGACAACTCACTATGGGACAATTCACCACGAAACAACTTAACCACGGAACAACTGGACGCAGGACAAGAGTTACACTAATATTGAAGAAATAGTGGAATAGAATCATTAAAGAAACGATGCAAAATGAGGGACAAAATGAAATGTGAATGACAAAAATGAAAACATTTTTTAAACTACTGGTATTTTAAATAACTAAACTGAATTCTTGATTTGTGCCTCAGCCAGTTGTCCTGAGGCAAGTTGTCTGTGGTGAATTTGCTGTGGCAAGTTGGCCCTGGCAAGTTGTCTGTGGCAAGTTAGCCAAGTTAAGTTGTCCCATTACATTCCTTAAGCCATGAAGCATTCATTAATACTACAGTTTTATGGAAATACACATTATATGGAAACATGAGGTAAACCCAGATAGGGAATGTTTCTTCATAAGGCTTATGTCACTTTAGACCTTGGATGTTCTACTTTTTAATTAGTATTTTCTAATTTTCTTTCATTTCTTCCTAGATTCTTAAAATTCTTTTGTGGAAGTTATAATAATCAAATCTTAAATTAAGATGAAAGAA
Organism: Erythrolamprus reginae; assembly: GCF_031021105.1. NCBI lineage: Eukaryota > Metazoa > Chordata > Lepidosauria > Squamata > Dipsadidae > Erythrolamprus > Erythrolamprus reginae. The sequence goes on from NC_091955.1 coordinate 74,716,269, forward strand.
AAACAATTGTAATAAAGCAACCTAGTATATTTTCTTGCTAATCTATTAGCTTCCTTAGAACATTCTTTGCTTTGCAGGTCATTATAGTCTATGATCTAAAAACTTCTGGTCTTTGTAGATGTATACATTTTTTGTTGTTAGCACAAAACTTTTCCTTTGAAAAAAGGTTGTAGCATAGGATTAACTTTGAGATTATTCCATTGAATTTTCTCTTAGTTGGATAAAAGCGTTTGCTCAAAACTAATTCATATGCAATTGTGTAAAGTTATGTGAATTTCTCTGTAAAATTTTAATCTGGAGAACAGAAATCTAGAATATGTCTGAGTGGAGGCACTTGTCAGAATAATTTCCCTTAACTCATTGTATTCTTATGGGTTTCTTTTTCACAAAAATATGTATTGTCTGTTCTTTGGCCTTTATAAGGGATGTAAAAATATATCATACAGTATTTGTTTTGAGTAGTGCCGTGTTATCTTTTTCCTTTGAATTGCAAAAATCAAGTTATGCATGTAAGAAAATCCAGATAAATTCTAAACAGTGCCCATCTGTCAGTTTTGACCACAATGAATCTTAAGTAGATTTGCCAGTTATTTATGGGTATCAAAGTGATGTCCCTATTGTAGATATAATGTCATGGGAAGCCTCTCTTGTTTTCTTGACTTCCCTCTTGCCGAGCTGTAAATCTAACTTCTGCCCATCCTATTGTTAGAAGAAAAGCAGCCATATTGTGCTGATTGCTACCAAATTAAAGCAGAAAGAACAAGACACAAATGGGGAATCCAATCTTACCAGCAGGGGTGCTCCTACCTTTTATTTGGCAGTTTGGAGGTCATAAAGTCATTTCATGGATCTGACCTCCGATAACCCCCTTTGCCTGGAGAGTATGCAGTTTCTCTCTGGAAGAACTTAATTAAACACAATTGAATTTCCTTGCTAACATTTGTAGCTGAAAAGCTTGTTCTTTGATTGCTTAGTGTTAGTTGGTAAGGAGCAAACCCAGTTATAGCTTTTGTCCCTGGAAGAAAAGTTAGCATACGTTAGTTCAGGATTCTTGGTTTTCTTTAGTTGCGTTGCTGCTTTCTTTTAAACTTCCCACGATGTTTTTCTGGCATATCAAGGAGAAAAGAAAAGAAAAAAACACCCACAAAACTACTGGAAACAGAAAACAGGTATATAAGAATAAAGATTTAGTGTTGTAAGCAGAAAATCAAAATAATGCATCCAGACATGAAGAATTTATTTTGAAATAGTTACTTAATTAACTGAAATCTTGTATTGGAAGAAGTCTATACGTCTATAATAAACATAGAAAGTACCTTTTGAAAATACATTAATTTGTAGATAATGAATCCAAGCCTTTGCAGTAGTAGTTCATGGTTTAGTCTATCATATCTTCAATATCATAGTTCTAGGCATCTCATTAGAAAAAAGAGAAAAATTACAGTGCAACTGTTAAAAACCATGCAATTGATCCTCATTATTCTTGGAAATCTCTTTGAAGTCATTGTGGTTTAGTGGCATGGTATAAAACTAGAGACATGTACCAGTGACGGGCTCCTATGGGTATAGTCAGGTACGCAGAACCGGTAGAAAAATGTTGATTTTTTTTCTTTTTTTCCCCTTCTGGGCTCTGGGTATGTTTTTCCTATTGCAGTAAATAATAATAATAATTTATTAGATTTGTATGCCGCCCCTCTCCAAAGACTCAAATGAGGTTGAATGTGTATAATTTTAGAATGTGTATAATTTTAGAAGAGCTGTGCATGCGTGTGTGTGTCTACATACACTTTATGTAGTAGATAATATATATTTTTGTGTGTCTTTGTGGTGTGTAATATGTATGTACACATATGGCATATATACATAGAATTCAATAGTATATTTTGGATGTTCAGTAATAGTAAGGGAAATTGTATCTCTTTAAAGCGAGGAGAGGCCAGGCACCCTAACCCTAACCCAAACCCTTGACGCAAGTGACATCAAATTGGCCACCTTTAAGCCAGTCACATGACCTTTCAGCTACTCCCTGGTCACATGATCACCAAGCCACTCCCACCTGGTCACATGGCCAGCAAGGCACACCCACAAAATAAGCCATGCCCACAGTGTGGTAATAATTTTTTTTGCAGCCCTTCACTGATGTAGACCAAATTCAGAAGACTTTTAAAGTTATACTAATTCATTTGTGATAACAGTGGCTCCTTTGACATTCACCGACTAGTGATACCCAAGATACCAGTCAGGCATGGGGGAACTGAGATAACTTCCCCAGGCCTATACTGTTTATGTATGGTATGTTGTGTGTATGTTTTCTTAAATTATGGGTTTTTAGTTTTAATTATTAGATTTGTATTGTACATTGTTTTTCTATTGCTGTTGTGAGCCGCCCCGAGTTTACGGAGAGGGGCGGCATACAAATTTAATTAATAATAATAATAATAATAATAATAATAATAATAATAATAATAAAGAGATAGAGTAAAAACAAAATCCAGATGATGATTTCAGAGCTGTGATTTAAACCCTGTTTTTATGTGCCATTGACTGAACTTGACTTGTGTAGGGAGACTTTGATGTACAACCATTTGTTTAGCAACCATTCAAAGTTACAACGGCACTGGAAAAAAATTGGCTTACAACTGGCCCTTGTACTTATGTCCATCTGAGCATCCCCACGATCACATGACTAAAATAGCCCCCTCTAAGTGGTTTTGAAAAGTCAGCATTTTGCCCCCAACAATTTGGATCCCCATTTAACCCCTTCAGAAGTATGGAAAGCTGAGTCAGCCTTGAACCTAGTGAGATTTGAATTGCCAAATTGCAGGCAAGCCGGCAGGCAGCAGAAGTAGCCTGCAGTACTGCACTCTAGCCACTGCACCACTGTGGCCATTGGGCAACCAGCAGCCATTTGCAGGGTTCGGAGATCTTGCCTATTTCTTGCTAAAATAAAACTGTGTGATAGAGATTACCACTTCCAGATGGATTTTCAGTTGGGCTAAATTCAGTGTGTGGTTGTTAGTACAGGGTACATGATTGTTAGGGATTGCCATTGTAAACTGCATATTGTAAACTGTACCAAACTTGTACTTAAAGAGTTAATGTGCACTTAAAGGGTTAACTTGTACTTGAAGAGTTAATATTCAAGGCTGTTTTGTCACTTCCTCATTGAAGCTATAAAAGCTCATTATTTTGCTTGGTCATTTCCTTTCCTTTACTTTTGCCTGAGACGGGGGAGTTGTATTTAAGCTTCGTGCTTGTATAAGCTTTGTGCTTTTATCTATATTGTATTTTAGCTTCATGCTTGTTATCTATATTGTGTTTTGCTTTGTGCTAATCTTGTAATTGCTCAGTGCGTATTATTCTGTATTTGCTTCGTGCTTATTCTGGATTGTTCATATTTTGTTTATATGTTAATAATACTTATTTAACTAAGTCTGTGTCTTGGCTTTATCACACATCCACGCTCTGTTAAAATTCTCTGCTCGGTATTGTTGAAGGTTTCAAGCATAGCCTAACCAAGACAAGCCAATAGTGGTTCCTCAATGGAACTACATCTGCATGGAAAGAAACATGCAGCGGGATACCTAAAGATTCTCTCTGGGGCCCAGTACTTCTCAACATCTTCATAAATGACCTTTTTTTAAAAAAAATAATTTTTATTGATTTTTATAATATAAAATACACACAACACAAAACAGTGCACACAGTAAATTGTGCTCCCGCCACCCAACAACATACATTCAGTCCCTCCACCAAAAGAGGGTGTACTAATTTATAATTTTTTACAACCAGGAACATCAACGTGTTTGCAAAGTGTAGAGTGATTATAATTTGTTCTTTTTGGATTGGTCTCGAATTCTACTAGCCATGAAACCTCTGACCCTGTCCCATCTTCCCATCAGTTTTCCCACTTTATTTTCATCAATCATATTCATTTTAATTTCCATAATTTCAAATTGAATATGTTCCACCATGTACCGATACCAATTTTGTAATGTCCATTTTGTTGCATCCTTCTTCATAAGTGACCTTGATGAGGAGATGGCCAGAAAATCAGCTGGCCAGCATGCACATGGGCACTGGAGCTGAGATAGGGCAATGTCTCCTCAGATATGGCTACACACACAACTTCTGTTCTGCCGGGCTCTCTGATAGGAGCCTCCTGAAAATTCAAGGATACAAATTTCAGACACACACACGTTTGAAAATTCAAAACAATGTTCTTTATCACAAAATTCAAAATAAACAAAGCACTCTTTTTGTATTGCAAAGAGCACTCTTCCCAAAACAACCTGGTAGTCTGTACAATTTCCCTTAAGCAGTCATTAAGTACTTAGCTAGCAGCTGTGAAGAAACTTCACACTCCTTCTTCTTCCAACGAAGTGAGACACACACACACACACACACGTTGCTCTGCTTTGGTTTCAAAGGCAGCCCGAGTCTGCGGAGAGGGGCGGCATACAAATCAAATCAAATCAATCAATCAATCAGTCAATCAATCAATAAATCAATAAATCAATCAATCAATCAATCAATAAATAAATAAATAAATAAATAAAGCAACAAAGCCCAGCAACACAAGATTTCTGACAAACTCCAATCAGATATTCTTCCACAATGGCCAAACCCACATGCTGCTATTTATATCAGCAGCCCTAATTACTGGAGCCCCACCCAAACACAGGTGGCCTCCCTTATTTCCTGTAATATATGTTCTTACTTGGTCTCTTCTACGCATAATTCTGCGCTTGCGTGGGTCCAAAATGTCATCATCTGAATCAATGGAAGATAAGGGAGATTGACTGCCTGGGCTGTGTGCCAAGCCCTCCTCTGCCGAGTAACTCCCACCTTCTTCTTCGTCCGAGGAAACTAAACTCTGAAGTGATTCTGTCGGCAATAACACAGGCCTGTGACATGTTGAATTTTCCCCTGCATCCACCTCCCCATTCCCTGGGGCAGGAGCTGGGCCAGAGCCAACAACAACAGGTTCTAAACCATATCTGGACATTTTTATATTGAAGGACAATTGTCTTAAGAATGGATACACTCGGTGAGCAAAAGGTGAGTGCAGAAATGTCCTTTATCTTTTGCTTGGCTAGTCTATTTCCATACATTTCTCATTCTCACTTTTCCTCAAGCATAATCTGACTTTTAAAATAATCTGGAATATTCATCTTTATTCAGCAAAAGTGGAACCATGCAATTGATGATCTTGTATATTGCTCCTTTTAATGTTATGATTCTGGATCCCCAAATATGTGAACCTACACTTAAAAACTAATGTGTCGCACAAGATCAGATACCTCCATGTTTCCTGAAAGCAACAAGCACACAATGCATATAGAGACATCCACAAGTACTGATGATCCCCGAGAGAGATTCATTAGGAAGAATACATTCTGATAATTGTTAAACAAGCTTCACCCATTCCATTCTCCTGCTCTCCTTTTTTGTATATTTAATTTGCTGCACAATTTCCTTTATTTGTGTCGATTCAAACAGCCAGACCCTTGTGTTGAGCCTTCTGTATGAAACAAAAACATTAAGAATTTAGTAAGCCACCTGTTTGTACTCCACTGTTTACTCAAAGGTTTCTTTTTTAATTTGGCCATTGTTGTTTGGTCTTTTTCCTTCATTAACTTGGTTCTTCATTATCACACAAGCTGGAGCCCTCTTCCATTAAAAAAAAAAAAATCTATACATGTACTCTTGTTGCCATTAAAACATACTTGTGTCTGCTTTTCTCTGAATTTAAATTGAACACAAAGCTCTTTTTATTTTTCCTGGACGTGTGTACCTTTAGTTTTTTGCCTTGTTCCTTATGTTTTTCCCAAACCTGCTTGATTGGGTGACAATATATAATTACAGGAAAACTAGTTAAATTGCTTTATAAGTATACAAAATTCCCCCATTTATCAGTCCCTATTGTGTAGGCATAGACCCGTATAAACACAAATGATCGTTAATGAATGCTTAATGCCACATTCATTAGAGAATTGGGTTAATGGTTAGCAATGAATATCTAAAATCCTTGGTAGCATCAAGGTTTTATTAATCTTTATGCTGATTACAATACTATGTTTTCATTCTAATGGTTTTCCTCTCTCATATGCAGTCAGACTAACTTTAAAATTTGGAAATTGGGACTTTGTTCTAATCCTACAATTGTTTCCTCTTACAGATGCTTTGAAATAAAAATTACTCTCATATTACTAAGTTTGAGAGTCATTTATTTATCTTGGGGCGGAGAGTCATTTATTGGCTATGTTGTAGAATAAAAGGACCGTATTTTTCGGAGTATAAGATGCACCTTAGTTTTTGGGGAGGAAAATAAGGAAAAGAACCTGCTTATCAGGTATTCATCTGGCTAGCATCTTTAGTCTGGTTAGATTCAGCACATTATTTTATCCCCTGATTAGGGCTTTTTAAAAAAACACCTTATTCGGAGAGATTAAAAATGAAAGAGCTTGCAAGCTGCTAAGAGCTGGGAACATCATTAGCACCTGGTTAGGGCTGGAAAAAAACATTCTGAGTGAGTAAAGCAATGAAAAAAACCCTGCACAGACTTAGGGCTTGGAAAGCATTCTTTGCAGAGAGTAACAATGAAAAAGCTTGCAAGCTGCTAAGAGCTGGGAACATCATTAGCACCTGGTTAGGGTTAGAAAGAAACTTATTCAGAGCAAGTAGAGCAATGAAAAAACCCCTCTGCAAAGACTTAGGGCTTGGAAAACATTCTTCACAGAGAGAAACAATGAAAGAGCCTGCAAGGTAAGAGTTGGGAAGATCGTTAGCAGCTAGTTAGGGGTGGGGGGAAAAAGGCTACATTCAGAGTATAAGACGCACCGGAATGTGCAGAATTATGCATAGAAGAGGCCAATTGAAGCAATATTACAGGAGATAATGAGAGGCCACTTGTGTTTGAGTGGGGCTCCAGTAATTAGAGCTGCTGATATAAATAGCAGCGTGTTGGTTTGGCCGTTGTGGAAGATTATCTGATTGTTGTTCTTCAAGACTGTGCCTTGCTGTTTCCTGACTTTGTTTATTGATTTTTCACAACTTTGAAACCAAAGCACAGCAAAGTGTGTGTGTTTCACTTTGGGGAAGAAGGAGGGCTGTGACGTTTCTTCACAGCTGCTAGCTAAGTACTTAGGGACTGATTAAGGGGATTGTACAGACTACCAGGTTGTTTTGGGACGAGTGCTCTTTGCAATACAAAAAGGGTGCTTTGTTTCTTTTGAATTTTTGTGATAAAGAACATAGTTTTTGAACTTTCAAGTGTGTGTGTCTGAAATTTGTACCCTGGAATTTTCAGGAGACTCTTACGATAGAGCCCGGCAGAACAAATAATAATAATAATAATAATAATAATAATAATAATAATAATAATAGTAGTAGTAGTAGTAGTAGTAGTAGTAGTAATAGTAATAGTAATAGTAATAGTAATAGTAATAGTAATAGTAATAATAAAAAGCCACTCCGAGTCCTCAGAGAGGGGCGGCATACAAATCTAATAAATTATATTATATATTATTATAATTATTATAATTAATTATATTATTAATAATTAATAATTAATAATTAATTAATTTATTATTATTATTATCATGTTATTTGCAAGGGATGACAGTTGGAGGCATAGTCTTGTTAATGCACATGGGAGCAGGAGATGGGGCTGTCAGACATTCCAACAGGATGTGCCTATAGGTTCAGTCTAACATGATGCCTTGTGTTAAGTATGTATGTGATTTGACGATTTGGATTTAGTGTTGTCAACCTACTGATGTTACTCACATATTTCTACCTCAGATCATGTGAGAGACACAATGGTGACTAGAGACTCTGAGGGACTTCTGATCCAGGATGGGACAATGTTTACATTTAGTTCTTGATAGGATGTGGTTGCCCAGAAAAAGTTGATCTGCAAGTTGGTCGTCTTTCTGGGTTGCCTTATTCATGCCAGAACAGTCTGTAAAAGCTGTGTTTCAAGCGATTTTTACTCAGCTTTGGTGCGCCAGTTCTGGCCAATTTTGGACCTGGAAATGCTGGCAACAGTCACTCACACCCTTTGCTATTTTGCAGTGAACTACTTTATAAGGAACTGTCCTGGAAAACTGTTTGGAAAGTGCAGCTGGTACAAGATGCTCTTTTCTGTGTGCTAACGAGGATGATTTGAAGGAGCATATAAAGGCCACAACTTTCTGAGATGTATGGGTTGCCAATTTGCTTTAAGTTTTGCAATTCGAGGTGTGTGTTAAAGTGGAAGTGGAGTCTATGACAAGGTTTATGTCAACAGAACCTGCTTTCTTAAGGTGGACCAGCCCAGGACACATACTCAGAGTCCCTGTTCCCCAGGAAATATTACAGGACGAAACTTGAAGGCAGCGTTTTCAACAGGAGTCACCTTCTTATAGAATTCCCTCCCTCTGGATGCAATACTGGTATGTTTACTTCTCACACTTTAGAAATTTTGAAGACTATTTGGGCTGTGAAAGGAGAGGGGCATAAGACAGTGATTAATGTCAATGTGATAGGAACATAATGCTGATAACAATGGTTTGAGATGGTACTATTAATGGTACTATTATATTGATTATTGGTTATTATTGCATTATCGCTTTGTTTCATGATAGCTTCATATTAGCCAAAGTGGCATAAAAGGGTGAAACACTTAAATAAGCAAACATAAAGAACCAGATATTTAACCATTCTTGCTGAGTGAAATGGTGGTGGTACCATTCTCCAGTTTGATTACTGCAACGCTCTCTACATGGGGCTATCTCTGAAAAGTGTTCGGAAACTTCAGATCGTGCAGAACGCGGCCGTGAGAGCCATCATGGGGCTTCCTAGATTTGTCCACGTTTCTCCAACACTCCGTGGCCTGCATTGGCTGCCAATCAGTTTCCAGTCACAATTCAAAGTGTTGGTTATGACCTTTAAAGCCTTGCATGGCATTGGACTAGAGTACCTCTGGAACCGCCTGCTACCGCACGAATCCCAGTGACCGATAAGGTCCCACAGAGTTGGCCTTCTCCAGGTCCCGTCTATCAAACAATGTCGTTTGGCAGGACTCAGGGGAAGAGCCTTCTCTGTGGCAGCCCCGGCCCTCTGGAATCAACTCCCCCCAGAGATTAGAACTGCCCCCACACTCCTTGTCTTTCGTAAATTAATCAAGACCCATATATACCGCCAGGCATGGGGGAGTTGAGACACCTTTCCCCCAGGCTTTTTTATATTTATGTTTGGGTATGTATATGTTGTTTGCTTTTTTAAACATGATAGGGTTTTATGTGCTTTTTAATATTAGATTTGTTTTCGCCGGAATATTGTTTTTATTATTGTTGTGAGCTGCCCCGAGTCTTCGGAGAGGGGCGGCATACAAATCTAATAAATTGAATTGAATTGATACCTTCTAGATCAGACCAGGGCATTTTATGCCCCCAGTGCCACATCTAGTCCTTTCACTATCACTGGCACTCGTGAATTGCATTAATTTTGAAGTCAACTGCTATTTTAATTTTAATTTACATATGTGCATGCATTCATGCCTACATACCTTTAAAGCCCTTTTGACTCGGCCTTCCACAACAGTCCCAGTTACCCATGTAGCATGTGGGAAAATTAATTGACCACAGCTGTTCCAGATATCTTAAAGCAATCCACAGGAACTGAAATTTAACCCAAAAAATCCACAGGAACTGAAATTTAACCCAAAAGCTGCTATATTTCCCAACGGGAGCCAAGTCTATGAAGCTCAATGTGTTTCTTTCTAAATGAAGTTGCAAGGATTGTACTGCCTGTCTTAAAGAGTGGATATTTAAACATAGTTCTATGTTTTACCCTTCCCAGTTTTCCATCTGAAATCAGAAGTAACTCCTGGAAATAAATCAATATTTTTTACTTGTATTTAGGAGCAATTATCTGTCTCTTTGAAAATTATATTTTTCACTTTTTGCATATAAAATTTGATTCTCAATCAAATGTAATTGATGGAAAGAAACCACTATTGATTTATTTCTTAGCTGAATATGGCCTAATGATTTATCTCAATGTATGTACATGGTATTGTTATTCCAACTAAAAGCTGTCTATAACCAGCCAGCAGATGTCACTCACTTGTAGTTTCATGGCCCTTAATTTCACCTGCAGAAATGAATTTATTGTATGTATAAATTGTTGATCAATTCTGCAATATTATTTTATTACCCACTTTTGGAGATATTTTTATTCTGGAAACTATTTCAATGTAGTGAAAAAAGAATATAAATGTAGTAATTATACAGAATTGACAAAACAAATAGCAAAGTAAAAGCTATTTATGACTCATTATTTTGGAGCTCCGTGCAAAAATTACACAAAATAAATGCATTAAATGCATTAAATGCATTAAAAAATTATGAAGCAAATATTAAATGTTTCTCTCTGAAAACCTAGCAAATTCCATACTGATTCCTTTAGTCATAATTTATTACTAAGAATGAATTCAATCATATATAGAGATAAAAGTGGCACAACACAGTTTTGTAACTCAGAAAATCCCACTTCAGTTTGTTGTATTATTAGTTTAAAGGACCTGGTAGCAGATAAGAATTTTCTGCCATAAGTAAAGATCTTTAAAAATGATGTTCAAATGCATTAAGCAGATAAGAAATTTCTGCCATAAGTAAAGATCTTTAAAAATGATGTTCAAATGCATTAAAAAATTATGAAGCAACTATTAAATATTTCTCTCTGAAAACCTAGCAAATTCCATACTGATTCCTTTAGTCATAATTTATTACTAAGAATGAATTCAAGTATAGGATTACGTGATTAAGCAGAACGTGATTAAGAATGAATTCAAGTACTGTATAGGATTACATGATTAAGCAGAACACAACAGTTTCCTGTGTTCCTATATAAAATATTGACAATAATAGCAGTTAATTTATAAACCACCATTTAGGTGTGAAGCAAGGCCTTAGTACTACAGTATTACTAGATCTAGGTTGCAAATATCCAGTTGGCCACTAGATGGCAGCAAAGAGATCCAGGAAATTCTCTCTGCTCCCAACTGTTTATCCAGATAATTATAGCATATATCCTCTAGTGCTAATTGACACTGATTTATAAAACTCAACCAGATACACTGTATTATCATGTTTAATGGATTATTATGTTGAAACCAGTTATTAGCTATAATATCCATGGTCCCTGTTTCTTTCTCTATGGCATCTTGTTCTGATTAATCTGTCTGCTGAGTTTCTCATGATCTCTATCCTCAGAAACTTAGAAACCACAACCTGTAATAATTAAGTAGTTACAAGAGATAGAGATATTTTTAAAGAAGTATATTAATAAAGCAAGTCGAATTTGATAAGTAAAATTGGCACATAAGAACAGAGATGGTTTTGAAAGATTCATAAGAATGGAATTAATGAAAAATAGATGATTTATGGTGTACTGAAAAAATGTATGAAATTGGTTATATTTTTTCTTCCCCCCCCCTTTTTTTAGTATTTTCAATGTTTGTGATTTGATGTGGGGTTTTTAGATTTAAGTAAAATGTGTAAAGAGAAATAGGAGGCACTGTGGCCTATCAGTTAATTAGAATGTTATAAATATTATTTGTCAGTATATATTTGAGGGAACATTAATGAAGAGAAGTAATAAATGATGATTGTGATTGCTGGACGACAAGATTAGATACTCTTTTTTTGCAATAAGGGACAAAAGATCTGTAGAAAAAAATAATATTTTTGTATTATAATTGTTTTTCTGGGTTACTAACAAAGTCCTGCATTTTATTGTACTGGAAATAGAAGATACAGTGATACCTCATGTTACAAACCCCTCGTCATACAAACTTTTCGAGATACAAACCCGGGGTTTAAGATTTTTTTGCCTCTTCTTCCAAACTATTTTCACCTTACAAACCTAAGCCGCTGCCACTGGGATGCCCCGCCTCCGGACTTCTGTTGCCAGCGAAGCACCCATTTTTGTGCTGCTGAGATTCCCCGGAGGCTCCCCTCCATGGGAAACACTACCTTTGGACTTCCCTGTTTTTGCAATGCTGCAGGGGAATCCCAGCAGTGCAAAAACGGGTGCTTCACTGGCAACGGAAGTCCGGAGGTGAGGTTTCCCAGCGAGGGAGCATCCCCAGCGAAATTGCAGCATCCCAAAAACACAGAAGTCCGGAGGTGGGGTTTCGAGGACTTCCATGTTTTTGCGATGCTGCAATTTCTCTGAGACTCCCCTTGCTGGGAAACCCCACCTCCGGACTTCCGTTGCCAGCGAAGCACTCGTTTTTGTGCTGCTGGGATTCCTCTGCTGGGATTCCCCTGCAGCATCACAAAAACACGGAAGTCCGGAGTTGGGCTTTCCCATGGAGGGGAGCCTCAGGGGAATCCCAGCAGTGCAAAAATGGGTGCTTCGGCCGGCAAAAGGGGTGAGTTTTGGGCTTGCATGCATTAATCGCTTTTCCATTGATTCCTATGGGAAACATTGTTTCGTCTTACAAACCTTTCACCTTACAAACCTCGTCCTGGAACCAATTAAGTTCATAAGATGAGGTATGACTGTATTTGACATTGTACTAAAGCGTATGAAGGAAAAAATAAAAAAAATACTGTAAAAATAAGACACATTTTGGGAGATCTTGGTATGAAAATATGTGTATAAGTTAGGACAAAGTTCTTCAGCTACGCAGCACTCTGTTAACACTACAATATATGGCTTGAAATATTTATATTAATTTACTGTACACCCCTTTTCCAAAGTAAACACCAGATATCTTGCAATTTTCATGTGATATTGGCCCAAATATTTTTCAAGACAGACTATAGTATTTTGGATGTATTTTCATCAGTAAGCATAATTACTGATGAAAAGAAGCAGGTGTTCAAACATGGAGAGAAAGTAGCATTGAATTCCCTTTATTTGTGCTTTTTAAAGATGTTGATAGAAGTGCAAATAATAAATCATACAGTAATAGAAAATGTTTGATAAAAACCTATGGGGGCATAAAATATTTTTTAAGAGATCATATCTAGCATAACTAGCAAAATTTATTTTACTCCGAATGTGTCAAAATTGTCTGTCTTCAGACATGAATTATCTAACTCTTTCATCTGTTATTAGAAGATTGCTGAAATGTACACATGTACAAAAGATTTAGCAAACAATGTCAATAATTTTATTTCCTAGTTACAGTGTAGCAATATCCCAACTTGTGCTACTTTTGCCACATGTTCCATGCAGATGCTGAATGAATCAAGATAAGAGAAGCAATTAATTATGGAGAATATTTGTAGCTCAGGGTTGACATGAGGGATCCTGGATGCTCTCTGAGTTTGCTTGTTTTCCTGCAGACATTTCATTATCCAAACTAGGTAACATTATCTACTTCAGCTTCAACCGCTACAACGCAAGAGCATGCAACAAATTCAAACTTAATATTAATCGCTCCAAGCTTGAGTTGTCGAAGAGTGGAACTCATTACCGGACTCAGTAGTGTCAACCCCTAACCCCCAACATTTCTCCCTTAGACTATCCACGATTGACCTCTCCAGGTTCCTAAGAGGTCAGTAAGGGGTGTACATAAGTGCACTAGCCTGCCTTTTGTCCCCTGTCCAATTGTCTCTCCTTATCTCATATATCATATATCTTTTCTTCCTTTCATATATCTTCTCCTCTACTTTGATATCTTTTCTTTATATATAATACTTCATGTCTATCCTCTTCAATATGTATTGTGTATTGGACAAAATAAATAAATAAATAAATAAATAAATAAATAAAAAAATAAAAAAATAAAAAAATAAAAAAATAAAAAAATAAAAAAATAAAAAAATAAAAAAATAAAAAAATAAAAAAATAAAAATAAAAATTTGGAATGATTTCCAGCTGTACTTCCGGCAATATCTGAAGTGTGGACTGTGAGTTCCGTGGCCCCGTTCTGAACTTTCCCCATCGGAGGGCTCCAATTGGAGCCATAGCCACCTTGGAAGGGTGGTAAGTAAAGGGGGACCACCTGGCAGGTTGAGGGGAGCAGCATCTCTCCTCCCTGATTAGGAAAGCCCTCTCATCCGAAGACGAAGAGCCATGGCAGCAGCAAAAATGGCTGCCATGAAGCTGGGGACAGTCTGAATACCTAAGACGGTGCAGGAGCAGAGAAAGTGAATGGTGAGAACTGGGTGTGAGAATACTTTTTGTTGAATACTTTTTGTTGAAACTTGATCCCAAGAAATCTAAGGGGGTAAATGGGTGGGCTTCAAAAATTTTAGTAAGGGGTTCTTTGTCCAGTTGCTGGGTGGGTGTGGCCATGGTGGGCAAGGCCTAGCCAGCCTCCTGTGCCACTGGGGGGAGGCGTTTTTGCCCTCCCCGAGCTCCGGAGGTTAACTCAACCTCCGAGAGAGTGAGAATGGCCTCCTCAGGCTCTGGAGATTCACTGGAGGATGGAAACGACCAGTTTCTGGCCAACCCAAACTTCCAGTAGGTCTGTTTTATCCTCCTCGAATCTCTGTGTGCGCCCTGCACTTAACTGTAGTCACAATGCGCCGTGTGGGGACTCCTGGGATTGATGGGTGGGGCAGGGCCAACAAGGAAAGGGATTTGGAGGTTCTCCAAACTGCACAGAATCTTAACTAGAGGTTCTCTCAAATCCCTGCGAAACCCCAGCAGTCAATCCCTGGAAAAGTATACTTAGAGCTTTTTGTTGAAGCGGAGTTTAAGCACTTGGGGGGGGGGAAACCACTGGAGAATTTAAGAAGAATAAAATATCTTTTTTAAATAAATACAAATTGGGATCTTCAAAGTTTTTTTAACAACCATGGTATTGAGAAGAACTTTTAAAAATGCTGGTATTACAGCCCCACAATTGTTTTAAAAAAAATAATATTGCTTACTCGCTAGATTTACAATTTAAAATAATTGAAATTGGACTGGTCAACAACAATACAAAGAGGCTGAAGCAGGTTGAAGTGAGAGCGCCATCTGCTTATGAAAGGGAACTATTGGAAATAATCATTTAAAAAGACTGAAACTAATTGCCGGACATATATTTATTTAGAATTAGAACTATGTAGGTTGGATAATCATTTTAATATGTAATGTGATAGAAATTAGGATAATATTTTAATATAAACAGATATGAAGAGTGAGATAATGGAATTAGAACTAAGTGACAATTGGAAAATTAAAATTTGAATGATGATATTATTAAATATGCACCAATTAATGTAAACATGTATACTAATATATGTATGTATGTATGTATGTATGTATGTATGTATGTATGTATGTATGTATGAAAGAAAGAAAGAAAGAAAGAAAGAAAGAAAGAAAAAGAAGGATTAGAACTGAAGGGGAATAGTAAAATATAGGTAACAATATGAAAAAATTAAAATGAAATGTAATAATTAGAATAGAATAGAATAGAATTTTTATTGGCCAAGTGTCATTGGACGCACAAGAAATTTGTCTTGGTGCATATGCTCTCAGCGTACATAAAATAAAATATACATTTGTCAAGAATCATGTGGTACAACACTTAATGATTGTCATAGGGGTCAAATAAGCAAGGAAGAAGCAATATTAATAAAAATCTTAGGATATAAGCAACAAGTTACAGTCATACAGTCAACATGGGAGGAAATGGGTGAAAGGAATGATGAGAAAAACTAGTAGAATAGAAGTGCAGATTTAGTAGAAAGTCTGACAGTGTTGAGGGAATTATTTGTTTAGTAGAGTGATAATATTTAGTAGGAGTAATAATATTATGTTTATTGTACAAAAATGTATGATACCCAGGTATCACACCATTCATGCATATGTATGAGTAATATAAAATAAAAAACTTGATTAAGAAAAAGATGTAGGACTCTACTTTTCTTGGTCTTGATGCTAGCTAGATGCATTATCAGCCACATTTACTTCATAAAGTATAAATGTACCCTTGGAAAAAATTAGCTGCTAATTTCCCCTACCTTTTGAGTTTGAAAAGCTGGAAAACTGGAGGAAACAGAGTGATTTGATGGATAAAGGTTTAAATTCCTGAATTGACTTTATTGGGTTAAAAATAACTTGAATTTAATCCCAAAATAATTTTAGGACCTAGTTCAAGTTATAAATACTATTTAATATTTACAAACATTAACACAATTTAATTCTTTTTATAGGCTGTCAATGGACAACATGTGATTAGCTAAGATAGAATTCAAATCACTGGTTTGATTTGGTATGGATCTTGAATATAGAATAACAGAGTTGGAAGGGACCTTGGAAGTCTGCAAGTCCAAGGGTAGGCAAAGTTGACTCTTCTATGACATGTGGACTTCAACTCCCAGAATTCCTGAGCTAGCATGATTGGCTCAGGAATTCTGGGAGTTGAAGTCCACAAGTCATAGAAGAGCCAATTTTGTCTACCCCTGTGCTAGTCCAACCCCCTGATTAGGCAAGAAACTCTACACCACTTCAGACAAATGGTTATCCAAGTTCTTCTTTAAAACTTCTAGTGTTGGAGCATTCACAAATTCTGGAGGCAAGCTCTGGCACTGATTAATTGTTCTAACTGTCAGGAAATTTCTCCTTAGTTCTAAATTGCTTCTCTCCTTGATTAGTTTCCACCCTTTGCTTCTTGTCCTACCACTCTGGTGCTTTGGAGAATAGCCTGACTCCCTCTTCTTTGTGGCAGCCCCTGAGATATTGGAACACTGCTATCATGTCACCCCACTTCCTTCTTTTCATCATACCAGACATCCCCAGGTCCAGCAACCGTTCCTTTCATCAGTGTTTTCCAACCTTGGCAACTTGAAGATATTTGGATTTCAACTCCCAGAATTCCCCAGCCAGCGAACGAAGTCCAAATATCTTCAAGTTGCCAACGTTGGGAAACACTGCTTTATATAGTTTAGCATCCAGTACTCATTTTTCTTGCCGTTCTTTGCACTCTTTCTAGACTCTCAACATTTATTTATTTATTTTTATTTATTTATTTATTCAATTTTTATGCCGCCATTTTCCTTAGACTCAGGGCGGCTTACAACATGTTAGCAATAGCACTTTTTAACAGATAGGCTATTGCCCCCACAATCCGGGTCCTCATTTTACCCACCTCGGAAGGATGGAAGGCTGAGTCAACCTTGAGCCGGTGATGAGATTTGAACTGCTGACCTTCAGATCTACAGTCAGCTTCAGTGGCCTGCAGTACAGCACTCTAAATGCTGCGCCACCCCGGCTCATTAGAGGCATTATAAGGTTTTAGTTTTCTTGATTTTTGGAATTTAAAGGATAAAACATGTGACAATATAAACCAATCACCATTTTAATACAAATACTTTCGATGAAAACCTGGTTGAAATGTATTCCTTCACCAAATCTCTCTCTCCCCCTTGTGTGTGTGTTGTGTGTATGTGTGTGTATGTGTGTGTGTGAGAGAGATTAATTTATTTTGCCTTGCGCCTTTCAGTACCTTACTGAAATGGCTGAGCTACAGTTTCAGCTAAGAACTAGTAACAACTGTACAGAAGATGATTTTGGCTAAACATAGAAGTAATTTCTTAAGAGCAAGAGTTTCACAATGCTGGAATAGACATGCTTGTTGCTCTGTCTCTTTGTAGATATTTAAGCAAAAACATGAGGCTAGCTGAAACTGCAGTTCAGCCATTTCAGGAAGGCACTGAAAAGTTATAGATTCTTGCAATGGCCATGGATTATTTATTTATTTATTTATTTATTTAATTTATTTCTTTTGTTCAATACACAATGAGGATTTTAGTGGGTATATATCTATATACACATAGTAAAATACATGATGAAGGTTATAGAGGAGATACTCATAGTAAAATATATCTATGAAAGAATAGAAAAGAAGATATAGTAATAGAACATATTAATGAAAGAATAGAATAAGAGATATAGGAATAGAAGAAAGGTATAGGAGATATAGGAGAGCAATAGGACAGGGGACGGAAGGCACTCTAGTGCACTTGTACTCACCCCTTACTGACCTCTTAGGAATCTGGATAGGTCAACCGTAGATAATCTAAGGGTAAAGTGTTGGGGGTTTGGGGATGACACTATGGAGTCCGGTAATGAGTTCCACACTTCGACAACTCGGTTACTAAAGTCATATTTTTTACAGTCAAGTTTGGAGCGGTTAATATTAAGTTTAAATCTGTTGTGGGCATGATCCCTTTTAAAAATCCATCTGGTTCTTAAAATATACAATTTTATTATTGCAAGATTTATTGTGAACCAGCTCTACTAGTCAACAATAGTAGGCAGACTTAAAGACTTAATGAATCAAAGCATTAAGGAAGGAAATAATTTATAGTTACCTATTTATAGCTACCAATATTAAAATTACAGTTTGTACTAGAAGTAATAAAGTCAAGCCCATATAGCAAGAGGATTCTGAGTAAAGTTTTGTAGACTGCTGAAATAGACTTTGGCAGATGTTGCCTTTGAACTTGATGTTAACTTCTTGGCCTTTTTTGAAATTATACTTTGACATGAAGTTTTGACTTTTCCTGGCTAATAAAATTATCAGGGGGACACACAACTCCATGTAAAGAATAAAGCTCATCATTTGTCTTTGCTCATTTTGTTCTTTTTACTATTCATAGTATTGAGGACTATAGATACTAAATACACTTACGTAAGACTTAACGAACAGTAATTATCTTTGGGCTAAAGAGAAAGCCCAAACAAATGCTAAACTGCATTATCATTTGGCTTCTGACATGAGCTGATAATCAGATTTTCTTGCTTAAATCCATGGTGCTTGAACAATGCTACTCACTGTCTGTCCTTCCCGATATTACCCTTAATTAGAAAGAACAGAAACACAAATCTGAATTATTTCAAAATCTGGTTTCCATGGTCAGTGGTTTGATGGGCTTAACTTTATTACAAATAAACCTGGTTTTATAGGCTAATGAAATCTGAAATGCTAGAGAAGGAAAGAAATGAACAATTCAGAGCGGTGTTTACATATTGAATAATCTGCTGTAGGCAAAGCATTTTGTAATAAATAATGAAGTAACTGATTTATTATGACAACTTACCCTAAATCTTGCATAAACAAAAGAATACGGGGATCATCTGAAATTGCAAAATAAAGCCTGTTGTACTTTAAATTCCGAAGTGAGTATAATAGGATGCTATAAAAATGTTAGTATTACGGTGCACAAGCATGGTTTTATGTTTACTTAAAAGTAGTACTACAGTCCGCAAAAATATACGTCTCATCATGGAATTTTCTTAGTATCTATTTTCCACAATTGTCAATCTTTAATGTTTGCTTACTTTTTTAATTAAAAAAATTAAACTTACATTTAATGGAGTAGTTTTGTAATACAAATACAAGGATTTATGGAATATTTTGGAAGTATTTGCTCACCTATCTTTTAGGATTATAAATGAATTTTCCACCCTACTTGCAAATAGCAAACTTGGGAAGGAGATCCATTTAACTAAATGTTATCCAGGTGAATAATAGAAATCTGTATGCATTATTTTCTGGGAAATGTAGATGTATGTGATAAAATGAATAAAATGGCATAGATAGTCTTCTCGCATTCTTTCTAATGAATCAGGCTGAATAAATGAACCTGGCCCTGAAAAATGGCCATGTTAGAATCAGTTAAAATGTAGCCTCCACTGTAATTATCCCGCAAAGAATTTTAGCAGAGTATACTTGTTAGAAATTTGGGGTATGTAATTGTAGACAGTGGCCAGGATCACTGTTTAGCACCCTGTGGAAAAGAGAGACCCCAGGATAGCAGCATCTTGAAGTTGGAGCTATTGGCAGCAGGTTCCATCTCCTGGTTTGAGGCTATGGACAACCTTACCTGTTGTGGTTAGCTCTGGCCCAGCTCCTGCCCCAAGGAATGTGGAGGTGGATGTTGGGGAAACATCCACATGCCGCAGGCCTGTTTTGCTCCCAGTAGAATCTGCCGACGAAGTCTCCTCTGACCAAGGAAGCGTGAGTGACAGGGAAGATGGGAGTTTGGCAGAGAAGCCCAGGAGGAGATCAATCATCTGTATCATCCCTGGATTCTGAACAAGAATTAATGACACATCCATGCATGCGTAGAGTGATGCATAGGAGACAACAACTGAAGGATTATTACAAGAGAAAATGAGGCAAACTGTGGTTGGGTGGGGCTGCTGTAATTAGTGCTACAGATAAAAGTGCAGCCTGGTGTGTTAGCCTCATGGCAGTTTATCTGATTCATCGTTTCGTCAAGATCGTGGCTTTTTGCTGTTCAGGATTGTGTGTGTGGACTCTCTGGACTTTAGAATTGGACTCAATTTCCCAGTTATTGGGTGAGCAATTGGATTGCATTTCACCTGTGCCTTGTGTGTACCAGAAAATCCCTTTGACATTTAAAAAGGGAGCTGTTTCTGTTTTTCTGTTTATAAAAACTTTGGGGTTTTCCTTTTATCGTGTGGTGTGTGTCTTCCTGGACTAATTACCCTGTAATTACGGGCGGTTGAAACACGCCAGCAGAACACCTCTAGACATCTTCTTTACTAAAAGCGTTAAGGTTGTAAACACACATGTGAATTAAGATGTGTTGACTGGGGAAGGAAGGTACACAAGTACAAGCTTGTATTATTTTCTTCTCTCCCCTTTTTTTAATGGCCAAACAGCCTCCCCACTTGAACCTACATTTATGAAAGCCAAAGAAGCTGCAACAGTGTCTTGGCAAGCACCAGCGGAAAAGTACAGGTGCTAGGAGTGTGCACAGGCCCAAAGTAAACACTTCTTCTAAAAAAAAGAAATCTGGAGAAGAAATCTTTCATGCTAAGAAATTTGTTTCTCTTTAATATTTGCAATGTGAAACTGATAGCGCATAATGCCACTTGGCTTTGTTTCCCGATAAAAGCAAGTAGCTTGTGGTAACGAGCAGATGCTTGAGTTCTCGGTGCAGCATGAGGTGGACCGTCAGTCAAAAAGATCAATATTTACTGTTCTTGTGAGGGGAAGAAAATGATGTGTGGAATATAATGCCTGCTTTCCAGTTCATCTGTAGCAGGATGAACAAGCTCTATGAAGACCAAGTTTGGCATTCCCTTAAGAGGAAATGGATATGATCTGATAGGAACATGATCCCGGCCTCAACTGGATGGATCTCAGCGTACTACAGTATGTTAGGGGCGCCATTTTGATTTTCCCTCTGACTTTTTAAAATTTATCCATGTCCTCAATCTTACCAGTATAATACTTAAAAAATGTAGGTGTGAACTAATAACTACAGAATATCTTTAATATTATAACATTTCAGATGTATGAAGAGACTTCCTCAATAATTCAAAACACTTTGTAAAGTGTACTGCATTTTTAGTGAACAACTTCTTCTTCGCCTTCCTCCTCCTCCTTGAGTTTCCCCCCCCCCCAACATGGATGGCTTAATTATGCTTTTTGAGTCATATTCACGAATGCTTCAGTGTGATAGACCAGTGTTTCCCAACCTTGGCAACTTGAAGATATTTGGACTTTAACTCCCAGAATTCCCCAGCCAGCAAATGCTGGCTGGGGAATTCTGGGAGTTGAAGTCCAAATATCTTCAAGTTGCCAAGGTTGGGAAACACTGTGATAGACTACTATAGTGTAGAAAAGAAAGCACTGCTCAGTTCTTTTTTTTTCCCCTGACAAAGAAGCATCTATTAGATACATGCATATGTAACTTTCTTCATTCTTTGTTCCTATCTCCATTCTTACTTCAGCATTAATTACTTGACTTCTGTTGCACCCTTAGTAATATACTAAGTTAGTATGCACAATTCACTTGTGGATTTAGCTATCTTTGTCATCTCCTGATGCTCACTTTGTGCATGGGAAATGAGTCCGAGCCTGCTTTCAAGGTTTTTCACTTAAGTAAAATTTAATCATTTAATTTATATCTTGCCTTTCTTCTCAGAAATGGCACTCACGGCAGTTAACAAAAGAAATAGGCAAGAACCATCGAAACATAAACATTAAATTAAAAAAACACTATATAAATTTCTATATAAAAGAAATAAACAGTCTCGGCGGAGTTAAAACCTACTTCAGCAATCAAATCAGCTTAAAATACCCAAATCCTGCATGAATAAA
Source organism: Erythrolamprus reginae (assembly GCF_031021105.1). Classification (NCBI taxonomy): domain Eukaryota; kingdom Metazoa; phylum Chordata; class Lepidosauria; order Squamata; family Dipsadidae; genus Erythrolamprus; species Erythrolamprus reginae. The sequence continues at coordinate 74,738,350 of NC_091955.1, forward strand.
AAGGACTTTGCCTGTTGGCAGACGGACAAGAGAGCAAAAAGTAGCTTGGCTCCCTTGGCGACCGCATTCCCTCCAAATGTGACAATCGCAGAGGAGAGAGTGGCCTCTTCCCATGGAAGCAGGTTAATATATTTTCATGCATTTTTCAAAATAGCCTCATCTCAACTGTTGCAATAAGGGAGCATGTGTTTCATTTGAATGGAGTTGGTCAGTAATCTGGTTCCAGCCTTCTGGATCAGTTCTTCAAGGTTTCTGGACACTTTAAAAAAGCATCCTGTATATGACACACCATATGAATATCATTGCAAATAGGTTTGGCAGATCTGGGAATGGCTGCATTGATAAGAGTTACTTTAGTTGTGCAAGTAAACTCTAGCCAAGCTTAACATCATTAATTCCAGCTAATTTCAGTGGCACAGATGTATTGTAAAGCTACTCAACATTGCTACTCAAAGTATACTGGTCTTAAAAATGCTAACTGTTTATACATCTTATTTGTTTGTTTGTTTGTTTGTTTGTTTGTTTGTTTGTATGCAGTGTGGATTCCAGGCAGATGAATGTATTTGTGAATTGGTCTGGCAAAGGTTTTGTATGACCTGGTTAGCAGTGCAATGTTACCAACAAAATTATATTAATGGCTCTTAATGCCTCTGCCAATGCTGTTTGTTTGTTTGTTTGTTTGTTTGTTTGTTTGTTTATTTATTTATTTGATTTGATTTGATTTGATTTGATTTGTATGCCGCCCCTCTTCGTAGACTCGGGGCGGCTAACAACAATGATAAAAAACAGCATGTAACAATCCAATTAATAAAACAACTAAAAACCCTTATAATAAAACCAAACATACACACAAACATACCATGCATAACTTGTAATGGCCTAGAGGGAAGGAATATCTTAACTCCCCCATGCCTGGTGGCATAAATGAGTCTTGAGTAGTTTACGAAAGACAAGGAGGGTGGGGGCAGTTCTAATCGCCGGGGGGGAGTTGGTTCCAGAGGGCCGGGGCCACCACAGAGAAGGCTATTCCCCTGGGGCCCGCCAAACGACATTGTTTAGTCGACGGGACCCGGAGAAGACCAACTCTGTGGGACCTTATCGGTCGCTGGGATTCGTACGGTAGCAGGCGGTTCCAGAGGCAATCTGGTCCAATGCCATGTAGGGCTTTAAAGGTCATGACCAACACTTTGAATTGTGACCAGAAACTGATCGGCAGCCAATGCAAGCCCCTAGAAAAGCATAACTGAATCCTTCAAAGAACAATAATGACATGGGATTTCTTTCTCTCTGTCTGTCTCTCTCTCTCTTTTTCTTGAAAACAGGGGAAAAAATTTACCTACCAGGTATTCATTTGGCTAGCGTCCTTAGTCTGGTCAGCTTCAGCACATTATTTTATCCGATTAGGTCTGAAAAAAATAAATGATATTCTAAGGGAGTAGCAATGAAAACCTAAGCCTGCAAAGATTTAGGGCTGGAAAAACACTTCTTTGGAGTAGCAATGAAAAGAAGCCAGCAAGCTGGAAAGAGCCAGGAAAATCGTTAGCACTTTGTCAGAGTTGGGGGAAAAAAAGCTTTAAAGAAAGAGAGCTACATTTGGAGTAGAAGATGCACCCAAATTCTCAGCCTCTTTTAAAGGGGAAAAAGGTACATCTTATACTCAGAAAAATACTGTCTTTGTGGTTGTAATTAATTATACCTTAGGTTTGTATCAGTCTGGAATCTCACTCTTTTAGTTTTCTCTGTTTAATCAGATGGTGTTATTGCTTAATGGCTTAATGATTATTAAGCATTAAATCACCACAAAAGTTATTTTTTTAAAAAGTGGTATGTGTGTGAATGTACTGTAAGGATAGTTTAATATTTTACCAATTCATATCTCAGTTCTGTCTGCTTCCATTTTTCAAATTTTTAATTCCCCTTTCCTTCCTTTATTTTGTGGAGAAGCACCAGAATATTTCTGCTACCATACTATATAAAATTTGGGATGGGTTCTGCACATAGCACTTCTAAAAAAAAGTAGGTTTTTTGCCTATTATTTAACTATCCCAACTGCTAAAAAATGGGGAGCCTTTTACCTACAAAACAGAACAAGGATGAATTTGCTCAACCCTTTATGTAGCAGGACTTTTGAAGATTGTAAGTAACAACTGGGTGATTCAATAGTGGGTTGCTCCCAGTTCAGCCTGGTTCTAAGAACCACTGGCGCTAGTGCCAGGAGGCTCCACCCATCCACCTGGGACACTTCTGCACATAAGCGCGAACCATCTTTCAGCTGTGGCGAGGGGGGCATTTGCCCAGGTTCGCCTGGTGCACCAGTTGCGGCCCTATCTGGACTGGGACTCACTGCTCACAGTCACTCATGCCCTCATCACCTCGAGGCTCGACTACTGTAATGCTCTCTACATGGGGCTACCTTTGAAAAGTGTCCGGAAACTTCAGATCGTGCAGAATGCAGCTGTGAGAGCAATCATGGGCTTTCCTAAATATGCCCATGTCACACCAACACTCCGCAGTCTGCATTGGTTGCCGATCAGTTTCCGGTCACAATTCAAAGTGTTGGTTATGACCTATAAAGCTCTTCAGGGCACCGGACCAGAATATCTCCGGGACCGCCTTCTGCCGCACAAATCCCAGCGATCAGTTAGGTCTCACAGAGTTGGCCTTCTCCGGGTCCCGTCAACTAAACCAGTGTTTTTCAACCAATGTGCCGTGGCACGCTAGTGTGCCGCGAGACATGGTCAGGTGTGCCGCGAAGCTCAGAGAGAGAAAGAAAACAAGAGAAAGAAAGAGAGAAAGAAAGAAAGAGAAAGAGAGAGAAAGAAAACAAGAGAGAAAGCAAGCAAAAGAGAGAAAGAAAGAGAGAGAGAGAGAAAGAGAACAAGAGAGAGAGAAAGAGAGAGAAAGAGAAAGAAAGCAAGAGAGAGAGAGAAAGAGAGGGAGGGAAGGTGGGAGAGAGAAAGACATACAGGGAGGTAGGGAGGGAGAGAGAAAGAGCAAAAAAGAGGAAGAGAGAAAGAAAGGGATGGAGGGAGAAAAAAGAGGGAGAGAAAGAGGGAGAGAGAAATAGAGTGAAAGGAAGAGATAATTTTTTTGTCCAAACTTTTTTTAGCCGCCCCCCTCCCTTCAACGTGCCCCATGGTTTTGTAAATGTAAAAAATGTGCCGTGGCTCAAAAAAGGTTGAAAACCACTGAACTAAACAATGTCGTTTGGCGGGACCCAGGGGAAGAGCCTTCTCTGTGGCAGCCCCGACCCTTTGGAACCAACTCCCCCCAGATATCAGAGTTGCCTCCACCCTCCTAGCCTTTCGTAAGCTCCTTAAAACCCACCTCTGTCGTCAGGCATGGGGGAATTGACTTTTTCCCTCCCCCTAGGCTTATAAAATTTATGTATGGTATGCTAGTATGTATGATTGGTTTCTAAATTGGGGTTTTATAAATTAATTAAATATTAGATTTGTTACATTGTATCATTATTGCTGTGAGCCGCCCCGAGTCTGTGGAGAGGGGCGGCATACAAATCTGATAGATAAAAAAAAATAATAAATAAATAAATAAATAAACAAATAAAGGGTTAAATAAGGTCCAGGAGGAAAGTGTTTTTAATAGGAAAGTGAACACAAGAACAAGGGGGCACAATCTGAAGTTAGTTGGGGGAAAGATCAAAAGCAACATGTGAAAATATTATTTTACTGAAAGAGTAGTAGATCCTTGGAACAAACTTCCAGCAGACGTGGTTGGTAAATCCACAGTAACTGAATTTAAACATGCCTGGGATAAACATATATCCATCTTAAGATAAAATACAGGAAATAGTATAAGGGCAGACTAGATGGACCATGAGGTCTTTTTCTGCCGTCGGACTTCTATGTTTCTATGTAACTGGGTGATTCAATAGTGGGTTGCTCCCGGTTCAGCCTGGTTCTAAGAACCACTAGCGCTAGTGGCAGGAGGCTCCACCCACCCACCTGGGACGCTTCTGCACATGTGCAGAAGTGTTGCGCATGAGAGCCAACCAGTAATAAAGGGTTTTGGAACCCACTACTGGTGTGATTCCTTCGTCAAGTAATCTGCATATATAGCAATCAATGTCTCTTGATTCCTTTCTCTTCTTCTAACACAGTCCTGATGGCATGATGCAAATTGAAAGCAGCAGGTTTACATTTCAGGAGCAACATTCTGGATGCATCATATCTACACAGAGGTGGAGGGAGAACAGTTATCAACCCCCCATGCTGTGGTACCCCTATAAATGCCTTCCCTTTTGTCCATGAAAGTTTCTAAAGAATAAAATTGAAGCACAAAGAAATGGGCACACTAGGGAGTGAATGCATCAGCATTTCCTTAATCCATGTGGATATAAAAAACATGAATGTTTTGATTCAATAAAGGGTCTTCCTCAGCATGCTGAATTAATCACATGGATTATTAAAACACTTGTATCCAATCTTTGGATCTTCTTTTGCCTCCCTCCCCTTTTATTGTTCTCTACATAAAAAGAGAGCATTTATGTGAGTCTCATGGTCATTGAAACTGATTGAATTTCTTCCCTGAAATCTACATTTTCCCCAAATATTTCCACATTTTGTGGGGATGGAGGAGAGAGATAGCTTCACATTGTCTCAAACACTTTCATTGATGCCATAAAAATTTCCACTAAATCAAATATGCTTTGTTACCTAAGTCCAGCATGTTGTTACATTAAAGATCAACAATTTAGCAACTTGTGTAAGGTTTGTACAGGGTTTTTTTTTTCTTAATTTTCTATCTTTTCATTAGTATAGCATCATGTTTATAATATTTTAACAGATATTCTTCATTTTAAGTGGCAACATAAATTGGTACTGTTATTGAGAAAGCCTGACGACATTTGACAGCAACATGAAGTTCTTTCAAGGAATTTGCTGTCGGGAAAAAAAAAAGATTGAAGGACAAAAAGAATCCACAAACGTATTTCAACTGAGATGTATCCCAGGTTACTAATCCATCTGGATTCAGGATTTATCAGGTCCTTGGGAAGATGACATGACCCTTCAGGCCTTCATTTTTAAAAGGAAGAATGCATAAAAGAGCAACTCATTATCAGTTACTGTATTTTAATTTAAATAATACTATCCTGTGCATTTTGATTGTAACTTAAAGACTGTTTTAGTTATTAGAATCATCGTGCACATGCGTGAGCTGGTAGTAATGGATTTTAGAACTGTCACTATTGTCTTTGATATCAGTTGAAGGAGCTTCAGTGATGGGCTTCTATGGGTACAATCAGGTACGCAGAACCAGTAGAAAAATTTTGAATTTTTTTTCTTTTTTTCCCTTCTGGGCTCTGGGTATGTTTTTCCTATCACAGTAAATGAGGTTGAATGTGTATAATTTTAGAAGAGCTGTGCGTGCGTACATGTATGTATGTACATACACTTTATATAGTAGCTAGTATATATTTTTGTGTGCCTGTGTGTAATATGTATGTACACATATGGCACATATACATAGAATTTATTTATTTATTTATTTATTGGATTTGTATGCCGCCCCTCTCCGGAGACTCGGGGCGGCTAACAGCAACATTAAAGCAGTGTACAATAGTAGTCTGATGTTAGAAACAATTAAAAACCCATTAATATAAAAAACCAAACATACATACATACATACCATGCATAGAATTGTAAAGGCCTAGGGGGAAGAAGGTCTCAATTCCCCCATGCCTGACGGCAGAGGTGGGTTTTAAGCAGCTTACGAAAGGCAAGGAGGGTGGGGGCAATTCTAATCTTTGGGGGAGTTGGTTCCAGAGGGCCGGGGCCGCCACAGAGAATTAAATAGTATATTTTGGATGTTCATTAATAGTAAGGGAAATTGTATCTCTCTGAGGTGAGGAGAGGCCAGGCACCCTAACTCTAACCCAAACCCTTGACCTTAGTGATGTCAAGTTGGCCCCCTTTAAGCTAGTCACATGACCTTTAAGCCACCACCCCCGGTCATATGATCATCAAGCCACTCCCACCTGGTCACATGGCCTGCAAGCCATACCCACAAAATAAGCCACACCCACAGTGTGATAGTAATTTTTTTTGCAGCCCTTCACTGGGGAGCTTGATGGAGTTAATCCCAGTATGCCAAAACCCCATGCCATTTAGAAATGGAAAAATCAAGGTTATCAGCAGCCAAAGCTGTGAATAAATAATGGAAATAATGTTACTGAATGAATTAGGTCTGAATCATTAATGAAAATGAATGACATGAGAATGATGACTTATTTGTATGTTTAAAATGAAATCACAAGTAGAGTTTAGATGTATAAGAACAGCAACAAAGCTTAAAAGATATATAAATATAAAGATACATTTTTTAGAATAGAATAGAATAGAATTTTTATTGGCCAAGTGTGATTGGACACACAAGCAATTTGTCTTGGTGCATATGCTCTCAGCGTACATAAAATAAAATATACAATTGTCAGGAATCATGTGGTACAACACTTAATGATTGTCATAGGGATCAAATAAGCAATGAAGAAGCAATATTAATAAAAATCTTAAGGATACAAGCAACAAGTTACAGTCATACAGCCAACATGGGAGGAAATGGGTGAAAGGAATGATGAGAAAAACTAGTAGAATAGAAGTGCAGATTTAGTAGAAAGTCTGACAGTGTTGAGGGAATTATTTGTTTAGTAGAGTGATGGTGTTTGGAAAAAAACTGTTCTTGTGTCTAGTTGTCTTGGTGCGCCGTGCTCTGTAGCGACGTTTTGAGGGTAGGAGTTGAAACAATTTGTGTCCAGGATGTGAGGGGTCAGTAAATATTTTCCCTGCCCTCTTTTTGACTCATGCAGTATACAGGTCCTCAATGGAAGGCAGCTTGGCAGCAATTGTTTTTTCTGCAGTTCTGATTATCCTCTGAAGTCTGTGTCGGTCCTGTTGGGTTGCAGCACCAAACCAGACAGTTATAGAGGTGCAGATGACAGACTCAACGATTCTTCTGTAGATTGCTCAGAGGTATAAAATAAAATTAATGGAGGGTGGGGTCCTGTCTCCTGAAAACGGGCTATTCCCTTCCTTGCACATTCTGCATTCAGTCCAGTGAGCACACTTTCTAATGATATGGATGACATATAATTAATCACCTGAGAATAGATAACGCTTTTGTTTTCATTTTAAGAATTTTCTCCTGCTCATATTCCAGTATCTTTATTATATTAAAAACAGTGTGGCCATCTTTACATTGCAAAGGATCGGACCAGATTAAAGTTTCATCAGCTTTCTGCTGTCAACCACCAGAGACCTATTTCCTTTCACTTGACTTAACATTTAATAAAGATAGTGTCATGTTGTATATTAAAGTCTCTCATGCGATACTCTGGCAATGCAGGAGTCGCCTACATCTTTATATTGAAGAGAAAAACACTTGCAATTCCCTCCTTTACATGCAAATTAGAGAGCTATCCTCACCTACTTTCAGAACAGTTGTAACCCAGTTCTTTTTTCCATTCAATCATTTATTTTCCACGAATTAAACAGTTTTAAAGGTTTTTATTGGAAAATAAAATAAGTTCTTAAGGTTGTCCCTCTCTCAAATTGATATCTGCAGGGTAGAACTTTTTCTTTAAAAAAAAATAAACTTTATTGATTTTCTTAAAATTGACAAACATACAAACACACATTTAACATAAAATTGGGGTTGCAGATACCCCGCTTGTTCAAGAAGTCAAATTGCATTACAGAAAAAAGAATACATTATTAATATGTTAAGTCAACCTATTACTTTGAGTGAAAAGAAGAAATTTTATATTACCTTATTATGAAAAACAAAACAAAACATAAACTTCATATCTAAGCAAAGTACAAACACAAAAATTAAATCCTAACCATACTACTAATACACATTTTTAATTCTTCTTTTTGTCTATCCATGTATACACTTTATTCCAAATCACATAAAATTCAGATTCTTCTTGGTTATTTAACCGTCTTGTCATCATATCCATTTCAGCGCAGTCTAATATTTTCTTAATAACCTCCTCCTCTTTGGGAATATCTTCCCCCCTTCCAATTTTGCGCATATACTATCCTGGCCGCTGTCGTTATATGAATAACTAAATGTAAAATATCTTTCTTATATTTCTGTTTGTTTATACCTAGTAAGTAAAATTCCGGAGTTTTTTCTATCTCTTGCTTTATTATTTCTTTATTAAACAGTTTTAAAGGTTTTTATTAGAAAAAAATAAGTTCTTAAGGTTGTCCCTCTCTCACATTGACATTGAATATCTGCAGGCTAGAACTTTTTCTACCCACTTTTCCCCAGAAAAATTGATTTTGAAACAAAATTAAACATTAGCTAGTTACTAATTTTAATCGTGTCCAATACTTCTTATGTAATAATAGCATTCAATAACATGTATAGGATACTCATAGTATTCAAACTACAAAAAGGTATATAATAAAAACCACGTAAGATAATTCCTTCCCCCACCGCCTCCATTGGAGTCTAATGACTTTACAAATTCTATTCATATGCATGTCAAAAATTATATTGTACCTGTCATTTAGCTACACACTGAGTTTTTGATACTCCTTTTGAAATGGACAATACCTAAAAATTAACATTTTTACCGCACTTACTCTACTGATTAGATTTCAGTGGGGTAAGAATCAAATAGTTTTTGCATGAACATGCATATATGGAAATATGATTGCATAGTAGTCCTGGACTTATGACAGTTTGTTTAATGACTTATGACATAATACAACTGACACTGCTGTGGTCATAGGATCTCAGTTTGGGTGCCCAACAACTGGTTCCCAACTACAACCAATTGCAGCCTTCTGCAGTCAATTGTTAATGAGTTGTGACCTTTTTTTGCATATCCATTGGTATCACCATGGTGCTGTCAATAAAATGTCATAAAATAAGATCTGACTCAGCTTACGATCACAGTGATTTCTGACAGAATTCTGGTCCCCGTTGTGCTTGTATGTTGAGGATTGCTTTTAACTCCTTTGAGCCCAATGCAACTGACATTCAGAAGTATATACACACAACATTATGTATGTACAAATTATGGCTTTGCAAGTGAGCCCAACAAGCAACTCTGATTCTATGACTGAAACTTCTCTAAGCATCCATTGTTGTTATTGTTATTATTATTATTAGCTAGTTTTGCATCTGAGATAATAGCATGAGAATAGAATGGTAGAGAATAAAATTCACTGCTATGCCAAGATACTTCCTCTCAACGGTTCCTTCCATTTCCTCTTCCGGAGCATTCTGGAATGAAGCTATATAGTGACTTATCAAGGAGAATGGAAGAATATAACTTGTGTCATCATTGAACAGTGAATTTATTATTATTATTATTATTTATTTATTAATTAATCAGATTTGAATACTGAATACAGTGGTACCTCTTCTTACAAACTTAATTCATTCCGTGACCAGGTTCTTAAGTAGAAACGTTTGTAAGAAGAAGCAATTTTTCCCATAGGAATCAATGTAAAAGCAAATAATGTGTGTGATTGGGGAAACCACAGGGGGATTGGAGGCCCTGTTTCCTCCCAGGAGATTCCTAGAGAGGCCCCACGGAGGCTTCTCCCTGCATTTTCTGACCCTGTTTCCTCCCAGGAGATTCCTAGAGAGGCGCCACAGAGGCTTCTCTCTGCCTTTTCTGGCCTTCTTTCCTCCCAGGAGATTCCTAGAGAGGCCCCACGGAGGTTTCTTCCTGTTTTTTCTGCTTACAGTTTCGGAGGCTCAGGTTTGTAAGTGGAAAATAATTCTTGATAAAAGGCAAAAAAATCTTGAATACCCGGTTCTTATCTAGAAAAATCCATAAGTAGAGGCGTTTGTAGGTAGAGATACCACTATACTGGGGAGCAGATCCCAAAATTATTTATTTTGTTAGCATGGTAAAATGAGGAATGATCAGACATGAGGTTTTCTGGTGTGTATCAAAGCAATGCAGGTAACCTTTCAAAGACTACAACGATCAGTTCCTAAGGTGAGTCCCTTTAAATACATTTTCTGCTAGTAATTTAATAAAACCTATTTCTATTTTAAGCAGAAGGGAATAACTTTACTATTTTTTTTTAATCAGAAAAAAGGATTTGTACTTAAAACAAAATTTTGATGCTTTTTGTTAATAAGTGGGAGATCATTGTGATAAAAGCTACTGCAGACAATTAAAAAAAAAAACCCCAAACTTTTTTTAATGTAGAGGAATTCATTTGCTGTTCATTAACACACGTAGGCCCCAGCAATGTTAGGAACAATTTTCTGTAGTGGGCTTGGAAAAAACTAATTATTCACCATATGGTGGCCAGGCCAGCAACAATTGCTGAAGCTTTGGAAGCAAAGGGAAGTTGGCTGGTTGATTTCTTTGAGCAGTTTGCACAGCGATGGCTCTCTTGACACATGCCATTCATTTGGCTTTTGAATAACAGATGGACTAAGGCTGGGAATTGTGGAAAAACCATGCCAGGGATCTGGTGTCTGCCCTTGCCTTTTTATCCTTCAGAATGACTTTGGGTCACGTGGTTTGCAAAAAAAATAAAAAGCAGCGGATTGTAGTCTCAGTACTTCTCCGCTTCTTTTATGAAGCTGGTGGTAATTTAGACTGCTTTTTCGTATCTTGTTTATTAAAAGGATCAGGGTGTTTAGATGAAAGAGATTACTTGGTGTGTGGTTGGTGTATATCTTGTGCTGGGAGGGAGGCTGTGCTATGCCAGTGACATTCAGCTCATTGTTAGTGAAAAACATGCCAGCAGTTTGATAAGGAATAAGAAATTGAGAAGGTTAAATTAAATTTTAAATTGATCTTTATTTATTCTCTTCCCTTTTGCAAATGGCACATAGTCAGGAAAAGATAAGAACTGTTTTAGTTTCAGACTCTAAGGCCTAAAATAAGCTACTGTCTTTTTAAAAAAAAATTGTTTTACCCAAGCCTCCAATAGTGCTTATTATTATTATTATTATTATTATTATTATTATTATTATTATTATTTATTATTTATTAGATTTCTATGCCGCCCCTCTCCGAAGACTTGGGGCGGCTAACAACAATATAAAAAGACAATGTAAACAAATCTAATATTAAAAACAATCTAAAAAACCCCAATTTAAAAAACCACCCATACATACAAGCATACCATGTATAAATTCTATAAGCCTAGGGGGAAGAGAAATTTCAATTCCCCCATGCTTGACGACAGAGGTGGGTTTTAAGGAGCTTGCGAAAGGCAAGGAGGGTGGGGGCAACTCTGATATCTGGGGGGGAGCTGGTTCCAGAGGGTCGGGGCCGCCACAGAGCAGGCTCTTCTCCTGGGTCCCGCCAAACGACATTGCTTAGTTGACGGGACCCGGAGAAGGCCAACTCTGCGGGACCTACCCAGTCGCTGGGATTCGTGCGGCAGAAGGCGGTCCTGGAGATATTCTGGTCCGATGCCATGAAGGGCTTAGAAAGAGGGATAACAGTATTAGGACAGAAATCCAGCTGTAGTCTTTGGGAATGTAATATGGTCTTTAGGATTGACAACCATACAGGTGGAAAGATGTGGTTGGTTCTTTTTCTCCTTGAATGCCATACTTCCTTACAGTAAAGCATGCTGTTCAAAGGAATCGAAGCAACTATGTTCTTTTCGCCGACGATGTGAAACTTTTCAACACCATGGACAACACATCTACTCTCCAAAAAGACCTCGACTTTGTCTCACATTGGTCTCAACACATGGCAACTTCAAATATCAACCAGCAAATGTTCTACCCCCCACATCGGCAAAAAGAATCCGAACCTCATATATAAACTGAATAAACAAAATCTCACAGCCAATCCCCACTCAGTAAAAGACCTTGGAATACTAATATCAAATGATCTAAGTGTCAAAGCCCACTGCAACAATATCGCCAAAAAGGCTTCTAGAGTTGTTAACCTGATCCTACGCAGCTTCTGCTCTGGCAATCTCACACTACTCACCAGAGCCTACAAAACTTTTGCCAGACCCATCCTTGAATACAGTTCATCTGTCTGGAACCCATACCACAACTCGGACATCAACACCCTTGAAAATGTCCAAAGATACTTCACTAGAAGAGCCCTTCACTCCTCCACTCGAAACAGCAGACTATCAATCCTAGGTCTAGAAAGCTTAGAACTACGTCGCCTAAAACACAATCTAAGTATTGCCCACAAGATCATATGCTGCAACGTTCTACCTGTTAATGACTACTTCAGCTTGAATCGCAACAACACAAGAGCACGCAACAGATTCAAACTTAATATTAACCGCTCCAAACTTGACTGTAAAAAATATAACTTCAGCAACTGAGTTGTCGAAGCGTGGAACTAATTTCCTGACTCAGTAGTGTCAACCCCTAACCCCCAACATTTTCCCCTTAGACTATCCATGATTGACCTCTCCAGGTTCCTTAGAGGTCAGTAAGGGGCGTGCATAAGTGCACCAGTGTGCCTTCCGTCCCCTGTCCAGTTGTCTCTCCTTATCTCATTTATCTTTTCTTCCTTTCAAATATGTTCACCTATATTTTTATATCTTTTCTTCTATTCTTTTCTTTATTTATATTATTACATATCTATTCTCTTCAATGTGTATTATGTATTGAACAAAATAAATAAATAAAATAAATAAAAATAAATAAATCAAATGAAGCTTTATTTAAACACGACTAATCCTGTTTATATGGGTTGGAAATTTTTAAGCTCGATCCAAACTCAATTGATATGCAGCAAAAATACTTTAAAACATTTGGCAAAGGAAAAGTTGGAATACTTTTTATGGGGAGGAATAACATTAATAAAGGATGTGGTGCAAAATAGTTTGTTTGGGTGCCGAAATTAACATTCTGTCTTTGAGAAGCTTCAGAGCTTCCCTTCCCTTCCCTTCCTTTAAAAAAGATTTCTGGGCACTGAAATTATTTTTTAGGAATTCTTGCAAGTTGAGTTCCTCCTCTGCCACCTGGATTCGGTGCCATTTCCAAGGCTACTAATATTATTTGAGAAGGTGGAAGGAAGAGGACATTGAGCCGTTTTAGAATTTTGGATTGATTACTTTTCACAGAATAGTTTTCTGAGACACCAACCATGTAAAAGTATGTTTGTATGTCTATGCTTCAGACCCTGGGAATCCAAGGATCTGCAACATAGATGGTCTGATTTGCGTTTGAAAGATAAGGGGTAGCAGAAATGTCAGAAAAAGACCCTCCCTAGTGTTCTGTCGGGCTCTCTGGTACACTCCTCCCAAAAATTCACAGGTACAAATTTCAGACACACACACATTTGAAAATTCAAAACAATGTTCTTTATAACGGAAATTCCCTTAAACTAAGCCCTCTTTTGGTATAGCAAAGAGCACTGGTCTCCAAACAAACTGGTAATTTGTACAAGTCCCTTATCAGTTCTGTGATACTTAGCTTGCAGCTGTGAGGTAATTCACAGTCCTTCTTCTTTCACAAAGTGAAACACACTTTGCTCTGGTTTAGTTTCAAAGCGGGGAAAAATCAGCACACAAAAGATCAAAGTCAGTAAAGCAGTAAAGCAGTCATGAAACACAACGATCAGCTAATCCTCCACAATGGCCAAACCCACAAGCTGCTATTTACCACAGCCCCAACCAACCACAGGTGGCCTCATTCTCTCAGTTGTTGTTGCCTATGCATTGCTCTCAGTGTGCGTAGCTGTATCATTAACTCTTGTTCTGAATCCAAGGAGGAGCTAGATAATTGATCTCCTTCTGAGCTGTCTGCCACACTCTCCTCCTCCCTGTCACTCATGTCTTCTTGGTCAGAGGAGCCGTCATCAGCAGATTCCACTGGGGGGGAGAGGGGCAAAACAGGCCTGCAGCATGTGGATGTCTCCCCCACATCCACAGTCCTTGGGGCAGGAGCTGGGCCAGAGCTAACCACAACACCTAGTTTTCGGGAAAGTAAAAGTAAAGAAAAATATTTTCAGAGTCACATATAGCCTTGCAATAAAACTAATAATCCTGGTTGTGTTTCTTTTGTCTTTTGAACTATTTCACAAGGCTAACACAATAATTACAAAAAGAAGGTTCTTTGTGCATCTGGAGTGGTCTAGTAACTATGCTATTTAGAAAGAAAAACGTTAACTATAATTTATCTATGTAATTTCCAATTTGGATTTCCTTTGCAGCTAGTTTGCATTTTCTATAGTGCAATGTACTTAATATCTACTAACTTAAAGAATGTGTTAAAACACCCACACCCACCCACAAACACACACCCTAGGACCCATTTTGAAAATCTCAATTCCACGTGAGCAATGGGTCTCAGGTTTTATTATACATAATGACACAACAATATTTTTGTGTATAGTTAAGCCCTAGTTTAGTAACTTTAATAAGATCTTTGATAACTCTGTAACCTTTAAGTTGATCTTCATTAGAGATACTGGAGAAGCTTGTGAGATTTTATACAATTCTTAAAGAGGCGATTGGTTTTTAGTTCAGTTTTATGCAATTTCATATATTTCCAATGAAAGCCTAGTGTGTTTAAGTTGTGAAAAAAGGATTACCACTGAAGACAAAATACAAAATAAAATGGCAATGAAAAGAAAGCAGCCAAAAATGAATAAAAGTAAAAAAGAATGAATTGAGAATTTTATCCACTTATACTTTATTTTTAAGCAGTGTGAATTACCTACTTTAAAAAAATCAATATGTCATGAAAATATTTTTACTCATTAGAATAGGATAAATTTATCCCCCTTTTCCAAAATAGTAGGTAAACAAAAAAGTTTTCAGAAAAAAAGTACTTTTTTTAGGAAAGAATGTTCATTTAAGCTATTCTATAGAAAATTCAAATGGATATGTGTTTTGCAGATAATCCATCTATATATTTTTTTAGTTTCCCTATTTTTATCAGGAACGGTTATATCACACCAAAGGCCAATTACCAATATTGTTTCTCAGCTGTCTTGTATTTTTAATTGATTTAATTTTATTTGAATTTTGTTCACTTCCCGGAGACATTCTTTGAGATCAGCAGCCATTTAAATTGGACAACTAAATATTCCCTCTTTTCTCTGCTTCCATATAAAGGATTATAGATAGATATAAATAGTCGCTTAATTTTGAAGCCTTTGAGAATGATGGAGTCTTTTTTTTCCTTCTAGAAGGAGCAACCGCTTCACCTAATTAGTACTGATTATTAAATTAAGGTAATAATTGGTGGCATAATTAAAAAGATATCCCACCAGTAAAAGGCATGAAACCACCCTGCTTCTAAAAGTTCACCCTTGGAATAATTCCTTGCAGCCTGAAAGCCGGCTGGAGGATTTTGAAAAGAGAAATTCATTACTCAAAGACATGTATTATGTTCTTATCAGCTGTCAGCTTTTAACACTTACTTTGACAATGGCTGTTTTAGACAGAATTTGTAGGTTGCTTTTCCTCACCCTGGGCCCGAGATATGATGAATGTGCCATACAGGTGACCTTTACTCAAGGCCTCATGTTAATATTCACAATGGTCCATTTATTAATTTCAAACAATACCTGTCATTTTCTCTCTCTCTCTCTCTCAAATGCTTGGTTTGCCAATATGACCCTCGGTTAGAATGTGGGACCATTCCAGATTGGTCACCAGGAAGCATCAAGGGCTTTGATTGAAATGACATAGAAGATGTATGGTCAAAGTGCTGTACTGAGCACCACTGCTGTGACATGAAGAAAACCATTTTGACCCAAATAGAAGCATACTCAAACAATGTCGCACCAACCAAAGGCAACATATTGGGAAGAAAAATGCTCACGAACAGTTTGCGCTGGAAGATATATTGGCAAGATGGCCATAGGGCAATCTTTGAACTATTGAAATCTTTAGAAATATTGTTTAGTACTTGAACAATACTTACAAACCTAATTAATCAAGCATAGCTGCTCTTCACTTCTTACACAATTATTTGACTATATGAATAGCACTTGGAAGACTTATTTTGAAAAGATTTTTTTTTGTAAAGGGGTAACAAATGTTTAGCCAGATGACACCATTTAATGTCAATTGAAATTCTAATTTCCTCCTCAGAGAATGTTTTGCCAGCCAAGGTTGCAAACTACATTGAAAAATGTATAATTGTTGTGTGCCTTTGGAGTGTTGTTTTAATAATATCGACAAATGTTTATGAGTTCTACTTTTCTCTAAATTAGTATTTATATCAGTATTGCACGCCAACTTAAAAAAAATACCAAATTCTACTTAATAAAAATAGCTTATTTTTAAAATTTATTCTGAAAATTGTAGCTCTTGAGAGATGGTGTCATTAACATACATGAAAATATAAGTGGTTAGTTTAAAAAAAACATTATATCTCACTTTCACATTTCAGCTGTATTTTGATTGACATACTTTTCAAAGCCTTTCGTATTCTTTGCAATTTAAGTTTTATGTAAGTGTTCATAGAACCATTGTGAGCATGTTTGGCATAAGGCAATAAGGAGTAGATTCAATAGAAGAATATTACTTCTTTTTTGATCAAATCTAATTTTAATAAAGAATTTTATATTAAAAGACAGTATTTGCCATGGACTTTATTGAATGTCAGAAATGTATACCTTCCCAAATAAAAACCATTCAGTTACTTCTTTTATGCTTTCCCACATGAAATATTAATAAGATACAGATTATAGCAAAGATTTTTTGAATGAAATGAAAAAGTATCTTTATATTAATATTTGTGCTTTAATTTCTTTGTCTTTTTATTTATTTACTTATGTTTTGTTTTACAATACAGTTTCAGGTAAAATGCTAGAAATGGTTTCTTATAGAAAATTGTAACTATTCGCTTGATACTTTTATACAGCATTTTATTTTAAAGTGTGATATCTGAGGTTATATTAATTCTGTTATGCTAATTTTTCTCTTTTTTCATTTTGAGGACATAATTTTCAGTTTATTTTGGAAAAGCAGTGACACGCCAATACAAATCGAATTTCAAAACTGTTATCCTTGAGTTTTTACCACAAAGAACTAAGAACAGAGTCAAAATGTCATCATCATAGATCAAATCCACAAATGGTCATAAATTCTAAGACAGTACAGTATAGATTAACTGGCATAAAAATGTTGAGTGTTAAATTGATGAGTTTTAGAACTATGGTACATTACTTGACAGATTTCACTTGAAGATCCAAAGATTAAAGTGTAATTAATCCCAACAATTATCTTAAAAAGAACCTGGTTTAACAAATATGTCCAAAATAAATTATTTTCTAAACATATGACTATATTTAATTAGAAAGTTTACCTGCCTAGAAGAATGGGCAAGAGTTTTCAGTACAATTTATATTTGGTCCAATGCTAACAAAATTATTAGCTAACATGGTATTTCTGGAAACTAGTTTCAGGGGAAATCTGAATATCTATTTAGTAAATTCCAAAGAATAATTATACCTAGGAGTAGTAATCTCAAATGATTTAAGAGTATGTAACAGCATTGCCAGAGGCATTAAGAGTTATTAACTTAATTTTGCTGGTAACATTGCACTTCTAACCAGGTCATACAAAACTTTTATTTATTTATTACTTATTTATTACTTAGATTTGTATGCCGCCCCTCTCCGAAGACTTTTGCCAGGCAAATTCACAAATACATTCATCCGCCTGGAATCCACACTGTATAGCGTTCATTAATACTATTCAATGAGTCCAGAGGTATTTCCCGAGAAGAATACTGCACTCATCTGCTCACAATAGAATACCTTATACCACCAGGCTTGAAATTTTGGGCTTGGAAAACCTAGAACTACACAGCATACGGTCTGACATAAGCATAGTACACAAAATTGTCTGCTACAACTTCCTATCTGTCAATGACTACCTTCAGCTTCAACCACAATAGGGTTGACAATAGATACGAGCAAACAATAGATACGAACTCAAGGTAAATCTTTCCAAACTCGATTGCAAAAGATACAACTTCAACAACAGAGTCGTCGGTGCCTGGAATGCACTACCTGACTCTGTGGTTACATCCTCAAACCCCCATAGTTTTAACATTAAACTATCTATCGTGGATCTCACCCCATTACTAAGAGGTCTGTAAGGGGATGTGCATAAGCGCACCAGCATGCCTACCGTCCCTCTTCAACTGTCCCCATTTATTCATACTGTCCCCATTTATTCATACTGTCCCCATTTATTCATACTCGCTAGTATTGTGTTTGTCCATGTTATTTCATATATATTTGACTAGATAGATAGATAGATAGATAGATACCCTGTTTTCCCGAAAATAAGACGTACCCCGAAAGTAAGGCATGTCAGAGGTCTTACAGAATTTGCTAATATAAGGCACCCCCCGAAAATAAGGCATAGTCAAGTTTACATATGGCACAGAGGAAAAATATACGCTGTTCATAGCGGTACCGTAATAATGTGGCATCCCCTGCTGGCCCCTTCCATCGCTTTGTACCGTCCAGTACAGCAGACACAGTCTGCTGCTGTCTCACCGCCATTACAGTCTCCACTACAGTGCGTAGACTGTAGTTCCTCTGGTGGCTGGAAGCTGCAATAGCGGGAGTATACTGTTGTACCATATAAGTGCCGTCGTTTGTGTGTGTGGGTGCCATACTGACAGGTACCGTACCGTACGGTACACTTTCTTTGGGGGGTGTCAGCTTTTCTGCCTGTGAATTTGTCTTATTTGAGAAATATAAGGCACCCCCCAAAAATAAGACGTAGCACAACGTTTGGAGCAAAAATTAATATAAGACAGTGTCTTATTTTCAGGGAAACATGGTAGATAGATAGATGAATATTCATTGAGTGTCTGCAGTTCAAACTCAGATCTATTTTAGAGATTAGAGATCCTCTATTTTAAGAAGAGAGTTTTCTCTAATGCAATAGAAATCTTCTTATATCTGAGTAGTTGATGCATGGAACTCACTACCAGACTCTGTAGTATCATCACCTAACCCCCCAAAACTTTACCCATTACCCAATTCCTAAGAGGTCAGTAAGGGGCATACATAAGTGCATCAGGGTGCTGTCCTAATGTTTCTTTTTTACTAGTATCATGTATATGAATATTATTATATGTTTGTATACCACCAATATGTACTTGACAAAACAAACAAACAAACAAACAAACAGATAATAAATTTGAGGTCAAATATATGTTAATAGTTGTCAGTTGGCAACTTTTGTTTTGCAATACAATACATTTAAAAATAATAATAATATTTTTACGTGTTGCAAATATTGCATGCATAAAAACCTTACCCGCATTCACCTGTTTAATAGCTATGTCTATTTCTGTATATAAAAACAGGGTTTATGAATATCAACATACCTAACTTGCATAAAAGAGTTATGTCTATGCTTTAGAATCCCAGCGACCGATAAGGTCTCACAGAGTTGGCCTTCTCCAGGTCCCATCGACCAAACAATGTCGTTTGGCAGGCCCCAGGGGAAGAGCCTTCTCTGTGGCAGCCCCGGCCCTCTGGAATCAACTCCCCCCGGAGATTAGAACTTCCCCCATACTCCTTGTCTTTTGTAAATTACTCAAGACCCATCTATACCACCAGGCATGGAGGAGTTGAGACACCTTTCCCCCAGGCTTTTTTATATTTATGTTTGGGTATGTATATGTTGTTTGCTTTTTAAAATACGATAGGGTTTTATGTGCTTTTTAATATTAGATTTGTTTTCGCTGGAATATTGTTTTTATTATTGTTGTGAGCCGCCCCGGGTCTTCGGAGAGGGGCGGCATACAAATCTAATACATTGAAATTAATTGAATTGAATTTTCTGGAAGCTGTTTCAATGCATTTGTCAGTTATGAAAGCACAATATCTTTCTGGTCCCTAACCATCAAACCCAATTTTGATAGCAGCCAGGTGTGTTATTGATACCGTCTAATCAATCCCAATTAAAAGGAAGTGCTATATTTATTTAGAATATTCCAGGAAGCAAAGACTTTCAGTTTTCATCTTTCTCTCTCCCCGCCCTCCAGTCTTTTGTGGAAATTTGGCATGACCGTCTCCTTCACTACTGGCCTATTCTGCCACTGATCCCTACACAAAGAGGTTAATAAATGTTTACTTCACCCCCTCCCCTTCCCCCAAATTTTCCATATGGCTTGTTCACAGCCTTGTGCTTGTTTGTCTCTGAATGCTCACTTACACTGACTGGTGTGAGGGAATTGTTCCTCCTATGCTGGCCATCTTCAAATCAATGCTGGCCTCTAACAAGAGAAAGTGCCTCAGATGTAGTGGTTTCCACAAGACTATTGTTGGGCTTTTGTTAAGCATTTTTGAACCTAATAAATAATGTCAAAAGTCTCTATCTTGGCCAAAAATGTTCCTTTTGATATCCATCTAGTAGTATTTTTTTGTTCTGTGATGGCTTCCGCTGTTGCAAAGAAGTTGGACTTTATAATGGTAATTTGAAGTCTCGCGTGCCATGTTGCCGTATGATTTCTTTTTAGGAAGGGGGAAAAAAATATTAGGGACCTCTTTTACTTCATAAAGTAAACAGTAATTACATATTGTGCTCAAAGGATGAAATGAAGAAAAACACACTTTAAAAATTTTTAATTAGAAAACGCGTGGTGGTTTTAAGGTCCAAATTTTAAGATTTATGCTTTGAGAAACTTTGGTAGAGATTTCTTGTGAAAGGAAATTTAATCAGCCAAGTTTTTTAAAAAAAAGTTACAATAATTTTATATTGTATATTGCTTTTAATAACAGCAATGAGCTAACTTGTTAAAGAAAAAACTTTAAAAAGTAACTTAGGTGGATCCTTCCCACAATTTCAAATCCAATAAATTATCATAATGCTTTGAAGCAGGATTTCTGCAACATTTTCAGAAAGTAGCGTTTTTATTATTTTACTTCGGCATACATAATACAAGAGATGGCAATAAACCATAATATAGTGTTGCCTCTGTTTACGTAAACAGACCAATCTACCAACCTCAGTGCAAATGACTGATAGTTTACCACAGTCGTGAGACAATCACTGATCACCTGATCCAGGCCTAGCTTAGTGTAACACAAATCCCTGATTGAAATGGGTCACTGAGGTCTTTTATTGGCAGATGAGGGAGAAACTGAGAATAATATTTCATTTCATTTCATTTATTAGATTTGTATGCCACCCCTCTCTGCAGACTCGGGGCTGTTAAGTCTGTAAAAAGAAATTCTGTAAAAATACTGTCTCTGTCTATTTAAAATGTGAATAAATCAAGGTCGCGTCTGATTGGTTAAGACGCACGGCCGTTTCTTTTAGGCGCGAGCCTTTAAAGTATAAATAGGGCTGTTTTGACACTGACAGCTCAGACGTGTTCCTTGCTGAAGTCACTTGCAAGAGAGCTGAATAAACGGAACCGTCTTCAAGATATTTGTGTGGTCTGCTTCATTTCACTGGCGACGAGAGAGCGACGCGGCTCACAGCAATAATAAAAAACAATATACAATGGCAAATCTAATAATTAAAATATCTAAAAACCCTTATTTAAAACAACACATCCACACAAACATACCATGCATAAACTATATAGGCCAGGGGAGATGGCTCATTTCCCCCATGCCTGATGGCAGAGGTGGGTTTTAAGAAGTTTTCGAAAGGCAAGGAGGGTGGGAGCAATCCTAATCCACAGAGGGAGCTGGTTCCAGAGGGTCGGGGCTGCCACAGAGAAGGGTCTCTCCCTGGGTCCCGCCAGACAACATTGTTTAGTCAACGGGACCCAGAGAAGGCCAACGCTGTGGGACCTAACTGGTCGCTGGGATTCGTGCGGCAGAAGGCGGTTCCGGAGATATTCTGGTCCGATGCCATGAAGAGCTTTATAGGTCATAACCAACACTTTGAATTGTGACCGGAAACTGATCGGTAACCAATTCAAATTGTGGAGTGTTGGTGTAACATGGGCATACCTAGGGAAGCCCATGATTGCTCTCACAGCTGCATTCTGCACGATCTGAAGTTTCCGAACACTTTTCAAAGTTAGCCCCATGGATAGAGCCTTACAGTAGTCAAATCTCGAGGTGATAAGGGCAGGAGTGACTGTGAGCAGTGACTCCCGGTCCAGATAGGGCCGCAACTGGTGCACCAGGCGAACCTGGGCAAATGCCCCCCTCGCCACAGCTGAAAGATGGTTCTCTAATGTAAGTTGTGGATCGAGGAGGACGCCCAAGTTGCTGTCCCTCTCTGAGGGGGTCAATAATTCCCCCCCCCAGGGTAATGGACGGACAGATGGAATTGTCCTTGGAAGGCAAAACCCACAGCCACTCCGTCTTATCAGGGTTGAGTTTGAGTCTGTAATTGAGCTCTATAATCTCTATAAAAAGTAATAAACTCTTGGGTGCATCAGTTTAAAAGTAATAAACATATGCACCAGTAGTGTGTTCCTACCGGTACGGTCGGCGGTATCGTATCGGTAGTGAAAATTGAGCTGCGTGTACAACTCTGTGTCTCTGACATATCTGAGCAAGATTTTGCTTCTGTGCATGTACAGGAAAAAAATCTCAGGAGGGGACGCACAAGAGAGATTTTTGTGATTTTTTGCTTCTGTGAATGGGTGAAAGCAAAAAAATCTCTAAAATCTCTCTCACACACACACACGTCCCCTCACAAGATTTTGCTTCCTGCGCATGCACAGAAGCAAAATCTCACTCGGATGCACACACGCACACGCCGGAGCTGTGGAGCAGTGGGCATAGCGCAACAGGAGTGGCAGGAGCAACAACCCCTGCCTGATATGCACCCAATAGAGGTCCTTTTCCGAATGTTCGGAATCTCCAGATCGTGCACAATGCAGCTGCGAGAGCAATCATGGGCTTCTCTAAGTATGCCCATGTTATTCCAACACTCCGCAGTCTGCAGTGGTTGCCGATCAGTTTCCGGTCACAATTCAAAGTGTTGGTTATGACCTATAAAGCCCTTCATGGCATCGGACCAGAATATCTCCGGGACTGCCTTCTGCCGCGTGAATCCCAGCGACCTGTTAGGTCCCACAGCGTTGGCCTTCTCCGGGTCTCGTCGACTAAACAATGTCGTCTGGCGGGACCCAGGGGAAGAGCCTTCTCTGTGGTGGCTCCGACCCTCTGGAACCAGCTCCACCCAGAGATTAGGATTGCCCCCACCCTCCTTGCCTTTCATAAACTCCTTAAAACCCACCTCTGCCGTCAGGCATGGGGGAATTGAAACATCTCCCCCTTGCCCATGTAGTTTTGGTGTATGATTGATTGTGTGCTTGTTTTTTATATATTGGGGTTTCTTTTGTAGACTTTTTAACCTAAAACTGTAATTTAGATTGCTAAATATAAGATTTGTTACTATGTACTGTTTTTACCATTGGTGTGAGCCGCCCCGAGTCTGCAGAGAGGGGCGGCATATAAATCCAATAAATCTAATCTAATGTAATCTAATCTTTTCCGAGGGTAATCATGTTTCAAAGACTCTGGAAAACTACCTGCCATTTTAAGACAACCACAACAACAAAATGCATAAAGTGGGGATGGGAGGAGGGTCTGAAGAATAAATAGAGAAAATAACCAGAATATTTCAGTTTTAGGCAAAAATTTTTTTTTAAAAAAAACACTTGTAGAAACATCAAATGTAAACAACTGCTGTCAGAGATGAAGATTAAAAAAAAGCTTTGAATGTAACAAACACACACACACACCAAGTGATCTTGGTTTGCAAAAAGGAAGGCCTACTATCAGTAATATTGAGCTAAATCAGTAATATTGAGCTAAATGACACAGAATGAAGAATGTATAAAAAGCCGAGCTCTGCTATACAAAAGACAATAGAAAAGAATCATGCAATGCAAGAGCAATTAAGAAAAAATAGCAAGAGCAAAATTAAAACTAAACCAAACCCAAAAATAGAAGACCCATTGCATACAATGTTCTAAAACACAGTATTAAATATCTAACGTGTACATTAAACATATACATGACAAAGATTTCCAAAATATACCCTTACTTAATATGCAAAATTAATACAAAAATGATAGAAATTACCTAACAACACTAGAGTATTATTGTAAAATATCATAAAATTTGCATCCAAGAATAGCATATTGCGGCATTCTTTTATTTTTTTCTAGAACAAAGAAATTACACATTTCCAAAATACAATCAATGTCTGGAATAATATCACTTTTCCAATTTTTCAATATAATTCTTTTTGCCACCTTCCCTCTCCGTGCCTGGAACAATCACAATTCCTTATAGACAGTCAGATTCCAGAGTTTTGGAACATAATTTAGCATCACATTAACATCTTTTGGCTGGCTTGCATTCAAGAAGTCCAGTATTACTGGCCAAGGCCACTTAGCATTTAATTGTTTAGCTACTTTTCCAACCATGATTTCAGTCTGAGAAAATCCACATGGATCTGCTTTGAAATGAAGATAGGGGAAAGAATACAGTTT
Source organism: Erythrolamprus reginae (assembly GCF_031021105.1). NCBI lineage: Eukaryota > Metazoa > Chordata > Lepidosauria > Squamata > Dipsadidae > Erythrolamprus > Erythrolamprus reginae. Next base: position 74,762,743 of record NC_091955.1, read on the forward strand.
TATGCCTTCCCCAGAAAAAAGCCCTTTAATGTGCAATGGTAATAGGCCATTCTCCATGTTATCAGCAAAAGCACACACAAGCTAAAACAATCATGAAGTTCCTGAATTGAGCAGATAATATAGCACTGGGCAAGACACTATTTTAAATGTCTAGGGCTAGGCCTTGAAATTAATTATGTTAACCCAATGCCATAAATATTGGACACTTTTTCTTATGCTTATTTTGCATTTGTAGCCATTGTTGCTCCATAGGATCCTCTCTGGATTGCATATGGGATGTTGATAATTGTTCAAAACAATGTAAATGACAGATAGAAAAAAAAATGTCAGACTAGCTACTGGAAATTAAAGAGGTATGATAAAACATGCAAGTTTGGAACCAGAAATTAAATGTACTAGTGTATAAAAATGTGTATGTGTTATACACTGAAGAACCAAGGATACATAGAAATACCATATGTAAAAAAACAAAAGATTTAGAGAAGTGAGTTTTGAACAGAGGGAAACAATCCCTTAAAAAAAACCCTAACATTTTTCTCATGGCTCACCTTATCTTATCAGATGGAAACAAAGTACAGTGGTACCTCTACTTAAGAATGCCTCTACTTAAGAAATTTTCTAGATAAGAACCGTGTGCTCAAGATTTTTTTGCCTCTACTTAAGAACCATTTTCTACTTAAGAACCCGAGCCTGGAAAAACTTCCTTGGAAATTTGAGAGTGGCATGAAGGCCCAGATAATTTCCTGCCATTCCCCCTTTAATCCCGGCCATCTTGGGCTATTCTGGGCTGCCAGAGGAGCCTTTCAGTGGCGCTTAAGGAGGCTTTGACAGCCCAGAGCAAACAGAGCATTTTCCTTTCTCTGAGTACTTGAAGAGGGAATAAACTACTTCGCTGTGGTGACTCCCTCGTGCTACTTCCCATACACCCGACGCGAAGTTGCCTCCTGGAGCGTCTGGGCGTGGAAAGGCAAAAGGGGGCACTCACTTCACCTTCTTCCTTTGGCAGCGACTGTCCTCCTCCCCCTCTTCTTCACCCTCCTCCTCCCATCCAAATTCCAAGCTTTTATTTCTTTCCTAATGGGTTTGCACGCATTATTTGCTTTTACATTGATTCCTATGGGAAAAATTGCTTCTACTTAAGAACGTTTCTACTTAAGAATCTGGTCACGGAACAAATTAAGTTCTTAAGTAGAGGTACCACTGTAGTTTAGGATTAGAAACAATGAGACTTGGTGGTCTCTGAGCTTGGTTGTTTTCCTATAGATGTTTCATTACCCCAACTAGGTAATATCATCAGTGCTATGGGGAGTAAGGTTTGCTCTCAATTTATATTCTAGTGGTTTGTCCTGCCAGTATTAGTGGCAGTGGTTTTGGTGTTTCTTTGGTTGGGCTGTTTATTGTTAGCTTGTTTTGTAGTTCCTTGATTCAAACAAGCTAACCCAACAATAGAGGTTATTTTGGCCATGAATTGGATTGAGCTTGGATGGACTCTGCCAAAGAAACCCCTTGAATGATCTTGATTTTGGATAAGAGACAAGGAGTAGTATTTGCAGATGATCCACACTTATTCAGGATGGTTAAAAACAATTACTCTATTGTGAAGAGTAGAAACTGGACAAGCTTGAGTAAATTGGGTAAATAGTTAATTCCATGGCAAAATTCAGTTGGATTTAAATATGTATAACGTGATTACAGTATAGTAAAAAAAAAACCACATGCTCATTGATGAGGTCTTTTGCCAGAAAACAAAATCTTGATCTTATAATATCAGTAGATAATACCAAATTAAGTTCTGAATCATTGATGCTTGAAAAACGTAAATTTCATGCTAAGGATTATAAGAAAGGAAACTGAAAATAAAAATGTTAATACAGTGGTATCTCTACCTACGAACGCGTCTACTTACGAACTTTTCTAGATAGGAACTGGGTTTTCAAGATTTTTTTTGTATCTTCTCACGAACCACTTTCCATTATGAACCCGAGCCTGGAAAACTTTCCCGGCTGCCACCAGTACGCGTGACCCATGAGCGAATCTCTCTGAGCGCGTCAGGTGACTGAGTTATTGACCCATTTTCTTTTTGTTCCCGTAACCCATTTTCTATTGTTCTCAGCATCCTTTCTTTCTACCCTTTGGTCAGCCACTTCCTGTGTTCGTTATTGAAAATGTGAATGTAAGAAAAAAGTAGAGCAGCAAAGTGTAGTGTAGCGCACATAGAAATGAGGTTTACGGTATCGTGCTTCTCCCACTCACCATCTCCCACTCACCGCCTCCCACCGATCTTCCACCTCCTACCTCCTGTCTCTCAAGCGCCTAGTCCTCCAACAAATTGTCATGTCTTACAAGGTAACTTAAAACGTTTTGTTAATTTATTTTTTCATTTCTGTGCATGTAGTTTTCTTCTCTCCTCATCTCTATCTCAGCAATTAAGTAGATAAGCTTGGCAGTAACATAAAAATATTCCACAAGTCATTCTAAAATTTATGGGATAATCAAGGCTAACCAGGAATCATAAAAAAGCAAGTAATAAATCACACATGATAGCCTACACTCCAGAGCAAGTCCTGGACAAGATCATCTTTAGATTGCAAGATTGAACGAATTCAGTTTCTCTTCCGTTTTACACCCGGATGTGAGGTAATTGATTAATTAATTACTCTCTAATATCTCCTCCCTCTTTCTTCCAAGCGTCTCTGAAAGCGTCTGAAATGAGCATCTCTCCATCTATTATCTCCCCCATTTGAGTCACCCGAACTCATATCTATGTCATTAGCTCCATGATCTTCATTAACATTGCTAACTGTTGGTAGAACAGGAAAATTTATGATCTCTAAATCCCACTCATCCTCCGAATCTGAACATTCCACAAACTGCAAGGGAGTATACACAACACTTTGGAAATGTCAGAAAAGCATCCAAATCCACGTATTTTGTTTGTTTGTTTGTTTGTTTGTTTGTTTGTTTGTTGGTTGGTTGGTTAGTTGCTTGGTTGGTTGATTCATTCATTCATTCATTCTTTCTTTCTTTCTTTCTTTCATATTTAGTAACTCGCTTATCATGTACATCTAAATGAGAAAAATACTTTGAAACTTAAAGATAAACAAGATTCCAATTATAAAATTTGGGGGAAGTTTTATTATTGGATAGAAAGTTAAAAGATATTTATGTTTTAATAATTAGCTATTTTTGGAAAAACTGAAACAAGAGAATTGAGAGTTAAATATTAGAATCCAGATAGGAAAGATAAGAAATGGTGGCATCACTGTATAATGATATAACACAAAATTTAGTTTTTAATGTTAGTTTAAACATATATAATTTTTCTTTTGCTTTCGATTATGTATTGTATTAAGGGAGTCCATGGAGAGGGGTGGCATACAAATCCAATAAATAAGTAAGTAAGTAAGTAAGTAAGTAAGTAAGTAAGTAAGTAAGTACGGTAAGTAAGTAAGTAAGTAAGTAAGTAAGTAAGTAAATAAATAAATGAGGTTTTTCTTAATTTATAATAGAGACAATTTCTATTAGTTATAAGATTACTTGATATAGTATTAATTAGTTTAATGGAAATATGAAAGTTCAAATTAAGATTCAGATAAATGAGATTTTGTTAATGTTTATATTGATGTAACGTTTTATTGTAAGATGGAAAAAAGGTTTTCTTTTTCTTTAGAGGTTTAACAATTTACAATGTTGTATAAACCTATAGAATTTTTAAATGAGGAAAGAGATATAAGAGCCTCCATTGAATGATTAATAAGAAAAAGGAAAAAATGTATATGTTTGATTATAAGCACTGTTGTAGTGTTGGTGGTTATGCATTGTTTTTATTCTATGGTGGAGAAAAAAAAATACCCAAATGAGAAAAATAGCTAAATATCTTGAACTGAATTTTCCAAATGTATTCAACTGTTATACAGTTCAGCGAAACATTAGTCTGTTTCTTATACAAAGAAGAAAAGTACTACTAAATGGTACGATAAAATCTAGATGACATTTTATCCATCTTTGTGGCGGTAGGGGAGTGGTATGGTGGCTTAATTTATTCCTCCTAACTAAATCAGTACGTATAGTGTGTTGATTTTCCCCTTCCCACACTATTTCAAGATGCCTCTTTTTAGACTGATTCTGTGTGTGACTTTAACAATGTTCTGTTCACATTTCCTTGGATAGGGCCAACAATTGCCTGTTGACCCATTTTAACCCCTTTTGAGCGTCATCTTCAAAGTGTAACTGTCCTTGACAATGAAGGAGACCTTCTTATTGTCTGGTTCTTCTAGGCAATCTTTAGCATGGAGTCAAATGGCTTTCAATTGGCTGCAGGAAAAAAAAGACAAAGTGGGCTGTTGTTTCTGACTTGGGTTGTGTTTCCCTTTTCTCCGCCCCTCTCTATTTTGGACTGGCACATTTCTATAGAAGATGACAGACATCTTGAGAGGCGCAATATGCTTTGAACTGTTGTGTCAGATGATTCTTTTGTTTTGCTTTTTTCCCAGTAGAGTGGTACATCTCCTTAGGATGTTGAGATGCGTAGTGTTTGCTTTTCATTTCATGTGTTGTCGTTTTCCATCCTTCCCCAACCCTTGTTGCTCAGTTTCTCTCTGTGGCTTTAACTGTAGCCGATCCAAATGGAAATGAAGATAGTGGTGCCACTGGTGGTGTTACTTTTGATAAAGTAACAAAAGTACATCGAATCGATAACAAAAGAGAATTAGTATTTTTATCATTTTTAAATCCTTAAATTTTTAAATCTTTTCTTTCTTATACATTTATTTCTATATTCTTATACTTTTATATCCATATATATATATATATGTCAAATGTTTTTTTAGCTGACACATACAGAATATAGTTGTCGGCTATAAATAAATTAACTGCGTTGAAGTGGCCCTGGGTCGGGCCTAGAGGCAAAAAGGAGCTGTGACGTTCCTTGAAATATACCAGGGTGATCGGGTTTTGCCCTGTGTAATGTTTTGCATGTCTATGCGACGTTTCGGCGAAATCACATTCACCATCTTCAGGCTGAAACGGCGAAATCACATTCACCATCTTCAGGCTGAAGATGGTGAATGTGATTTCGCCGAAACGTCGCATAGACATGCAAAACATTACACAGGGCAAAACCCGAACTCAGAACAATCTACATACATATACCCTTGAAAATTTACGAAAACATATATATATATATATATTCCCAAATACTTCCAACTAAAATTCCACCCAAAAACCCCAACCATAGAGAGGATCCTAAAAAGAACTGAATTAGCCCTAATCAGAAATGAACTCCACAAAAAAAGATTCATACTTGATGAAATCAACAAAAGTCTACTCTCTCTTCACCTTAAAATCAGTAACCAAATACACCCTTTACTCTGGGATAAATTCAAACAAATATCAATCTGGAGGGCAGAAACAGAAACCCAATACAAAACAGACACACATAATAAGAAACTCCAAATACTAGAGGTACAGCAAAAACCCAGCCCTCCACAACAACTTATGACCAAAACAGTACATAACATATCAGACAAGATACTCACCACTACAGAAACCAATATTCTTTCAAAAGGATTTAATTTTGCAATAACTCCAAGACGAATACCAACTGAAAATATCATATGTGGAATTGAAACAACTTTACATAAAATCAACCCAGATACTGCTAACAAAATCAGACTCCAAGTCACTAATATTCTGTGCTCTAGTAAACCTCCAAAAAGCAACATACAGCAGGAAGAAAGAGAGGCACTTATCAATCTAAAGAAAAACCAGGATATAATAATCCTCCCAGCTGATAAAGGAAACTCCACTATAGTAATGAACACAGCAGAATACAAGGAAAAAATGACAAATCTACTAAAAAACCCGGCCTACAAACTCCTAAGCACAGATCCTACCACCTACCTAGAAAAAACCACCAAATCTAAAATCAAGGCCTCTCCCATCAGCGAAGAAATCCAGCAAAAAATCATCCCAAGAGAAAAATCTTCCATATGTCCAAAACTCTATGGCCTTCCAAAAATACACAAAGAAGGAATACCTCTCAGGCCAATAGTCAGTTCTATAGGCTCCCCTCTACAAAACCTTGCCAAATTTTTAGCCAAATACCTTCAACCATATACAGAAACTATTACCTCATATGTTCAAAATTCATCCCACTTTATACAAATAATTAAAAAACAAAACCTACAACCCGATGACCTACTTGTAAGTTTCGATGTCGTGTCCCTGTTCACACAAATACCTATTACAGAAGCCTTGACAGCTATCCAAGACAAACACAAACCCCCCAAATATATCCTAGACCTTACCAACCACTGCCTGACCAATACATACTTCATCTATAATGAACAAAGATATAAACAAATAGAGGGAGCCCCCATGGGATCACCTCTATCACCTGTCATAGCCAACCTCTATATGGAATATTTCGAAAATAATGCTTTAGAGCAAGCCAAATACAAACCCAAACTTTGGCTGAGATATGTTGATGATACCTTTGTAATTTGGCCACATGGTAAAGAAAAACTAGACAATTTCCTCACTCATCTCAACAGCCTACACCCCAAAATACAGTTTACTATGGAAACAGAAATCAATGATCAACTTCCCTTTCTAGATGTACTGGTCTATAAAAAACCCAATGGCAGCCTAGGACATACTATCTACCAAAAGAAAACCCATACCAACCGTTATCTAAATGCACACTCACACCACCACCCCGCACAAATCACCTCAGTGGCCAAAACTCTCATCACCAGAACCAAACGCTTAGCTGACCATGAGCACTTAAAAACTGAATTGAACAAACTCAAAGATGTACTAATTTCTAATGGATTCAAAGAGAAAACAATAACAAACCTAATCAATAAAGAGACACCCCCCAAAAAACAAGATCAAGAACAGGACAATGGCACCACCATCCTTCCTTACATCAAAGGCACCACGGATAAAATTAGTAAAATTCTACAAAAACATAACATCAAAACCTCATTTTGCACTAACCAAAAAATATCTAATATCCTAAGGAGCCCCAAAGATAAAATCCAATTAGAATACCAAGGAATCTATGAAATCCCTTGCAAAACATGTGCAGCCACATACATTGGACAAACTAACCGAAGAGTGAGCCAGCGCATGGCAGAACATATGAATGCAGTCAAGAAACAGGAGAAGACCTCCTCCCTTGTCCAGCACATTAAAAGAACAGGGCACGAAATTGACTTTGAAAAAACTAAATTACTCCACAAAACAGAGAATTTATATAGAAGAATCTCTCTAGAAGCTATCGAAATTGAAAAGAGATCCTTTTGTTTAAATAAAAGGGATGATACCTCGCGCCTGCCAGAGATTTGGAAACCAGCCTTAAACAAAATAAACACTTCATTATAATCAATATGTCAATCCTTTAATTATTATGATTTTAGAATTTTATATTTGGAAATCAGCCTTAAAGAAAACACTTCATAATCTTCATGCCATTCCTTCTAATAACCATGATTACACCAACCAATCAGATCACTGAAGCATAGTCACCCAATCTATTTGCTACATTCAAAGCAAATCTCCACCCCCACACTACATGCTAAGAAGAAATGTCAGTTGCTAATATTCATTTGCAAAAACACAAAGATTGGAACTCCAGCCTGATGATGGTGAATGTGATTTCGCCGAAACGTCGCATAGACATGCAAAACATTACACAGGGCAAAACCCGAACTCAGAACAATCTACATATATATATATATATATATATATATATATATATATATATATATATATATATATATATATATATATATATATACACATACATACATACATACATACACACACACACACACACACACACATTTTATATATTTACTTGGGTTGTTTTTCTCTGGATTTTAAAAGTTAAATCTCACACTTAAAATGTGCTAGAACTCTATTCTCCCCTTCCCTTATCTGGTATATCCCCCTAAACTAATAATATAGTAAGGTGTTTATTGTTTAGCCAAGTGAATATTTCTTTCCCCCCCCTCTTTCTCTCTCCCCTTTGTATTATCCTCTCTTCTTTATTATTTTTCTCTTTTTTTCTTTTTCAATTTCTGCCAGTGTTATTCTTTCTATCCTTTTCTATCCTCTACTCTTTAAATATATAGTAAGCATCTGGTTTATTCTTTTTCTTTGTCTTTAATTTTATTAAAATTGATTCTTAAGGATTGTTAAATTTCTCTTTCTATACAGTATATAACTATTAATTTAATTTACTAAGGTATTGTATAATAAACAGCAATTTTTTGAGATATGAAAGGTTCCTACAGGGCACAAAGTGTGACTTCTATTTATTTATTTTATTTATTTATTATTTAGATTTGTATGCCGCCCCTCTCCGCAGACTCGGGGTGGCTCACAGCAGGATACAACAATTCATGACAAATCTAAATATAATTTAAAATATTTTTAAAAACCCATTTACTAAGCAAACATACACACAAACATACCATGCATAAATTGTACATGCCCGGGGGAGGTGATTCAGTTCCCCCATGCCTGATGACAAAGGTGGGTTTTAAGGAGTTTACGAAAGGCAGGGAGAGTAGGGGCAGTTCTAATCTCCGGGGGGAGTTGGTTCCAGAGAGTCGGGGCTGCCACAGAGAAGGTTCTTCCCCTGGGGCCTGCCAACCGACATTGTTTAGTTGACGGGACCCGGAGAAGGCCCACTCTGTGGGACCTAATCGGTCACTGGGAGTCGTGAGGCAGAAGGCGGTCTCGGAGATATTCTGGTCCAGTGCCATGAAGGGCTTTAAAGGTCATAACCAACACTATTACAACAATAACAACTCGAAAACAAGTCTCAACTCCCACTCCCACTCCAAAGGTATCTCCAACATCATCACCTTTACAACAAAGAACAATAAAAACAATGCTAGCTAAGGAGAAGGAAAAAGAGAAGGAGGAGCCACCAGCTGAATTAAATCTTCAGTCTATTCAAGATACCTTAGCTGGCATCCAAGATTTTATGCATACGCAAACACAAACTAAAATTCAACTAGACACAAATAAAGAAGAAGTAAAAAAAATACTTTGAAGAAATGAAGCAAGAGATGAAAAATGAAGTGGGTACTTTAAAAGTATGATTATTGTTTAAGAACTGGTTTATAATAAATATGTAAAAATAGGTGTGTAATGAATTTTGAGCACAGCAAGAATTGCTATACAGATTTGCTACACAAACATCCAATGATTTTAAATGTCTTTGTTTTGTTCTGTATGTTATATGTATATATGTTTATAAATAAAACTTTATTTTAAATTAAAAAAACAAAAGAAAACAGTGGTGCCAGAATCATCTGCTCTAGCTTTTTATTATGTAATTTTATTATGTTAATTTTTTTTAAAAAGTAATTTAAATATTGGATTTGTCTTACATTGTATTGCTTTTGCTGTGAGCCGCCCCGAGTCTGCGGAGAGGGGCGGCATACAAATCTGATTAAACTTGAAATTTGAAACTTGAAGAACAGTTGTAACACTTACAAAGAAAATATTACTCATTGACTGGCAGTTCCTTAATGATGAATTAATTATAGTTAAATTGCTGTGAGCCCTCCCCTTCCTAGAATACATGCGTATTTCATCCAAACATTATTCCAACGAACACATAGCAGTCGTCACTGTTCAACCTAAGAAATTTTCCTCAATAATTTAGGTTTGCCCAGTCTTGAAAAGCATATTCTACATAATTATTTTATATTTAAGCTTTTATCAATTGAGGCTGAATTCTCACAGTGGTAAACTATATAATACGTTTTATTTGTTTTCATTTATATTATGCAAGTCTAGCATCCATTATTCCAAAATTATATTTTATGGCTCAGTGCAATGTGTCCATCCAACTTTTGTGAATTCCTCAACAAAACAGGTCATCGAGTAAAATAACGTCCTTGTTTAGTCATTAAATACCTTTGCATTTAAATGGATATTTCGTAGAATGTTGCTGTAAGAGAAGAAATAAAAAAAGCTCAGAGTAAATGTATCAGTAACTATTCATCAAAAGAAAAGGAACGTAATAAATGCTATCAGCTGCTCTGAATTTGTGAACATTCTTACATTTGGATATTGTGAATTTTGCTTATGGCTAAAAAAAAGATAATGAATAAATATATCTTCAAAATTGGAAGCTTGGGGTTGCATGCTTCACTAATTCAGTCTAAGGACTGAAACTGGCAAGACAGAAATCAGCTATTCAGTTCAGACAGAATTGCTATGTAAACATTGAGCAGATGCCCCCTATTCTTAAAACCAAGAACAGAGTGGCCAAATTTCCATTGGCTCATTTTTTATTTTTTTTTAAAGGAGAAATGGCTTAGAATTTATATCCTGGGCAAATATATAGTTATATAACGTAGATCTTGAGTTTTACTTCCCAGATGGGCAGAGCATTTCTGTATGATGGCTTTTTCTTGTGTACAATAAGAGAAGTTACTGAACTATACCAAGACTTCGAAACCTAATTAAATTGTTGGATTATACTACTGGAGAATAGAAGTTTATTGCTGTGACTTAGAGAGTAGATCGCAGTCTGTCTTAGCAATCTATGTGCAGTCGGAAGCGTACTTACTAGATATTAGCCCCTAACACAATTAACTTTGTGATGTCCTCCATTTTTATTTTTTGTAGCAATAATGTGTTCGGAAACTTCAGATCGTGCAGAATGCAGCTGCAAGAGCAGTCATGGGCTTCCCCAGGTATGCCCATGTTACACCAACACTCCGCAGTCTGCATTGGTTGCCGATCAGTTTCCGGTCACAATTCAAAGTGTTGGTTATGGCCTATAAAGCCCTTCATGGCATCGGACCAGAATATCTCCGAGACCGCCTTCTGCTGCACGAATCCCAGCGACCAATTAGGTCCCACAGAGTGGGCCTTCTCGGGTCCCGTCAACTAAACAATGTCATTTAGCGGCCCCAGGGGAAGAGCCTTCTCTGTGGCGGCCCCGACTCTCTGGAACCAGCTCCCCCCAGAGATTAGAACTGCCCCTACCCTCCTTGCCTTTCGTAAACTTCTCAAAACGCACCTTTGTCATCAGGCATGGGGAAACTGAGATATTTTCCCCGGGCCTATATAATTTATGTATGGTATGTTTGTATGTATGTCTTTTTAATAATGGGGTTTTTAAATATTTTAAATAGTAAATTATTAGATTTGTCATGAACTGTTTTATTGTATTGTGAACCGCCCTGAGTCTATGGAGAGGGGCGGCTTACAAATCTAATAAATAAATAAATAAATGAATGAATGAATGAATGAATGAATAAATAAATAAATAAATAATAGCCAACTCAACTTGATCTCAATCAGATGTGTTAAACTTCATGGCTAGAGTAGAAATCCAGTACAATTCTAGATCAGAATTGTAATCTAATCTTTGTTTGAGGACCAAGAGATGTGCTGTACTTCCCCCATTGGGTGAAAGTTGCGTAGAATCAATCTACCTCCAACAATATGTAAATAATGTTTACCCATTATTAGTTATTTCAGAATTTGGTCTTTGTTTGCCTGTATATCACAGTTTACTATCTACCAGTCACTATTGTACCAGCTGGCATTTGTACAATCTTTAACTGTAGTTCTCAACATTCTCATTTGACCGTTTTCATTTCGCTATATTTTAAACATTCGCTGTAGTGAATATTTTGATAAGAGAAGTAAATGTTTAATGTACCGTGCAGGAAAACATGGAGAGATTCCAGGCTTAATTATTATCCTTAAGAATCCTCAAAGACAGAAAGTAGCCAATAACCTAATTAGATAATATCCTAGTCTATGACTGTAATAAAGATTTTGATGTTGATTTTAATTAGAGAAATTGAATGACGTAATACCATGTCTGAGCTATAAATTAAAATTGCCTAACCATGAAGTGGATTTGATTTTAAGCAAATCCCTTCCATTTTCTATTTGAGTTTCCCCCCCCCCTTACTCACAACAAAAAAGGTTAATAATGTCCCCATTTACTGTAATCATTTCTGAGACAGTAGATGTGCAATACGCTATTACTCTTAGATAATGTCATTTTAGAATTCCTTTCTGCTAGAATAAGATTACTCCTTTCCCTAATTTCAACTGAAACCCTTACTAACCTAAATCAGTAATATTTTTAATTAAATGTTTGAGGCAGTTAAACAATTATGGGGAGGCAAGTACTTTCTTTCTTTCTTTCTTTCTTTCTTTCTTTCTTTCTTTCTTTCTTTCTTTCTTTCTTTATTTATTTATTTATTTATTTATTTATTTATTTATTTATTTATTTATTTATTTATTTATTTATTTATTTATTTATTTATTTATTTATTTATTTATTTATTTATTTATTTATTTATTTATTTATTTATTTATTTATTTATTTATTTATTTATTTATTTATTTATTTATTTATTTATTTATTTATTTATATGCCGCCCCTCTCTGAAAACCCGAGCGGCTAGCAGCAATCATAAACAGTATACAATAATAATCCAATACTAAAAGCGAATTAAAAACCCCTTAATATACAAAACCAAACATACATACAAACATACCATGCATACAATTGTAAAGGCCTAGGGGGAGAAGAAATCTTAATTCCCCCATGCCTGGAGGCAGAGGTGGGTTTTAAGTAGCTTACGAAAGGCAAGGAGGGTAGGGGCAATTCTAATCTCTGGGGGGGAGTTGGTTCCAGAGGGCCGGGGCCACCACAGAGTAGGCTCTTCTCCTGGGTCCCGCCGAGCGGCATTGTTTAGTTGACGGGAACCGGAGAAGAACCACTCTGTGGGACCTAACCGGTCACTGGGATTCGTGCGGCAGAAGGCAGTCCCTGAGGTATTCTGGTCCGGTGCCATGAAGGGCTTTATAGGTGATAACCAACACTTTGAATTGTGACCGGAAACTGACCGGCAACCAATGCAGATTGTGGAGTGTTGGTGTGACATGGGCATATTTGGGAAAGCCCATGATTGCTCTTGCAGCTGCATTCTGCACGATCTGAAGTTTCCGAACACTTTTCAAAGGTAGCCCCATGTAGAGAGCGTTACAGTTCTCTTTATTTATTTTAAATAAATAAAGTACATTTATTTAAAAATGCAGAATATTGAAATATGTGGTGTAAGGATATTCCATCATGATCAGTTTTGAGATCATTTATTGTTTTTTCCAGGTTTTGCTTTATTCCAGCTCCCACCCTCCCAAACAGCATCCTCCTTTTATTACACACTCATTGACCAAATCAGCCAAAAATTTTCACAGCCCCATGATGCTTCATGAAATCTTCCCTGTAACAATGCACTGGCTGGATACACTTCATGGTTGTCAGCTACCCTCATGGGGGAAGCCCTATAGACGTCATGGTTGTCATTACCTTTTTCTCCAAAAAGCGCTGAGCTTACAGTTAAGAGTGGCATCATGTTGCCACCAGGGATATAGGAATAGAAATGAGAGGAACATGCTTAAAATGATTAATTCTTCTCTTATTTTCCGCCACTATAAAATACTGCCAAAGAAGAAGAAATGGTTGTGTAGAAAATGACCATATGCAGCAGAAAAGAAGTTACTAAGATTAGTGATTCGATGTGTGTGTGTGTGTGTGTGTGTGTGTGTGTGTGTGTGTGTGTGTGTATGTATGTATGTATGTATGTATGTATGTACTTATTTATTTATTTATTTATTTATTTATTTGATTTTTTTTTTAATGCCACCCTTCTCTTTAGACTCAGGGCAGCTTACAACATGTTAGCAATAGAACTTCTTAACAGAGCCAGCCTATATCCCCCACAATCCGGGTCCTCATTTTACCCACCTCGGAAGGATGGAAGGCTGAGTCAACCTTGAGCCGGTGATGAGATTTGAACCGCTAAGTTGCAGATCTAGCCTGCAGTATTTATCTATCTATCTATCTATCTATCTATCTATCTATCTATCTATCTATCTATCTATCTATCATCTATCTATTATCTATCTATCTATCTATCTATCTATCTATCTATCTATCTATCTATCTATCTATCTATCTACTTATTTACTTATTTATCTATATCTATCTATCTATCTATCTATCTATCTATCTATCTATCTATCTATCTATCTACTTATTTACTTATTTACCTATCTATCTATCTATCTATCTATCTATCTATCTATCTATCTATCTATCTATCTATCTATCTATCTATCTATCTATCTACTTATTTACCTATCTATCTACCTACCTACCTACCTACCTACCTACCTATCTATCTATCTATCTATCTATCTATCTATCTATTTAATTTTATTCGATTTTTATGCCGCCCTTCTCTTTAGACTCAGGGTGGCTTACAACATGTTAGCAATAGCACTTTTTAACAGAGCCAGCCTTATTGCCCCCACAATCCGGGTCCTCATTTACTTACCTCGGAAGGATGGAAGGCTGAGTCAATCTTGAGCCGGTGATTTAATTATTAATAACATGCATCACAATATTATTAATTAATTATTTCATTCATTCATTCATTTATAATAAATAATAAATTTATTTATTAGATGTGGTGCCCCATTCACCACATGAATGATAGGATGGATAAAATAGATAGATAGATAGATAGATAGATAGATAGATAGATAGATAGATAGATAGATAGATAAATGTGGAGTAAGGTATCTAAAGAACCTGTGCTAAAACTACACATTCTTGCAGGAGTTCTTCAAGAAATAGGCTTACCTTCCTTTCTGATGGGAGGAAATGTAAGATAGCTTCACAGAACAACAACATGAAAGCACTAAATATACTGCTCAAAATAAATAAATAAAGGGAACACTCAAATAACACACCCTAGATCTGAATGAATGAAATATTCCCGTTGAATACTTTGTTCTGTACAATGTTGAATGTGCACAACAGCATGTGAAATTGATTGTCAATTAGTGTTTTTTCCTAAGTGGACAGTTTGATTTCAGAGAAGTTTTATTTACTTTGAGTTATATTGTGTTGTTTAAGTGCTCCCTTTATTTTTTGAGTAGTGTATATCCTGGAATTCACTTTATATTTTGAGTAATCCTATGCAGATCCTGCAGATAGGATCAAGAGTAGAATATTGCAAAATAATAATCCCATTAAATATAGAGAAAGTCACTCATAATATAATTCCAGGCAACATTTTTATAGTACAGTATATTGCAATAGAAAAGGATGCACAAATAATACAGACTTGCATTTATTGAAACATAGTTGATTTTTTCATTTCTGCCCACATTTTTCAATTGTGCTGCCACTGGAAACAGGATGTTTAGAACTTTAGAGGAAAATTTTGGACAAAGCCCAAGCTATGTAGGCAAATCTTAAGCATGGATTTCTAGAGAAAGTTTGAAAGGAAGTTAATTATAAGTTTTCAACATAACGAAGGGCATTTTTATTGGGAGGGAATCTGGGCTTTTGTGTTGCTTGTGATATTCTCCCCTTCTACATGGTAGAAATGATTTCTTTCTCTTAGTAATTTATGATGCAAAGATCATTGTCATTCCTTGTCGCATTGCATTCATGTTCATCATCGGTCCTCAGCATCGAAAGGCAATTTATCATGTTCACTGGCAGACTTCCTGTTTCAACTTGCACCTGCTTTCCAAAAGAAAGCAAGCCATCAGATAGTAATTCGGGCCATGAAATAGGTGATCGAGAGGAAAATAGTACAATGGTAAGCTATTCATATTAAAAGAATAACTTTTTTTATGCCTTGCATGTGACACACACATTCTTTCTTTCAAGTTTTGAACATTAGTATTGTTCGGGCAATCAAAACCTTCTCCAGTCTAGCTGTGAATCTTTGTATTAATAGATGGCGTTGCAAAAATAAGAGCCGGGATAAGGGAGCTGCCTGTTCTTGTT
Source organism: Erythrolamprus reginae (assembly GCF_031021105.1). Classification (NCBI taxonomy): domain Eukaryota; kingdom Metazoa; phylum Chordata; class Lepidosauria; order Squamata; family Dipsadidae; genus Erythrolamprus; species Erythrolamprus reginae. The sequence goes on from NC_091955.1 coordinate 74,778,614, forward strand.
TTCACGAACAGACTGGCTCATCCCTATTCCTAGTGAATGGGTCATCGTTTGTCATCTGCAAACACTTAAAATGAATCCATTTGCTGGTAAAGACAGCTTGGTTTCTACCTGCATTTCCTGACATCACGGAAAAATTGAGTGCTTACAAGTGAAGGTAAAATCCTAGTATTAACTAGTATTAATTTCAATGTATATAATGTAATGCTAGGCAGCTAATGCAGAACTTACTCCATTTCCCTTGTTGGTTTGGGGTAACCAAATCCAGTACATTGAAGCAAAGTTACAGAGAATAGAGACACAATTTGGCCCAACTATTTGGGAAAAAAATTAAATGGCCTTTTTCTTTTTTTAAAAAAAAAACTTTTATTATTGTACATTTATTTGTTTGTTTGTTTGTTTGTTTGTTTATTCATTCATTCATTCATTCATTCATTCATTCATTCATTCATTCATTCATTTATTTATTTATTTATTTATTTATTAGATTTGTATGCCGCCCCTCTCTGTAGTCTCGGGGCGGCTAACAACAACAATAAAACAGCATATGACAAATCTAATATTTAAAATAACTAAAACCCCTTATTAAAAATCAAACATACACACAAACATACCATGCATAAATTGTATAGGCCTGGGGGGAAAGGAATATCTCAATTCCCCCATGCCTGATGAGAGTGGTGGGTTTTAAGGAGCTTACGAAAGGCGAGGAGGGTGGGGGCAATTCTGATCTCTGGGGGGAGCTGGTTCCAGAGGGTCGGAGCCGCCACAGAGAAGGCTCTTCCCCTGGGTCCCGCCAGACGACATCAGAGCAAACAACTCCAGACAAGTTGATGAGAAATAGTTCCAGTTGTCAAGGCCAAGACAGCTTCTACGGCAGTGATGGCAAACCTATGGCATGGGTGCAGTGACGGGCCAGCATTCGCGGTACCACTGGAACGAGGCTGGGAGCATGTGTGTGTATGCGTGCACGGTGTGGGATTCAGCTTCTGTGCATGTGCAGAAGCTCACGTGAAGACACGCGATTTCCGGCTTCTTGCTTTTATGAATGCACAGAAGCAAAAAAGCTGGAAACAGCAAAAAGCAGGTAAGTAATCCCTCCTGCCTGCCCTGCCAGTTTGCTTGCCCACTGCCTCCCCTGCAGCCACTTCCTCTGCCGCGAGTGGCCCAAGCACTTCCCCACCCGCCGCCTGCCTTACCTTTCTCTCTGGTGCTTGTATGTAGTGCGGGGAGGAAGATGGCATGTGGCACGGGGAGGAGGCCATGCGGCCCTGAGCTCCAGCTGTGCAGATTGTTCTGTTCTCTCCATGCCGCAGGCATCTGCCTGTGGTGCGGGACAGCAGAAAGCAAGCCACGTGGCCAGAGATCGGGCAAAAATTGCCATTTTTTTGCTTTCACGCATGCAAAAAACCCAGTAATTGTTACTGGAATTGCACCGGTTGCACGTACATGATGCATGCCTACCCAGCAGCAATGGAGCCAGGCTATGCGCTCCATTTCTGCCATCAGAACAGCATTCCCGCCCTTGTGTCTCGAGGATCCATATCTGCTGGCACACAAGCCATTGCCCAAGCTCATCTCCAACGTGCACGTGTGTGCCGGCCAGCTGATTTTTGGTTTGCACAGAGGCTCTGGGAGGGCATTTTTGGCTTCCAGAGAGCCTCCGGGGGGTGGCGGTGAGCTTTTTGCCCCCCTGGCTCCAGGGAAGCCTTTGGAGCCTGGGGAGGGCGAAACACGAGCCTACAGGGCGCACCTGAAGTTGGGGAACTGATCGTTTGTTTGTTTTGCATGATCGAAACATTTAAATATGTTAAAGGGTTAAATAAGGTTCAGGAGGGAAGTGTTTTTAATAGGAAAGTGAACACAAGAACAAGGGGAAAGTTAGTTGGGGGAAAGATCAAAGGCAACATGAGAAAATATTATTTTACTGAAAGAGTAGTAGATCCTTGGAACAAACTTCCAGCAGACGTGGTTGGTAAATCCACAGTAACTGAATTTAAACATGCCTGGGATAAACATATATCCATTGTAAGATAAAATACAGGAAATAGTATAAGGGCAGACTAGATGTACCATGAGGTCTTTTTCTGCCGTCAATCTTCTATGTTTCTATAAATAAAGTGTCTTTTTGCTATCTTTTTGGACTCGGGGCAGTTTACAACATATAAAAACAACAATATATAACATCCTGAATCCAGTCAACAATTAATAATCTAAAAACCCATAGACCGTAAAAATACTCATACTCATTCAATCCACTAACTCGCATAACTTTCTTTGGCCAGGGGCAGAAGTCTAATAGCCCCAAGTCTGGTGACATAAATGGGTCATGAGACTCTTACAAAAGGCGAGTAGGGTGAGGGCAGTGTGAACGTCTAGGGGGAGCTGATTCCAGAGGGCCGGGGCCACCACAGAGAAGGCTCTTCCCCTAAGCCCCGCCAAGCGACATTGTCTAGTTGACGGGCCTTGGAGAAGGCCAACTCTGTGGGACCTGACTGGTTGCTGGGACTCATGCGGCAGAAGGTAGTCCCACAACTACTCTTGTCCAATGTCATATAGGGCTTTATAGGTCATAACCAACACTTTCAATTGAGTCCAGAAACCAATTGGCGGCCAGTGCAGACCGCTTTGTGCTTTGATATTACAACTTTCAACTAACCCGTTGTTCTCTTGTCTAACTCCAAAGTCTAACTAGATCCATCTGCAATTTCCAAATCCATTCATGCAAAACAGTCTACCTAGAATGTGATAAAATGGCTGTTTTGAAAGTGGTCAGAATGTTAGATCCTAAGAGAAATGAGGCAGTTCTAGAACCAAAAGTGAGTTCCCTTTTCCCTTGAGATGCTGTATTCATTTTTGTGAACTTTGATTGTTTTTAAAACACATCTACATAATGAGCAATCGGCTACAAAACTAAGACTACCCTTCATCTGCTGGTGATTTCAAGCTTCATTCAGTAGCAATAAAAGCAGAACAAATACCTAGAGCTTTGTGTTTCTGGTTGCTTGGACAACTTGCATTGCTTAGCAGATTCAAAGATATTAAATTTCTATTTGAATGATTAAAAAGCGCTTTATGCTTTACCGCATGACTAAGTCTGTTGATGGCACATTAAATATTATTTTACTTTTTTGACTCCTTCTCCCATTTCTCTCCCCACCCCACCCCACACTTCAGGATTTACAGTCACCTGTGTCTTTCACTACACCTAATTTAAAAGCTTTCTTTGGTGAAAAAAATAATGCATAGATTTGATTTTTAAAGTGCATAGTCTGAAAAGGTTACAGATGGTGTTAAGTTACACAGAGACAATGCCTTATATTTCCTTATACTTGATTGAAACGGTGAACCTTGGTATCTCAAGGCCTTTCTGCTCCTGGGATGTTTTATAAATATAAGTTATTCTGATTTTATTCTCTTAGTTTAAGGAACAGGGCCTTTTTTGACAAGAGAATTTAACAACTGACTTATTAAACTTTAAGAGACTTCTCAGGAAACAACAACTGAATTAAAAAGTGCTGGTGACCTTCTATGCTGTATTATAGAGAGTATTTTAACTTATTGTATTTGTGTATTGGGGGTGAATTTATTTATTTATTTTATTTATTTATTTATTGGATTTGTATGCCGCGCCTCTCCGCAGACTCGGGGCGGCTAACAACAGTAATAAAACAGTATATGACAATAATCCAATACTAAAAACAATTAAAAACCCATTATATAAAAACCAATCATACATACAGACATACCATGCATAAAATTGTAAAGGGCTAGGGGGAAAGTGTATCTCAATTCCCCCATGCCTGGCAGCAGAGGTGGGTTTTAAGCAGCTTACGAAAGGCAAGGAGGGTGGGGGCAATTCTAATCTCTGGGGGGAGTTGGTTCCAGAGGGTCAGGGCCGACACAGAGAAGGCTCTTCCCCTGGGTCCCACCAAGCGACATTGTTTAGTCGACGGGACCCGGAGAAGACCCACTCTGTGGGACCTAACCGGTCGCTGGGATTCATGCAGCAGAAGGCGGTCCCTGAGGTAATCTGGTCCGGTGCCATGAAGGGCTTTATAGGTCATAACCAACACTTTGAATTGTGACCGGAAACGGATCACATTTCAGCAGGTTCTGGCACATTCTGGAGAACCGGTAGCGGAAATTTTGAGTAGTTCGTAGAATCTGTAAATACCATCTTTGGCTGGCCCCAGAGTGAGGTGGTAATGGAGATTTTGCAGTATCCTTCCCCTGCCACGCCCACCAAACTACACCACACCCAACAAGCCACACCCACAGAACAGTAAAAAAAAATTGGATTTCACCACTGCTGTGTATGGTTTATTTATTTATTTATTATTTATTATTTAGATTTGTATGCCACCCCTCTCTGTTTGCCAATTGTACAGTGGCAGATAGGACAGCACTCTAGAGGTTTAACATCATTGCCCAGGGGATCATTGGTTGCCTTCTCTATTTGGAAGGGCTTTATATCTCCCGATGCCTTAAGAAATTTCAAAACATTCTTAAAGATCCATTTCACACTGGGCACCCTTTTTTGGAACTATTTCCATCTGGCAGAAGGTACAGGATAATAAAACAACTAACACAAGAACCATTTCCCCCCCCGAACGCCATCACTCTGCTAAACAAATAATTCCCTCAATATTGTCTATTTACTAAGTCTGCACTACTATTAATCTTCTCATCCTTCCCATCACCCATCTTCTCCCACTAATTACTGTATGACTGTAACTTTGTTGCTTGTATCCTTACTATTTACACTGATTGGTTCCTAATATGATTTGATTGCTTATTTGTACCCAGACTAGTGTTGTACTTTATGATTCTTGATGAGGTATCTTTTCTTTTATGTACACTGAGAGCATATGTACCAAGACAAATCCCTTGTATGTCCAATCATACTTGGTCAATAAAAATATTCTATTCTATTCTATTCTATAACAAGGACAAATAGGCTGAAAAACAGCTTCTATCCTAGGGCAGTAACTACTATATAGTGAAATATTAATGCAATATTGGATTTTCAATTCAATTGTATTGAATGTGAAGAATGTGTGTGTGTGTGTGCTTTACTTTTATAGTTATAATCTACACTGATTTCATTGTACAAGGTGCAATGATAATGAAGTAAAGGAAAACTAAACTAATTGGATTAGTTCAAAACTAGTCTGAGCGATGCTGAAAATCAAACATAAAAAAGCATTCTGCTCCGGCAATCTCACACTACTCATAAGAGCCTACAAAACTTTTGCCAGACCCATCCTTGAATACAGCTCATCTGTCTGGAACCCATACCACATCTCGGACATCAACACCCTTGAAAATGTCCAAAGATATTTCACCAGAAGAGCCCTTCACTCCTCCACTCGCAACAGAATACCCTACGAAAATAGACTAACAATCCTGGGTCTAGAAAGCTTAGAACTACGGCGCCTAAAACACAATTTAAGTATTGCCCACAAAATCATATGCTGCAATGTCCTACCGGTCAATGACTACTTCAGCTTCAACCGCAACAACACAAGAGCACGCTACAGATTCAAATTTAATATTAACCGCTCCAAACTTGACTGTAAAAAATATGACTTTAACAATCGAGTTGTCGAAGCGCGGAACTCATTAGTGTCAACCCCTAACCCCCAACATTTCTCCCTTAGACTATCCACGATTGACCTCTCCAGGTTCCTAAGAGGCCAGTAAGGGGCGTACATAAGTGCACCAGTGTGCATTTCGTCCCCTGTCCAATTGTCTTTCCTTTATCTCATATATCATATATATTTTCTTCCTTTCATATATCTTCTCCTCTATTTTTACATGTTATCTTTATATATATTACTTCATGTCTATTCTCTTCCATATGCATTTGTGTATTGGACAAATGAATGAATAAATTAAACAAATAAATAAATAAATTTGGAAATGGATTCATCTTCTCTGCGTCTGATTTCCTTGAACCTCTTCTCCACCCCTTGGAACTGCCCTCCATTTTTCCAGTGCCTTCAACATGTCAGCAACTGGAAAGAAGAATGACACTGTCTCTCCCTCCATCTAGCCTCTGTTATGAATTTACTAGTGTTGATGTAGAGCAGTGTTTCCCAACCTTGGCAACTTGAAGATATCTGGACTTCAACTCCCAGAAGTCCCCAGCCAGCATTTGCTGGCTGGGGAATTCTGGAAGTTGAAGTCCAAATATCTTCAAGTTGCTAAGGTTGGGAAACACTGATGTAGAGAACAGACATTGCATTTATCTAGGTTAGAAAGTGGCTGAGGGGTGTCGGTGTATCTCTTGTCCTCCATTGTGCGATTACTTCTCCAACGTGGCTTTCCATCCTTGAATTAACTCTAAGGAAGTGCCTGCTCCAAAGGAGGGATTTTTCAGAAAGTATTGGAGATGTTTATATTAACTACATGCTTTAGCATTGGAAATTCACAGTCGGACCTTGAAATATAGGGACTTCAAATAGGAGTGCTGTATGAAGGCCACATCAACCTTTAAATGCAAAGAAGCTGAGAGGGCCTAGCAGCAGGGATATTTCTTCATAGCAGTGTCATTTTCTGCATCTGGATTTTTCATTGTTCTGAGTAGGTTTGGTTGCTACTTGTGAGAAATTGATCTTACGTTTTTCTTCATTCTCATCTTTTGTTACCAACTACTCCATGAAAAGATGCCAGGTGTTATACTGCCAGCATTTGTCTAGTGCAGGGATCGAACACAAGAACAAGGGGACACAATCTGCAGTTAGTTGGGGGAAAGATCAAAAGCAACATGAGAAAATATTATTTTACTGAAAGAGTAGTAGATCCTTGGAACAAACTTCCAGCAGACATGGTTGATAAATCCACAGTAACTGAATTTAAACATGCCTGGGATAAACATATATCCATCCTAAGATAAAATACAGAAAATAGTATAAGGGCAGACTAGATGGATCATGAAGTCTTTTTCTGCCATCAGTCTTCTATGTTTCTATGTTTCTATCGACAACATTAAACACTCAAAGAGCCACAAAAGCCCTAACCAAAAGCCTCCTGTTCAATTCTGGAGCCAACAAGATGGTCCCCCCCACCATAGAGTCTTCTCCTAGCACAGTGTCCTATTTCCTCTGCCAATCAGGACTCTAGTTCTCCCATCATAGAGTCTCCTCCTAGTGTGCCATTCTTTTTCCTCTGTCTGTCCTAACCAAAAGCACTATCAATCGTGGAGCCAACTTGAAAACATGCCCTTTGCCATACAGTCTCCTCCAGGTGAGCCATGCTAACTGGAAGCTTCTCTCAAAATTGTGGCACTGACTAGCGACAGAGAGCCGCAGCAGAGGGGTGAAAGCCACATGTGGCTCCAGAGCCATGGTTGCTGATCCCTGGGCATTGAGTTGGCCATGCCCACCCAGTCACATGACCACTAAGCTTTGCCTGCCGAGTCCCATTACTATGAAACCACACTTAACCAATCACATGACCACCAAGCCACTTCCACCCAGTCACATGACCGCCAAGCCACTCCCACCCAGTCACATGACCGCCAAGCCACTCCCACCCGGTCACATGAACATCAAGCTACTCCGACAAAATTAAGCCACGTACACAGAGTGGTAGTACAATTTTTTTTAATCCATCCCTGATTCTATCCCTCTGTTTATGTAGCCTAGAACTGTGTTAGCAGCTGCGGCAGACTGCTGGCTCATATTTAAGTGATTGTCCACTAGGACTCCAAGATCCCTCTCACAGTCATAGGACATTCAGAAATGTGCCTACTCCATAAAGTGATTTGTATAGTATGCTACAACGATGGATACAAAATAGCCAAGGCTTAAACATGTAATAAACTATACAGTATATAGGTCTGAATTACATGTTAATTATCTTATGATCTGAAAATTTATATTTGACCATAAAGAGAAGGCTTCCTAATATGGTATTTTATAGTTGTAATAATCTCAAAGATATTTTGTTAAATTATAACAAATCAACCCATATTTTTGGAAGACACCATGTTAGCCAAACATAAGGAATTCTGCACACTATTAATAACTTTGTGAATCAAGGGAAATCTATATATAATTTTGCATGTTGCTTTTAGTTTGATTTTGCTCCATATTCTACAGAAGACCTAGGCAGAGCAGTAGCTTTAAAAAATCAATTTCTTTCATTAAATAACATTTAAAGCAGGCAGGCTCAACGGGTACCAATGCTCTTTTATTTAAATCAACATTTGTTTTAGAAAAAAACGTAATTGCAGGATTTTGAGCCAACTGCTTAAAAATAAATGTTGATTTATGATTTCACTAATGTTCTAGAGTGACTTTTTCGGTTTATTTTGTTTCAAATTCTCGGGTTTCCCAATAACTCATTTAATTTAAAATGCTGAATGGAACATTAATCTTCTCAGGATTATATAAAGTAATTAGCTAATTCACTTTAGGAATTTTTTTGGTCAATATGACATGTTTAATTTGGATCTTTTTTTTACAAATGCTGCCAGTTTTTTGATGGAGTATATATTTCAAAAGAACTTCTTTAGCTTGCTTATTTATGTGTGTATACATATATATCCATCCAGAGATCAAAGAGACAAGGCTCTGATTTTTATGCCCCAAAACATGAGTAGATATACATGGTCCCAGTCCCATGTACAGAGAAAACAGACTACAGTGATCCCTCGATTTTCGCGGGGGTTACGTTCCAAGACCTCCCGCGAAAATCGATTTTCCGCGATGTAGCGGCGCGGAAGTAAAAACACCATTTTTGGCTGCCCCCCGCCCGCCCGCCTGCCCGATTTCCCTCTGCCCGGCTGGGGAGGTGGATTCGCCACCCCCACCAGCCCGATCTCCCTCCGGTGGCTGGGGACGCGGATCCAACGCCCTCGCCAGCCCGATCTCCCTCCGGTGGCTGGGGATGCGGATCCAACGCCTTCGCCAGCCCGATCTCCCTCCGTTGGCTGGGGACGCAGATCCACTGCCCTCGTAGCCCGATCTCCCTCTGTGGGGGGGGGGCACAAACCGACGATCGGGGGCTGTCCGTCCCTGTTGGGTGGTGCAGAGCAGGCACAGGGAGGGAGGGAGAGAAAGGAAAGAGAGAGAAAGGGAGGGAGAGAAAATTGAATGAAGGAGGGAGAGAAAGAAAGAGTAAGAGGTAGAAAGGATAGAGAAAAAGGAAGAGAAAGGGAGGGGGAGCACTTTCGTCCCAGCTATCAGCGAGGGGGCTGCAGGAGAGGTGGGGGCAGGTGTTCTCACAGAGAGGGAGAGGGAGAAAGAGAGAGAGAGCAAGAGGGGGGAGAGTGGAAGGTAGAGAGAGAAAAAAATGATAGAAAAGGGAGAAAAAAGAGAAATGAGAAAATGATTGAAGCAGAGAATGACAGGAAAGAAAGAGAAAGAGAGAGAGAAGTGACTCTTGGTGATGACGTATGACGTCATCGGGTGGGAAAAACCGTGGTATAGAAAAAAAGCCGTGGAGTATTTTTTAATTATTATTTTTTGAAAAACCGTGGTATAGCATTTCACGAAAATCGAGACCACGATAATCGAGGGATCACTGTATTCCATTTCAGCAATAATCACAAGGATTTGCATGGACTTCCATATTCACATAAGCATTAAAGCCTGAAATTGCCCAGATTGTTAGCAATGATTGCTAAACATGCCATAGGATCTAGATTATATACAACATTAAACCTTAGCAGCAATTTCACAAATCATATCAACAGTAACAAACATCCTTACTGTTTTATGTGAACTTTGCTAGTGCCTCTACATTTAATTTTGCCATGGGGCCACATGAGAAATTGGGATGGTTTTAGAGGGCCGGACTAATATAATTAACTCAGTTCTACCCAATACTGTATATTGTATACATATGCTATCTTTTCATAAACAAACAGTATGTTAAACAATGCAAAGATTTACAATACAATGAAAATATGGAGGACCTAATTGCATCATTATTTAATGAGGAGATGATGAACTGCAACCAGCAGGAGATACAAAAAAAGAAAAAAGAAAAGAGTTTGGTTCAAAGTTCTGCTCAAATTAAAGAAATTGGAGTTTGAGAAAGGTTGATTCCCAGATAGCGGGCGGGCCGGTCACAGACAGCTTACGGGCCGCCCCGTGCCCAGATCTGCTCTACATCTATTCCTCTAATTTTGTGTTCTAAAAGAGTCATTCACAATTCATCTGGCTGAAGAATTCTAGGAATTAATCTTCATCTACCTTAGAAGCTATTGAAACTGAGAAACTTTGTTCTAAAATTAATCATTGGTTTTAAGATGGATCCTCCCTCCCTCCCTCCCCCCCTCCCTCCCTCCCTCCCCCCCTCCCCCCTCCCCCTCCCTCCCTCCCCCCCCTCCCTCCTTCCTTCCTCCCTCCCTCCCTTCCTTCCTTCCTTCCTTCCTTCCATCTGACAGTTCTCTGGACATTTGCCTAGCCAATACTGAGGTAGTAAGAAAGCTGAATAAACATGATTTTGGTTTAAGTTTTCTGATGGAGCTTTCTTTTTTCCAGTAAAAGTTTTATATTTTTTTACTCCAATCAAAAACACACATAACATACATCACATATACCTTCAATATGTATGTATCACATGTTTTTTGCTGAATTTTCAAAATTAAGGGAGACTAGGATAGCACTATTTCGGCCTTGTTCTGGCCTCATCAGCTAGACATACCCTTAGTGGGATTTGATCCTGTAGCTTCTGCCAGCTGAAACTAGCTGTTACATTAAGTTTAATAAACTGTTATTATGAAACTTAATGTAATAGCTAGTTTCAGTTGATACAAAACAGCTTCTTCCTGTTTCTTTTAAAAAAATTAAGTGTATATTCAAATGTAGATTGCAAATTTTCATTTAGAGGTAATCCAAAACCAATGATCAATATTGTTGGTCACTATCACTTTTTTCATAAACTATTATTATTATGAAAAAAAGTGACACTATGCACTCAATGACATTATGACACAAAGTCCTTAGTAATGCACATTTCATCATTTGTCTCTTCCATGAAGAAGTCTCTGCTAGGGTTTGGGGGCAAAGACCTTGTTTGTGGAGCATACGTTATATCCCGAGTTACTTAACTATAGTTAGCAGCTGCCAAGGAATCCTATAGTTTCAGTGTTGGAAACTACTGCCTCCACGTATCAGAGTAAATCCAATATGCAACTGGAAGTAAGGCATCAGGTGGGACGTAAGTGAGGAATGGATTTTATTGTCCTAATGCAATATACAATGACCAACTAAATTTTCCTGGCCTTGGTTTATGACAGTGTGAGTGTCAATTTGATACTGGATTTTATCCCTATACCAACTTCAGTTTTAACCTGTGGGATTAAATAAAATTCTACAGAAATCTTTTAAAGACAATAGCAATTTCAACTAGAATCTCCTCATTCGTTTACCCAAGTCAGTGCTTCCCAAATGTGGATGAATTACCCTAAATTGGGTAAAAGTGATTTTTTTGGGGGGTGGGTGGGTTGGTGTAAACAAACATGGACTCAATCACAACAGGGGAATTTGAAACATTCTGATAAGTGGTTTTGGATAAAGAAGCAAAAGGTTTAGGTGGCACTGACCTAAGTATTTACAAGCAAAGAATATTTGGTGATGAGATACAGTGTTCCCTCGCTTTTCGTGGGGGATGCGTTCTGAGACCGCCCGCGAAAGTCGAATTTCCGCAAAGTAGAGATGCAGAAGTAAATACACTATTTTTGGCTATGAACAGTATCACAAGCCTTCCCTTAACCCTTTAAACCCCTAAATTGCAATTTTCCATTCCCTTAGCAACCATTCAGATTATTACTCACCATGTTTATTTATTAAAGTTTATTAAAAAAAATATTTATTAAAGGCAGACGAAAATTTGACAATGACATATGACATCATCGGGTGGGAAAAACCGTGGTATAGGGGGAAAACCCGTGAAGTATTTTTTAATTAATATTTTTGAAAAACCGTGGTATAGACTTTTCGCAAAGTTCGAACCCGCGAAAATCGAGGGAACACTGTATACCGATTTAAACATTTCTGCTTATCTCAAAAAATCTCGAATTGCACTATTAAAAAAACTCTAAAGATGAATGCAAAATGTGGCTCTAAAATTTTTTATTTCCCTTCAAAGCTTTAGTCCAATGTCTCTCAAACTCTGCTGTTTTAAGATGCGAGGCCTTCAATTCTCAGAATTCTGCAGCTTGGGTTAATTCTGAGAGTTGAAGTCCACACATCTTAAATTTTCAGAGTTTGAGGAGCACTGCTTTAGTCTGAAAGTTTATTTCTCTGCACAATGAAATTGAAAGCAGCGTTATGGGGAGTTGGAATTTGGTGGAATTTGCCACCAAATTTGACACTTATTGTGTACCCACCACTTTCAACATCCTCTTCAACACAGGCTTGTCTAAAGGTCAAAGTTGATAGGGATTGTCTTTATAGAATCTTGGTTGGCTTTCATTCTTGTCCTAGTCTCTCATCCCCCCCTCTCCCCCCTACCCCCAAATATAGTTCTGCTTTGTATTGCTGCTCTAATCTTTACTCAGAATACCACAGACATTTCCTGGATCTTTTCTGACGTTCAGCTGCTGTTGCTGAAGATGTTAAAAAAGTAGGAATAATTGTCCTAACTACAGAGAATAAAGAAGTTAATCCAAGTTGACCTACAATTTGTTTAGGATCATTGGGAGCGACTGAGAGATTAAAATGTATAAAAAGGTAAACGGTGATGGTGGTGGGGAGAGCTAGAGATTAGAAGGGAAAGGGGGGAAATAGAGTTTTTCCTCTCTATTCCTGATCTTCTCCCCTCTTCAGCCTCCTATCCTAGACCACACACTGGCAGTGGATGTGTCTTCCTTCAGTGATTGTCATAAAATGCTCCCTCCCTTTATTTCCTCCCCAAAAAAACTTTGCAACACTTGGTTTGATTGGCACTTGCCAAGGCTGACAGAGAGAGAGTTCAGTAACAGAAAGGAGGGGCTTCCCAGTGAAAAGCCGCTCAAGTCAAAAGATGGTTCCTATTTTGTGGGGAGTTTTTGTCTCTCTAAATTATTCAAATCTGGGTGGCATCTAAGGATAACTGGCATTTTGACACAGATTAAAGGATTGTCTCTAAAGCTGTTGAATGAAGGCTGCCATCCTAAAAAAAAAAGAGAGAAAGAAAAATCTCCCATAATCTGATACATACACAATCCCAAGGCAGCTTGTTGCGGAGGTCTTCAAATATTTGGGGTGACACATTTCTATCTGTTTTAACCAGGGATTTTTGTCTTTTTAAAAAAACAGTGGCTTGTAATAAAGCCAGTTTAAAAGGCCTTCCATGCATTTGTGATTAGACCAGAGGTTGGGAGTTCAGGATGAACTTCAGAAATGTTCACTCAAATTGTGCTTTTTGCTGACGACGTGAAACTTTTCAACACCACTGACAGCACACTCACTCTCCAAAAAGACCTTGACTTTGTTTCAGATTGGTCTAACACCTGGCAACTTCAAATATCAACCAACAAATGCTCTACCCTCCACATCGGCAAAAAGAATCCAAACCTCATATATGAACTGAATAAACAAATCCTCACAGCCAACCCACACTCAGTAAAAGACCTTGGAATACTAATATCAAATGACCTAAGTGCTAAAGCCCACTGCAACAATATCGCCAAAAAGGCTTCCAGAGTTGTTAACCTGATCCTACGTAGCTTCTGCTCTGGCAATCTCACACTACTGACTAGAGCCTACAAAACCTATGCCAGACCCATTCTCGAATACAGCTCATCTGTCTGGAACCCACACCATATCTCAGACATCAACGCTATCGAAAACGTCCAAAGATATTTCACCAGAAGAGCCCTTCACTCCTCCACTCGAAACAGAATACCCTACGAAAATAGACTAACAATCCTGGGCCTAGAAAGCTTAGAACTACGGCGCCTAAAACACGATTTAAGTATTGCCCACAAGATCATATGCTGCAATGTCCTACTGGTCAATGACTACTTCATCTTCAACCGCAACAACACAAGAGCATGCAACAGATTCAAACTTAATATCAACCGCTCCAAACTTGACTGTAAGAAATATGACTTTAACAATCGAGTTGTCGAAGCGTGGAACTCATTACCGGACTCAATAGTGTCAACTCCCATCCCCCAACATTTCTCCCTTAGACTCTCCACGATTGACCTCTCCAGGTTCCTAAGAGGCCAGTAAGGGGCGTGCATAAGTGCACTGATGTGCCTAACGTCCCCTGTCCAATTGTCTTTCCTTTTCTCATATATCTTATATATTCTCTCCCTCTCATCTACTTCTCTTCTTTTTTACTTACTATCCTTATATATATATTACTTAATGTCTATTTTCTTCCATATGTATTGTATATTGGACAAAGAATAAATAAAATAAATAAATAAAAATTAAACCAACTTGCTTCGGTCTAACATTGAGACACTGTTCAAGGTCAATTGCACGAGGACTTTCCCCCTCCAGGTTCTGCAGTTCTGGCTTGCAGTCGTACAAAGGCAAACTTAGCTTCGGGTAACCGAAAAAAGAGCAATGAGTGAAGCAAACCACACAAAAGCAATTTCCAGAAATTTCTTCGCAACGCCCATATCATTCAGTTCAGCTTTTTGGAATACAAGACTAGGCTTTCTAATCTGGAAATGCTCTAGAAACAAACCAAAAAGCCATGCTTCCAATCTCTATCACTTCTGCTTGAGTAATTAAAATTAAACATTAGCTATGTTTAATTTTTAAAGTCTACATAATTTTCAACTTGCACTTTTCAGTTTAATGCTCATTCCTAAAAAACAGGAAAGGTGTGTGAATGTGTGTATTTTTTTCTCTACCTTCACTGGAGGCATTGAAAATAAATTCTTCATATTTGCTTCCTTCATTTATAACCCAGCAAACAGTACCGAGGAGAAATTTGAAGGACAAGAAAATCAAGTCATTATGGATAGTACAGTTTGCATTTATTCAGTTATGTTTCATTTACTGACTACTTAGATTCCTGTAAGTTAGATAAGTAATTTTCACTATTATGCCAATACATGTACTTGATCTTGCAGATTATATATACAGTATTACTGCTAAGACTTAGCACTATTGAATATTTATCCTCTATCAATCTTACTGTAGCAATTAATTAATTAGACTTCTATGCCACCCTTCTTGAAGCAACTTGATATCTTTACCTATATAGCAGGCAGAAAAATTTTTTTTAAAAAAAAATCTGTCGTGAATATTTTACTATTTTCTTACACTGAGTAACTTTAGTTTCTAAGTAAACGATGACAGTTAGCCTTCAGTTTGCCTATAATTTGTGGTGTTTGTGTCTTTGGGAGAACAGATGGGCTCTTTCCTCATGTCACATAATTTCTTTGAGAAATTATTTTTACAGTAAGAAGCACTGAGATTTCTGAAAAGATTAATTGTGGTTTGGTTCCACATGTGGTTATATTTTACTCATGGAAATGATCAATTCCTCATATATAAAATCTGTAAGAATTCAACAACAGTCAATAACAGTAATCACAAAAGACAATGCAATTTTTTTTGTACAATTATGTATGTATGTATGCATGCATGCATCCACCCACCCACCCACTCACCTATCTCTCTATCTATCTATCTATCTATCTATCTATCTATCTATCTATCTATCTATCTATCTATCTATCTATCTATCTATCTATCTATCTATCTATCTACAGTATCTATCTATCTCTCTATCTCTCTCTCTATCGCTCTATCGCTCTCTCGCTCGCTCTATCTATCTATCTATCTATCTATCTATCTATCTACAGTATCTCTCTATCTCTCTCTCTCTCTCTCTCTCTCTATCTCTCTATCTCTCTATCTCTCTATCTCTCTATCTCTCTATCTCTCTATCTGTCTGTCTCTCTCTCTCTCCGTCTCTCTCTCTCTCTCTCTCTCTCTATCTATCTATCTATCCATCCATCCATCCATCCATCCATCCATCCATGTATCTATGTATCTATGTATCTATGTATCTATGTATCTATGTATCTATGTATCTATGTATGTATCTCTCTCTCTCTCTCTCCCTCTCTCTAGCTAGCTAGTTAGCTATTCAACTTCTATGCCTCCCAATCTCGAAGCACAAAAGCCTACCATATTATATAAAAACAACACCAGTTACAATTAACAAAGTTTTCAAAAAGCGAGCTTATTTATTACAACTGAATTTTGCACAGGTTGCTATTAATAGTCCTTATTTTAAACTAGTTAAAGAGTCTCTTTAGATTTAAATTCTCCAGCAGTTCTATATAGTTTATATAACACCCCCCATTTAGTTTATCTCCATGACAACAAAATGTATTTATTTGTTTGTTTGACATCCTGCCTTTCATTTCTACCGTGTTTCCCCGATAGTAAGACCCCCCCGATTGTAAGACATATGGGGGGTTTCAGGGGGGTCAGCTTATATAAGCCATACCCCGAAAGTAAGACATATGTCTTACTTTCGGGGAAACACGGTAGATAAACGGTATTGCGGGGGGGGGGCGATGACATTGCTTCCAAGCTCCCCGCGCGCCCCTCGCCTTCGCTCGCCACGGCGCCACCGCCTCTTCCCCTGCCGAGGCTCAGCTGCAAGCGGCCAGCGAGGCCGATCGGCTCCGAGGCGAGCGGCCGAAGCTGCGCCCTCCTTTGCCCGCCTCCTTTCCGCTCGCCTCGGAGCCGAGCAGCCTCGCTGGCCGCTTGCAGCTGAGCCTCGGCAGGGGAAGAGGCGGTGGCGCCGCGGCGAGCGAAGGCGAGGGGCGCGCAGGGAGCTGCCGGAAAGGAGGCGGGCGAAGGAGGGCACAGCGGCGGCCGCTCACCCTTTTTGACTGCCCATCCACCCCTTGACCGGCCTTTAGCCAGCCAGCCGAGCGTCCGTGTCGCCGCGGAGTTGGCCTCCCCTGCCGAGAAACATTGCCGGGAGCGGCGAGGGGATGCTCCCTGCAACCCGCCGAACGTCGAGGTCGGCGCCCGCCTCCTTTCCGGCAGCTCCCCGCGCCCGAAGACGAGCCGGCCCCGGTGCCCGGGACAATGTAAGACATACCCCCAAAGTAAGACACAGTGGGGCTTTTGGGGGTAAAAAGATAGTAAGACACTGCCTTACTATCGGGGAAACACGGTAGGTGATGTACATACAGTAATGCTGCTTTCTTTGAGTCCCTCACCCCTGCAATCACAATGCTATGAGATGGGTAAAAGACAGACAGACAGACAGGTCCAAAATGGTTGTAAGTAGAGTCAAGATAAAGATTGCACTGATGCTGTAGGAAGTTCAACTATTTAACTCCCAGTATGTTAATTCAACAGTGTTCAGAGACATATTTGTGATTAGCTGTCCCTGGACAGCTCCTTTTCAAGTCATTAAAGATTGCTGATGGTGTTGGACAGCTCCTTGTATTTCACGTAAACAAAGAATATATTGAGAATATATTCCAGGGTCCTATAAATACCCTGAAATTATGTGGCTCAGGTGCATCTTTCCTTAGCATATGAAACGAACAAGGGAAAAGTATAAGTCTGAAACTAGAATCCATAAACATTTTTCAGTCCTTCAGTCTTTCAATCTACCACAAGGAAATAAACCTCTTCCAGTGCCCAGAGAAAAGAAACGCTCCCTTCGCTCTGGGCAGCCCAGAGTGAATGGAGCATTTTCCTTTCTCTGGGGACTTGGAGAGAGAATAAATCACTTTGCTGTGGTGACTCCCTCGGGCTGCCTCTCATACACCCAGCGTGAGGTTGCCTCCTGGAACTTCTGGGCAAAAGAGGGCACTTCGTCCCGGCCAGATCAGATCAGCTTCAGCCAAAACAAGGAGTCACTACAGTGAAGGAAAGGCACCAGCTACAAAGCGAGAGAGTGGGAGGAGAGGGGAGCCCTTCAGCATGGGAAGGAAGAGGAAGCAGGTAGCAGCAGCCACCGCCTATCGGTCAAAGGAGTGAGAGATTCCCCCACTCCCACCCACCTGGGTTTCTCTCTCTGGCACAGTGTATGGGAGGCAGTCTCGCACTGGGTGTATGGGAGGTGTGTGCTCCTCTTCAATGCCTCAGAGTCCCTCTTTTTTAAAAAAAGCCTTAAAGCTTTGGATTTTTTTTTATTCCCCTCACCTTACCTTCTTCATTCAGCAGTGACTGTCCTCCTCCTCTTCTTCCTCCTCCTCCTCCCACCCAAATTCCGAGTTTTTATTTCTTTCCTAATGGGATTGCACACATTATTTGCTTTAACATTGATTCCTATGGGAAAAAACACTGCTACTTACAAACGTTTCTACTTAAGAACCTGGTCACAGAATGAATTAAGTTCTTAAGTAGAGGTACCACAGTATTCTTGTTTTGTTTTTGTTTCAAAGTATTAACTTAGTTTAGTTAGAATGCAAGTATGAAGTAAATCTCACTATGTGAATTTTTTCCTGCGTTTTGAAGCTGGAATATTTGCATCAAAAAGCATTCTGTTTCTTGCTAGTAGCAGTGAATGTGAGGACTAAGGAAGGGGATCGTGTATGTGTAAGAGAGAGATGGTAGATGGTGTATGGAGCAATGAGATATCATCAAATAATGCTGATTCATTGTTTGACATTTAATGTTAGCTTTGTCAAGGCCTCTGCATCTTGAGGGAGCCCAAAGCATTCCCTTCATTTGTCACCCCAGCGCACCTTTTGTCTGTATAATTTCCCCTTGGTATTGTCCAGGGCTTGGAGTTGATAGCTGGCTAGCATTTCTGCTTGTACCATTATTTTCTTGCATGCTTGATACATCCGCAGTAAATCCAGCAGGATTTGAAAGTGGAGAGAGGATGAATGACAGAATTGACCGATAAGACTTGGTCTCCACAGAGACCAACCCTTTCTGCTTCTGTGGAGAGGACGCTGTGGGGGCCTTTTGCGTTAATCGTGTTTGATGAAGTTTGGACCAGCTGTTAAGGGTAGCTCAAGATGGCAAACTCAGAAGATGTAGTTGTCTCTTTGTCCTACCTAAGCCAGTTTCAGAAAAATAAAAGATTGCATCTTGGATCAGTTTAGTTCCAAAACCAGAAACCTTGGTAGTAAGCAGAACAGGGTTTGATACGTGGCAGTTTTTACGATTTTCAATACCAGACCTACTGGTATTAAATGTTAACTCTTAGTATTCACATTATTGTCTTGTGTGAACAGTATTAGTCTTCCCAATCAGTTCAAATGCCAGGTCATGCTTTGAGTCCAACTGCTCTTGTTGATTCTATCCAAAGCATTTTCTTAACTTCTGCACAATTATAAGGAGTCTTTCCTATCACAGATTGAATAGTAAAATGGTAAACAATAGGGCAGTGATGGTGAACTTTTCCTTCCTCGGGTGCTGAAAGAATGTGCGTGCACACTATCACGCAGGTGAGAGGCCCACACCCATAATTCAATGCTTGGGGAGGGCAAAAACAGCTTCCCCTGCCCTCCTGGAGGCCCTCTGGAGGCCAGAAATGGCCGGTTTCCCAACTTCTGGTGGGCCCAGTAGGCTTGGGTTTCACCCTCCCCAGGTTCCAAAGGCTTCCCTGCAGCCGGAGGAGGCTATAAACATCCTCCCACATCCCCTGGAGGCTCTCCGGAAGCCAAAAATGCCCTCCCAGAGCCTCTGTGTGAGCCAAAAATCAGCTGGCCGGCACACATATGCATGTTGGAGCTGAGCTAGGGCAACAGCTTGCATGCCAGCAGATATGGCTCTGTGTGCTAACTGTGGCACCCATGCCATAGGTTCGCCATCACTGCAATAGGGTGTATTTCCCAGGATGCTGGCAAAAAATGTACAGGGCAGAAACTTTTCTTATGATTGATGGCTGTCATTTTCCATGGACCTGAATCTCTTCCCTTCCCATCCCCTTCTCTCCTATCATGGTACGTGAGAATGTCCTTGGGAGACAAAAAGAAGAGCTGTATACTAGGCAAGTCAGATAAGAGACAGCTGAGCCCTGAGAAGAATGAGGACATGACAAATGTCTCAGAAGGAAAACGGCATATGAATAGACATGCAACATTTCCTCTCTGTATATGTGTTTAAATGCAGCATAATGCAGGACTTTTAGAAAACAAGTTAATAATTGAATGCATGCGATCCAATTTAGACTTATCTGAATATTCCTAAAACAAACAAATAAAGATACTTGAAATCTACTGTGACTCTTTTTATAGGATTTGTGTATTTGATATTCCTATCAACTAAATTTTCTGATCTTGCTCTTCTTGATCTCAGCGGATTTGATTTCTTGACAGGAAATTTTCTTTCTTTCTTGCCCTCAGGTGCTTTGATGGAGATACGAAGTATGGATGAATGGGTGGAAGATTAATATCCAACCTAGAATTAAGGAGAAATTTCTTGACAATAAGAACAATTAAAGAGTAGAATGACTGGCCTCCAGATGTTGGGCTGGCGAACTTCCATCAATGGAGGTTTTTAAGACGAGATTAGAAAGTGATTTGTCCAGAATTATTATTATTATTATTATTATTATTATTATTATTAATAATAATAATAATAATAATAATTAAATTTATATGCCGCCCCTCTCCGTAAACTCGGGGCGGCTCACAATAGTAATAGAAAAAACAATGTAGAATACAAATCTAATAATTAAAACTAAAACCCCATAATTTAAAAAAAACATGCACACAACATACCATACATAAACAATATAGGCCTGGGGAAGTTATATCAGTTCCCCCATGCCTGACAACAGAGGTGGGTTTTAAGGAGTTTAAGAAAGGCAAGAGGGTGGGGGCAGTTCTAATCTCAGGGGGGAGCTGGTTCCAGAGGGTCGGGGCCACCACAGAAAAGGCTCTTCCCCTGGGATCCTCCAAACGACATACGAGAATGGTATAGTATCTCCTGTTTGAGCAAAGGGTTGGACTGGAAGACCTCCAGCTTCAGTATTCTGTATTCTGATTTGGAGGAAAGACAGTTTTTAATAATCACTTCCAATCCTCTCTCTTTATCATATTCATACTCTTACACCACTTTCCACCACTTTCATTTGAAATATGTGTCTATTTCCAACTTGGAAGATTATTCTGTTTTCAGACTTAGAAGACAGTGATGGGCTCCTATGAGTACAGTCAGGTACGCAGAACCAGTAGAAAAAGATTTTGGTCAGGTATGCAGAACCGGTAGAAATTTATTGATCCCCCCCCTTTTTTTTCCCTTCTGGGCTCTGGGTATGTTTTTCCTATCTCGGTAAATGAGGTTGAATGTGTATACACTTTATATAGTTGATAATGTATATTTTCGTGTGCCTGTGTGTAATATGTATGTATACATATGGCAAATATACATAGAATTAAATAGTATATTTTGGATGTTCAGTAATAGTAAGGGAAATTATATCACTTTAAAGCAAGGCGAGGCCAGGCCAGGCACCCTAACCTAAACCCTTGACGTGAGTGACGTCAAGTTGGCCACCTTTATTCGAGTCACATGACCCTCAAGCCACCTCAGTCACATGTGTTGGTTATGACCTATAAAGCCCTTCATGGCACCGGACCAGAATATCTCCGGGACCGCCTTCTGCCGCATGAATCCCAGCGACCAGTTAGGTCTCACAGAGTTGGCCTTCTCCGGGTCCCGTCAACTAAACAATGTTGTTTGGCGGGGCCCAGGGGAAGAGCCTTCTCTGTGGCGGCCCCGACCCTTTGGAACCAGATATCAGAGTTGCCCCCACCCTCCTTGCCTTTCGTAAGCTCCTTAAAACCCACCTCTGTCGTCAGGCATGGGGGAATTGAGACTTTCCCTTCCCCCTAGGCTTATAAAATTTATGCATGGTATGTTAGTATGTATGATTGGTTTCTTAAATTGGGGATTTTTAAATTAACTTAATTATTAGATTTGTTTACATTGTATTATTATTGTTGTTAGCCGCCCCGAGTCTACGGAGAGGGGCGGCATACAAATCTGATTAATAAATAAATGATTGTCAAGCCACACCCACCTGGTCACATGGCCAGCAAGCCACACCCACAAAATAAGACACACCCAGAGTGTGGTAGTAATTTTTTTTGCAGCCCTTCACTTCTTATAGAACATTTCTAGGAGCACATTATTCATATACAGACCTTTTTGACATAAATGTAGGCTCGACAAAGTTTCAGTGGACTGTATTCTCTTATCCTTTTATATTTTTGGGGGGGGAAGGGAAAGAAATAAAAAAAGATAGTTGTTTATCAGCTATTTTATCTTTTTAATTTTTTGTTATAATTGTCTTTCCATTGACTTCTTGGCAGAAAACTGCACCTCCAAGCAGGAGATGGCTGGCAAAGTACAAAAGGGCTTTGGAGCAGTAAGTCTAAAGTCAGACTTTTTATTCTTTCGCTTTATCCCCTTTGCTCCTCTGGTGTCTGCAGCCTATTGAACACAAATAAGCCATTGGCTGGAGTACCACATCTTATGAATTACCCGGACATTAAATGTAACCTTAGAAAGGAGGCGCATTTTATTCTCTTAAGCAAACTGGCTCTCCACTCCATTCTCTATTTACATGGTGTGAGCCTACACACACACACACACACACACAAATGCACACATGCACACACACACATATACAGGGAGGCCATTAAACAAATTAAAAGGGATGAGGATGACTAATACCGTACTTTTGGAATCTGCAATTTGATTAGTCTGAGTTTAATATACAAAAGCAGCGCCAAAGCAGGAGGGCAGTCAAAGTGCTCTTTATTAACCTTCTACAATTAAATTATGGTGATGAATTTCACTATTCTGCCATACTAAAAGAGGTCTTATTATCTGATTGACTATGAAAGAAAGTCAGTACTTAGACGGGCGACTTGAATATAGTCACTGTGAAGCTCAATAGTTGTATGATTTTTTTTTAAAAAAAATTAACCAGTCCTTTTCCTTCCTCTCTTGCCGTTTTCCCTATCACCACTTTCCCATTTCAGTTTATTTTATCATTAATTAATTAATTAATTAATTAATTAATTAATTAATTAATTAATTAATTAGATTTGTATGCTGCCCCTCTCTGCAGACTTAATGATAAAGGTTGGGATGTTTTATTTTTGGTTTTACCCCTTTTATTCCTGTACAGTGGTACCTCTACTTACGAACGCCTCTATTTAAGAACTTATCTAGATAAGAAGCAGGTGTTCAAGATTTTTTTGCCTCTACTTAAGAACCATTTTCTACTTAAAGAACCCAAGCCCGGAAAAAATTCCCAGGAAATTTGAGAGCGGCACAAAGGCCCGGCCAGTTTCCTGCCATTCCCCCTTTAATCCTGGCCATCTCAGGCTTTTCTGGGCTGGCAGAGGAGCCTTTTGGTAGTGCTCCCTCTCTCGCCCACCTGTGTTTCTCTCTGGCGCAGTGCATGAGAGGTAGCCTCGTACTGGGTGTATGGGAGGCGCTTACTCCTCCTTGCTGCCTCAGAGTCCCTCTTTATTTTTTTTACGCCTTAAAGTTTCGGATTTTTTTCATTCCCCTCACCTCACCTTCTTCCTTCGGCAGCAACTGTCCTCCTCCTCTTCTTCTTCCTCCTCCTCCTCCCACCCAAATTCCGAGCTTTTATTTCTTTCCTAATGGGTTTGCACGCATTATTTGCTTCTACATTGATTCCTATGGGAAATTTGCTTCTACTTACAAACTTTTCTACTTAAGAACCTGGTCATGGAACGAATTAAGTTCTTAAGTAGAGGTACCACTGTACATCTATTCCCTAAGTGGATATTTATTTTTCCTCTTGGATATGACATTCACAGGGCCTTCTCTTTTCTCTTTTTCTTCCCTTTCGCCTCTCTTCTTCTCCTCTTTCCGACCAATATCCTTAGGGTCTTATAAATAAGGTGGGGTGGTGCAGTGGTTAGAGTGCAGCACTGCAGACTATTTCAGCTAACTGCTAGCTGTAGTTCAGCAGTTCAAATCTCACCACCGGCTCATTGTTGACTCAGCCTTCCATCCTTCCGAGGTGGGTAAAATGAGGACCCAGATTGGTGGAGCCAATGTGCTGATTCTGTAAGCCGCTTAGAGAGGGTTGTAAAAGCACTATGAAGCGGTATATAAAAGGGTCGCCCAGAAAGTAATGCACTACATTTTTTTCTTCAACAATTATTTATTGAACACAATGAAACTTACACACAAGAATGATGTTTCTTCTACACTCCCTATTTTTCCACATTTATTTATTTATTTATTTATTTTATTTATTTATTTATTGGATTTGTATGCCGCCCCTCAAACAGCATATAATAATAATCCAATACTAAAAACAGTTAAAAGCCCATTATTATAAAAACCAAACATACATACAGATATACCATGCATAAAATTGTAAAGGCCTAGGGGGAAAGAGTATCTCAATTCCCCCATGCCTGGCGGCAGAGGTGGGTTTTAAGCAGCTTACAAAAGGAAAGGAGGGTGGGGGCAATTCTAATCTCTGGGGGGAGTTGGTTCCAGAGGGCTGGGGCCACCACAGAGAAGGCTCTTCCCCTGGGTCCTGCCAATGTTTAGTTGACGGGACCCAGAGAAGACCCACTCTGTGGGACCTAACTGGTCGCTGGGATTCGTGCAGCAGAAGGCGGTCCCTGAGATAATCTGGTCCGATGCCATGAAGGGCACATAATCTCCATCCCATTTTATGGCCTTCCTCCAGCAAGACACCTGTTGGTACCACTCCTTGTTCTGGTTACAAAGTCATTTCTGCACTATAAGAATCACCTATAATGGCCTCAGCCTCTGCCCCGTCAAGCAACATTGTCTAGTTGATGGAACCTGGAGAAGGCCGACTCTGTGGGACCACAATGATGAATCCACATACAGATGGAAGGTTGAACAACTATCCTTGTGGTGTGACTGGAACAATCTAGAACTGAACACACTCAAAACCGTAGAAATGGTGGTAGACTTTAGGAGAAACCCTTCCACCTCTCACAATACTAGACAACACAGTATCAATAGTAGAGACCTTCAAATTTCTGGGTTCTATCATATCTCAAGACCTAAAATGGTCACCTAAAATAAAAAACATCATCAAAAAAGGACAAAAAAGGATGTTCTTTCTGCACCAGCTCAGGAAGCTCAAACTGCCCAAGGAGCTGCTGATGCAGTTCTACAGAGGAATCATTGAGTCTGTCATCTGCACCTCCATAACTGTCTGGTTTGGTTCTGCAACCCAACAGGACCGACACAGACTTCAGAGGATAATCAGAACTGCAGAAAAAACAATTGCTGCCAACCTGCCTTCCATTGAGGACCTGTATACTGCATGAGTCAAAAAGGGGGCGGTGAAAATATTTACTGACACCTCACATCCTAGACAACAAACTGTTTCAACTCCTACCCTCAAAACGTTGCTACAAAGTACTGCACACCAAGACAACTAGACACAAGAACATTTTCCCTCGAACACCATCATTCTACTAAACAAATAATTCCCTCAACACTTTTTACTAAGTCTGCATTTCTATTTTGACTAGTTTTTTCTCATCATTCCTATCATCATTTTCCTCCCACTTAGGACTGTAACTTGTTGCTTGTATCCTAAGATTTTTATTAATATTGATTGTTTCTTCATTGCTTATTTGACCCCTATGAAAATCATTAAGTGTTGTACCACATGATTCTTGACAAATGTATATTTTCTTTTATGTACACTGAGAGCATAAGCACCAAGACAAATTCCTTGTGTGTCCAATCACTCTTGGCCAATAAAGAATTCTATTCTATTCTATTCCATTCCAGTCCAGCCCAGCCCAGCCCAGCCCATTCCATTCCATTCCATTCCATTCCATTCTATTCTATTCTAACCGTTTGCTGGGATTCATGATTTATATAGCTTTCCAGTGGAGAAACCTATAGGATCAGAGAATTTTCAGGATATGATAATAGTTCATTTGCCAACTAGGAGAATATGTTCAACTTACTGATATATTTGAGAAAATTGCAGAAATAGCAAATTTTATTTGAATATAGTTTTTCCTTCAAGAAGAGAAATATACCTTACCTCATCAAGTAATGAGATACTGTGTAGATCCTTGTATTTTATATTTAAGGTAGATGAAAGGAAAGAAAAAGTCCTAACTGAAAACAGAACCAAAGAAAAAAAGAAACAAACGACAAAGGGGACTGGTAAATAATGAGGCTGTACTCAGGCTTGCTGAAGAAGTTTATGTCTTGAAGAGGCTGGCTGGCTCTTTCAATCCATGTGACAAATTTCTTCCTCTGCTCAATTAATGTAATTTTGTGAGATAAGGGTACAGATTCCTATCCAACTGTCCACAAGAGTAATTAGCAGTATATTCAGAACAGCTGGCTTAAAATACAAATCCCAAGTTATATGTGGTGCATAGAACAGTGGCACCTTGGCGATTGAAATTTGAGGAGCCCTCGCTAAGCTTTTCTTCAGACTCTGCTCCGAAATTAATTTGTTCAGAGGGAGGGAGGGAAGAAGAGAGAGGGAGAGGGAGAGAGAGAATAACAAAATGAATGTTTTGTCTTTATTGCGCCTGCTTTTCCTTTTATTGCTCAGTTCTGCTTTGGTTGCAGCTCTCTAGCTTAGCCAGGGCTAACACGAAGCTACAAACAGCAAAGAAGTGCTGTGGGGAAATTGTAGCCCAAACTGTAACACCTCAAATCAGGGAGAACGGTGAATTATGGGTGTAAAATTAGTCTTTGAACAAGTAACACGAGGCCTTTCTATCTATCTTTCCATTTCATGCATCCCTTGCTCTGGATATGATCTATTTATATTATACACGGTGATGGATCATTACATTAAATTCATATATTATAGCTGGCAACAGTAAGTAAGAATCTCTGGTGTTTTATATTAAAAAAAAGCTTTAACAAAGGTAGATGTAGTCAGTAGATGAACTGTCAGGTTACATTAGAATTGCCAGTGACAGAACTGAAAATATTTATTTGTCTGTCTGTCTGTCTGTCTGCCAGCCTGCCTCTGCCTGCCTGCCTGCCTGCCTGCCTGCCTGCCTGCCTGCCTGCCTGCCTGCCTGCCTGCCTGCCTGCCTGCCTGCCTGCCTGCCTATCTATCTATCTATCTATCTATCTATCTATCTATCTATCTATCTATCTATCTATCTATCTCTCTCTATCTCTCTCCTATCTATCTATCTATCTATCTATCTATCTATCTATCTATCTCTCTCTCTCTCTATCTCTCTCCTATCTATCTATCTATCTATCTATCTATCTATCTATCTATCTATCTATCTATCTATCATCCATCCATCCAGTACCACGTACATACATTGAAAATGTAGAAATAAGGTAATAACAAAAATGCTTCTATATCAGAAACTTTATGTGATAGAGCAAAACTAAGCATATTTTTGGAATCAGCACATCAAACTCTGTGAAACAGACATATTACCTTTGCTGATGATTTTTTTGTGTTGACCAGTAATAGCATCTAAGAATATAAGCAGTTTCAAAGAAAGTGGGGGATAGGTTTCTAAAATTAGGCTACTAAGGTGGATTAAATTAAATATTTCTAGATATTGAGGGAGCCCTTTAAGTATTGCTCTCAGGGTTCCAAACGCAATTGGTATAACAATGGATTTCTCCCGCCCCCATAAATGTTTAACTTTGACCTGAAAGTATTTTGCATTTATTTTCCAATAATTTTTCCTCAACTCTCCTGTCACCCATGTCAAAGGCAATGAATTGAAGGTACAAGCAAAAAGTTTAACATGGAATTAAAATTAAATTTAAAAAATTTAAAGTGTGGTTGTGACTGAGTTGATTGACTGTTTTTAATATTTAATATTTAGCTTGTAGTTTTTAATTATTTGTATATGCATTGTTTTATGTTGTATCTTGTGAGCCGCCCCGAGTCTTCGGAGAAGGGTGGCATACAAATATAAATAAACAAACAAACAAATAAATAAATGAATGAATGAATGAATGGATAAATAAATAAATAAATAAATAAATAAATAAATAAATAAATAAATAAATTGTGGTTGTGACTGAGTTGATTGACTGTTTTTAATATAGTGGGATTTTTATCTTGTAGTTTTTAATTATTTGTATATGCATTGTTTTATGTTGTATCTTGTGAGTCGCCCCGAGTCTTCGGAGAAGGGTGGCATACAAATCTAATTAATTAAATAAACAAATAAATAAATAAATAAATGAATGAATGGATAAATAAATAAATAAATAAATAAATTGTGGTTGTGACTGAGTTGATTGACTGTTTTTAATATAGTGGGATTTTTATCTTGTAGTTTTTAATTATTTGTATATGCATTGTTTTATGTTGTATCTTGTGAGTCGCCCCGAGTCTTCGGAGAAGGGTGGCATACAAATATAAATAAATAAATAAACAAATAAATAAATGAATGAATGAATGAATGGATAAATAAATAAATAAATAAATAAATAAATTGTGGTTGTGACTGAGTTGATTGACTGTTTTTAATATAGTGGGATTTTTATCTTGTAGTTTTTAATTATTTGTATATGCATTGTTTTATGTTGTATCTTGTGAGCCGCCCCGAGTCTTCGGAGAAGGGTGGCATACAAATCTAATTAATTAATTAATTAAATAAATAAATAAATAAATAAATGAGTGAGTGAGTGTGTGAGTGAATGGATGGATGAACGAACGAACGAACAAACAAACAAACAAACAAACAAATATTATCAACAACTCTGGAAAGGGATTTTTCCATTGTTTAGGCAAAATGAAAGATGACTATATATATATATTGCAGGTCGGGATGGATTCTAACTTACCTCGCTGCCACATCACTTCCTCCTGCACTGTGTGACCATGCTTCAGGGGCACGTACACGCATGCATGCATGTGCAGTGACAACCCCCCCCAAAAAGCCCAAAATAAGATGGTGACCGCATGCACAGTGCCCTAAAAGTCAATTTCTTCACTTGTGCAATAGAAAACAAAACCTGGAAAAAAAACATCCCCCCCTCCCCAAATAATAAAATAATTTTTTTAAAAAAATACTCCCCCCAAAAAGCTGAAAACAAGACAGCATGCAATGGGCTGGAAACTCGACTTCTGTACATGTCCAGAAGGGGGAAAAAACCTCAGAAAAAAATTCTTTAAAAAATGAGGATGGCACCCACAGACCGGGGTTCCATGACATCATCATGACATCAGTAGCAGGTCGCTATCAGTTCAGGCATACCAGTCCAAACCGGGGGGAACCCACCTCTGTCGTAGATTTATTTATTTTATTTATTATTTTATTTATTCAATTTTTATGCTGCCCTTCTCCTTAGACCCAGGGCGGCATACAACATGTTAGCAATAGCACTTTTTAACAGAGCCAGAGTATTGCCCCCACAATCCGGGTCCTCATTTTACCCACCTCGGCAGGATGGAAGGCTGAGTCAACCTTGAGCTGGTGATGAGATTTGAACTGGTTATTTTCAGGTTTTTTCCATGATTCCTAATTACGTGGAAAGCATATCCGAGCCTCAAGCCGAGTTTAAAATAATTTTATGCGATTACAGGGATGTTCAGGCCCAGATGTTCTTTATGACAATGTGTCCTTCACAGCTGTGCTAATGTCAGGAAGACCTGAGTCAGCTTTCCACAGCAGGGCTATTTCCACAAGGTTAATCGTTTAATAGGCATGCTGTCCTCCACTAGGAAAACTTCCTTTCACAGTAAAAAGTGTTTTTCCGGTGGAGCTTTGCTTTTTTAAAAAAAAAAAAAATGTGGAGAGGCCCAAAATGGCTTCAGGTTCTTATCCAAACCAAAGCAGTGATAACAGAGATAAAAAGATGGGCTTCCTATTTGAGTCAGACTTAAATTTTGTCTGTTTTGTCCTGCTGAAAAATTGTGAAAAACAGTTATTTGTCTGTGCCGTCTGTCTGTCTGTCTGTCTGTCCGTCCGTCTGTCTGTCTGTCTGTCTCTCTCTCTCTCTTTCTCTCTCTCTCTCTATCTATCTATCTATTATCTATCTATCTATCTATCTATCTATCTATCTATCTATCTATCTATCTATCTATCTATTCGACTTCTATGCCACCCAATCCCATGTAATATCAGTCATAAACTATTTGTCTGTCTGTCTGTCTGTCTGTCTGTCTCTCTCTCTCTATCTCTCTATCTATCTATCTATCTATCTATCTATCTATCTATCTATCTATTCGACTTCTATGCCACCCAATCCTGTGTAATATCAGTCATAAACTATTTGTCTGTCTGTCTGTCTGTCTGTCTGTCTGTCTGTCTCTCTCTCTCTCTCTCTATCTATCTATCTATCTATCTATCTATCTATCTATCTATCTATCTATCTATCTATCTATCTATTCGACTTCTATGCCACCCAATCCTGTGTAATATCAGTCATAAACTATTTGTCTGTCTGTCTGTCTGTCTCTCTCTCTCTATATCTATCTATCTATCTATCTATCTATCTATCTATCTATCTATCTATCTATCTATCTATCTATTCGACTTCTATGCCACCCAATCCCGTGCAATATCAGTCATAAACTATAAAAACCTCAATTGTAAAACCCATGCTAAAACTATAAACCCATATTATAAAACCCAGATATACAATCTATCAGAACAACATACTGACCATCCCAATCAAACAGAACTCAGCCATGCCAGATGTTAAAATTCATGGCTACCAGGCCTGCCAGAAATGCTTTATTCGCTCTGGGCAGTCCAGAGAAAGGAAAATTGGAACTTTTTAAAAACACTGCAGGACGCGGGACAAATTGTTAAAAATTGGGACTGTCCCAACAAAAGCGGGATGTCTGGTCACCTTACCATAACACCACCTATTATTAGTGGAAAGGGCAATGGTCTGTTGCCCCAAGGCAGGTTGCCAGCAATGGTCTGCAAGGCAGACTTCACGAAATCTGGCTGCTTCTGCTGGATGGGTGAGCTCCCTCCTTTACGCCTCCCTCCTTCTGACCTCTCCTTCCTCTTGGATACAAAGCACAAAAGGCAATGCTGCAGCTCAAGACGATTTCATTTATATCAGATCACCGAGGAGTTTTTCCTGCTACTGCCATCGATGGCTCTTGTGGGGTGGGAAGAGTGTGCAAGTTCATTTATTTTCCCGTATTAGGTTAGAACACATGTTATTGTGCTTAATTTTTTTTCAGTCTTCAAACCTGGGCTGTAACAAAAACAAACAATCTAAGCTGTATAGTCCTCAATTTTTCCCAATGTCTAAGTTGGGCTAATCAAAGTGTTCTTTGATAGGATGAGTTCTCCTAAGTGGTGCAACCCTTCTTTACTGCGCTGTTTATTTATTTCGGTTAACAACCAACCTTTCAGAATGGATTGTGGTAATTAACCGAGGTACCACTGTACATACTTACTACCACCACTGTGTCCCCTCTCCATCCATGGGGGCAGCAGCCTATTACTGGCTTCCTGGTGTAAAGGGCATTCCTACCAATTCTATTTACTCATATGTTGCGTAATAGTCCATGCCAGTGAAATTAATGTGTTTTCTATTTATTTTTATTTGGCCTTTAAAATTCATTTTTTCCACTAGTGTGTGTGTGTTTGTGTGTGTTATTGATTAATAAACTGAAAAGAATTGCAATACATTCTATAGTTAGGTTTTGTTTAGTGAATGCTCTTTTTTCATAACATGAATAAAGGGGTCGGTTTTATAATTTCTATAATGCCATATTTGTCCCCCACTCCACATGCACACTTATTGTTCTATGAGAGAAACAAAAACCACTTAACCACCTTAAATGACAATGAATCAAGCAATTTGAGACAACTGTATGTGTGTATCTTCAGTCAACATCCTCTTTCCTCTCTCCCTCCTTTCCTCACTGGTTGTGGATGTGTTCTTTGATGAAAACTAAACATGGGTTGAAAAGACAAGAGAGAGAGAAACCAGAAGAAAGGTACTTTAGAAGAACAACATGTCCCTTTATCTTCTTCCACTCTGAATGAAAAGCTGAACAAAAAGGCATATGGAGGCCATAGCACAGAGTTTTTCTTTTCTGTTTGTGTAAACAGAAAAGCAAACCAAAGTAATTCGCGTGGACATTACTAAGTATTATGTACCTGAAAGACACAAAAAGATCTGACAAAACAAAGTTCAAATTTCATTTTTATGCATTTCAACCCCTTTGGGATGTCAACCAAGGGAGTATACTCTCCTATTGTACATTTCTAAAGAAAGCCAGTTTTGATAGTTTTCATGCAGAACAAATGCAATGGTTTTTCACTGGGAGAGTAAAATACTATCCCTAAAGTTCAAATGCCTGCTGCAGGATTTAATCTATCACAACATTAAGCTGGAAAAATTGCAGGGCCATCAAAAAGGCATTTCAAGATATTTGTCCAGTGATTACTTGTCATAGATACTAGTTATCCAGTTCTTCTGAGATATCAAACCACAGCATTACCCCAGATCACTGATTTATTATCCTAACGGTAGGTTCATTTTGGTATACAATAATAATAATAATAATAATAATAATAATAATTATTATTATTATTATTATTTTATTTATTTATTTATTAGATTTGTATGCCACCCCTCTCCGAAGACTCGGGGCGGCTAACAACAATATAAAAAAACCCACAATGTAAACAAATCTAATATTAAAAATAATCTTAAAAAGCCCAATTTAAAGAACCACTCATACATACAAGCATACCATGTATAAATTCTATAAGCCTAGGGGTAAGAGAAATTTCAATTCCCCCATGCCTGACGACAGAGGTGGGTTTTAAGGAGCTTGCGAAAGGCAAGGAGGGTGGGGGCAACTCTGATATCTGGGGGGAGCTGGTTCCAGAGGGTCGGGGCCGCCACAGAGAAGGCTCTTCTCCTGGATCCCGCCAAACGACATTGCTTAGTCGATGGGACCCGGAGAAGGCCAACTCTGTGGGACCTAAGCAGTCACTGGGATTTGTGCGGCAGAAGGCGGTCCCGGAGATATTCTGGTCCGATGCCATGTAGGGCTTTATAGGTCATAACCAACACTTTGAATTGTGACCGGAAATTGATCGGCAACCAATGCAGACTGCGGACTGTTGGTGTAACATGGGCATACCTTGGGAAGCCCATGATTGCTCTCGCAATAATAATAATAATAATAATAATAATAATAATAATAATTTAATAATTTATTAGATTTGTATGCCACCTCTCTCCGAAGACTTGGGGCGGCTCACAACAATAATAACAATGTTACAATGGAACAAATCTAATATTAAAAAACATCTAAAAACCTCTAAAACAAATAATAGTCATGATTCAGAGTGATTTTTATTAAATAATTTATTTATCTTCATCACTATCATATTACACCCAGTAACAGGGTTATGATGTCTACTTTATAGAGAACACTCTTTTCAAAGGGTGTGTGAAAGGGATTTGTATCTAAAAGCCTCTTCTTCCCAGACAGATTTCAGAAACTAAAAGAGCCATGGTGATGCAGAAGTTAGAATGCAGTATTGCAGGCTAATTCTGCCGACTGCCAGGAGTTCGATCATAACTGGCTCAGGACTGACACAGCCTTCCATCCTTCCGAGGTCAGTAAAATGAGGATCCAGACTGTTGGTGGCAATATGCTGACTCTGCCTTAGAGACAGATTTAAAGAGCTGTGAAGGGAATCCCAGTGACCGATTAGGTCCCACCGAGTTGGCCTTCTCCGGGTCCTGTCGACTAAACAATGTCATTTGGCGGGTCCCAGGGGAAGAGCCTTCTCTGTGGTGGCCCCGACCCTCTGGAATCAGCTCCCCCCTGAGATTAGAACTGCCCCCACCCTCCTTGCCTTTCGTAAACTCCTTAAAACCCACTTCTGCCGTCAGGCATGGGGGAACTGAGATAACTTCCCCAGGCCTATACTGTTTATGTATGGTATGTTGTGTGCATGTTTTTAAATTATGGGTTTTTAGTTTTAATTATTAGATTTGTATTATATATTGTTTTCTATTACTGTTGTGAGCCGCCCCGAATCTACGGAGAGAGGCGGCATACAAATTTAATAAATAAATAAATAAATAAATAAATAAATAAATAAATAAATAAATATAAGTCTAAGGGTTATTGCTATTGTTTAAAAGTCCTTTCTTCCGTGAGATATTCTACATTTCTTTCTAAATTAAAGCTATTATTTATAAATGATAGAATG
The DNA here is from genome assembly GCF_031021105.1 of Erythrolamprus reginae. NCBI lineage: Eukaryota > Metazoa > Chordata > Lepidosauria > Squamata > Dipsadidae > Erythrolamprus > Erythrolamprus reginae. The sequence continues at coordinate 74,812,680 of NC_091955.1, forward strand.
ACACATGGAGTGGGAAAGCAGAAATATAGCGTCCCTACTTTGCGGATTTTACTTTATCGTGGGTGGTCCTAGAACATAACACCCGCGATAAATGAGAGATCACTGTATAGCAGTGTTTCCCAACCTTGGCAACTTGAAGATATTTGGATTTCAACTCCCAGAATTCCCCAGCCAGCGAAGGCTGCCTGGGGGATTCTGGGAGTTGAAGTCCAGATATCTTCAAGTTGCCAAGGTTGGGAATCACTGCTGTATAGGACATCATGAAATTCAGGAAGGGAGGCTTAGACTTCTACTGCTGTGTTGTGGTAGCCATTAACCTTTTGTTTCCTGTGTTGTATGTAGCTTTCCCCCCACATGTTTACGTTGTTGACCACAGAAATTAAATCCGGTTTCTACTTCAAGTATAATTTATTATTAATCTGCCCTACTTAAAATGGCTATCTGGTCTTTCTTTTTTAATCATCTTTGCTCTTTCTGTTCCCAGATTTTAAAGATTGGGGACTATTATGTAACAGATGGTCTGACAGACCTTCAAGTTTGGCGCAGAAAATAGTAGCAGTGGTGTAAGTAATCAGAAAATAGACGCTCATGAATTTTAACTCTCTTCTAACAAAAGAATTCAAGGGGGCAAGCACTGGTCTATCGGTTGCCGAAGTAATTAAAAGACTTAGATGACTCTCTTGGACGTAGCATCTTTTCACTGTTACAGGCTGTTTATGCTGGATTAGCCCTGTTGATGTCCCACTCTTTTATATATGAATAACACTAGAACAAAAGAAGAAGCTAGTCTTAATCCAGAAATTGATACATTCCAACAAGCATCAATCAGGGTCCTTCTTTTATCCTCAGATTAAAACGACAGCATGATATCACGATAGAACACATCAAAACAAAAGGATTGACATTTTTCATTTTCAGTTTTAATGGTGTTTCTCAAGGAAAGGTAAATTATTGGATTACTAGTATACAGGTTCTAACAACTGAAAGAATAAAACCAGCAAAAGTTGATGTAACTAATAAGTATCTGTGAATAATTTTGGAATTTCAAAAATATTCTCTACTCTTCTTTAGAAACTTGTATTCTAAATATTCTCTACTTTACAGGACTGTTAATATTTTTCCAGGCAAATAATAGACAACCTCTTGATTTTGTATTGTTCTTTACAAAGAGAGTTGAATTAGAATAGGGCAATTTTCATTACTGTTGTTAGTTATGGGTGTTCTTCAGCTATTAAAACTAAATGAATGAAAAATCTGGGAGCCAAGAAAATAGTTACATTACTATAACTCTATCCAGAATATGCAATGTGGAATCAATTATACAAGGTAATAAGAAGAAGAAGAAGAAGAAGAAGAAGAAGAAGAAGAAGAAGAAGAAGAAGAAGAAGAAGAAAGAAGAAGAAGAAGAATTCTGAAGCATAACACACCAGACATCCTGATTGTGGAGAAAAAGAAAGTATGGATCAACCCCAGGAGACAGCAGAATTGAGGAGAAGCAGCTAGAAAAATTAGTGAAATACAAAAACCTAAAAATCGAGCTGCAACGACTCTGGCATAAGCCAGTGAAAGTGGTCCCAGTGGTACTTGGCACGCTGGGCGCAGTGCCAAAGAATCTCAGCGGACATTTGAAAACCGTCAGAATTGACAAAATTTCCATCTGTCAATTGCAAAAGGCCGCTTTGCTGGGATCCGCACACATAATTCGCCGCTACATCACGCAGTCCTAGGTGCTTGGGAAGCGCCCAACTGGTGATGAAATACGAAATCCAGCATAGTGATCTCGTTTGCTGTGTTGTACTGACATAATAATAATAATAATAATAATAATAATAATAATAATAATAATAATAATAATAATTTATTAGATTTGTATGCCGCCCCTCTCCGAAGACTCCTGCACAATTAATGAAAATTCCTTCCTGGACCAGAAGTCCCTTCTTACACACACTCATGCCTTAACCAGTTTGTATGTGCGTTATTACAATGTGTTATATGGGGTTATCCTTGAAGAACATTCAAAATCTGCAATTGCACCAGAATTAGGTTGCTTTAGTATGTATACTTCGGAAACTTCAGATCGTGCAGAATGCAGCTGCGAGAGCAATCATGGGCTTTCCCAAATATGCCCATGTTACACCAACACTCCCCAGTCTGCATTGGTTTCCGATCAGTTTCCGATCACAATTCAAAGTGTTGGTTATGATCTATAAAGCCCTTCATGGCACCGGACCAGATTATCTCAGGGACCACCTTCTGCTGCACGAATCTCAGCGACCAGTTAGGTCCCACAGAGTGGATCTTCTCCGGGTCCCGTCAACTAAAGAATGTCGCTTGGCGGGACCCAGGGGAAGAGCCTTCTCTGTGGCGGCCCCGGACCTCTGGAACCAACTCCCCTCAAAGATTAGAATTGCCCCCACCCTCTTTGCCTTTCGTAAGCTGCTTAAAACCCATCTCTGCCATCAGGCATGGGGTAATTGAGACCCTCTTCCCCCTAGGCCTTTACAATTCTATGCATGGTATGTATGTATGTATGTTTGGTTTTTTATATTAATGGGTTTTTAATTGTTTCTAACATCAGACTACTATTGTACACTGCTTTATTGTTGCTGTTAGCCGCCCCGAGTCTCCGGAGAGGGGCGGCATACAAATCCAATAAGTAAATAAATAAATAAATAAATACTTACCTAACACCTGTACTTTTAAAAAAAATATGTTCTGATAGTTTTGTTTCAGGAGATACACAAAGTTACCCACCTTCCAGATCATTTTTATCAGCTGTACCATGTGAGAATTATCTGAGGGCAAGTAAATGCAAGAATCAAATTCTTACGAGATCACTGGGACAATAATAGACTGGTCACTGGGGAGAATCTGGCCACTAGATTGGATAACAACAGAGACACTTTTTTCGGTTTCCTACTGCTGTGACCCAGTCCATCTGCTTCTCTTTGACCATATGTTAAACAACTATCAAAGACTCCACAGACACTGGAATGTTACACATCGAATGTATTTCAGTTTCTCTGAAATGGCATAGAAATGCTACTGTTTTGAACTCCTCTTTCAAGAAGCGATATTTATTCTTGGAGCTTAAGACTTCCCTCCGAGTATTGATATATGCCGCCTCGAGTCGCTTTGAGAAGGGCGGCATAGAAATCTAGTAAATAATAATAATAATAATAATAATAATAATAATAATAATAATAATAAACAACAGATGTATATTTGTATAGACTATTTTGGATTTAGATTCGGAAACATTAAGCTTATACTTTTATCAGACAATTTTAATTCTTTTATTGGTGAATTTTTAAAAAGTGCATATGAATGTATGTATTTATAGCAGCAATAATATAAAGGTCAATTCATGAACATATTTCAGTGTCTTGTATACACATGTGTGCATGATATATAGAAAAAAGTGAAGAGAAAGTGCATCAGGAAAATAGCTAAAAATGAAAAGCAGTTTGGGATTCTCTGTACACGACCTCAAATGTCAGATATATATATAGAAAAATATTGCTAATCAACAATCTTACAAGTCACTAAAAGCGGTAGATGGGGAGTGCTTTAGCTCAATTTGTTTCATCTTTACTATCACTTTCAGTCACTCGAAAGGAAGGAAGAAAGGAAGGAGTATTTGATTCCTGCAAATTCAATTCAATTTCAAATGATTATTCCCATAAATACACCACCAGATTTTTTTTAAAAACCCAGACATAATAGTTTATGCATTAATTCTGTTTTCTAGATTAGTCATGGTGAAACTATATAACCTAAGTTGTTGTTGTTGTTAGTTGCGAAGTTGTGACTGACCCATTGCGATCCCCATGGACATCGTTCCTCCAGGCCTCTCTGTCCTCTACTATCCCCTGGAATCGTTTAAGTTCATGCCGACTGTTTCAGTGACTTCATCCAGTCACCTCATTCTCTGTTGTCCCCTTCTTTTGTTCTCAATCATTCCCAGCATTAGGCTCTTCTCCAGTAAGTCTTTCCTTCTTGTTAGATGGGCAAAGCATTTGAGTTTCATCTTCAGGATCTGGCCTTTTAAAGAGCAGTCAGGGTTGATCTCCTCTAGGACTGATTTGTTTGTTGCCTTGCAATCCAAGGTACTCGCAGGAATCTTCCCTAACCCCAAAGGTCTCAATTCTTTGGTGCTCAGTCTTCCTTATGGTCCAAATTACACAGCCATTCATTGCAACTGGGAAAACCATAGCCTTGACTATATGCACTTTGGAGTATGCTAAGTTTGCCATGGCTTCCCTCCCAAGGAGCAAGCATCTTTTAATTTCTTGGCTGCAGTCCTCAGAAACAATATGAATATTTTTTAATGAAGAAACCACCCAAAGAAATTGAATTCTCTATCATAGGTCAGTGACATTAAACAGTGAATTTGTTTTTAGACAGCTGATTGGTTTGCCAATAGAATTTTCCATTCTGATTTCCAATTTGAAGCAAATGGGAGTGGTTTTATCAAGTAAATGTTCCTCCAGATAATCCTGACGTATACTAATTGGTTCCTCCAACTCTGTCACTCCCAACATTCTCTAATAAGGTCCATTGGGGATATTCTAAATCAGTCTTTTACAACTTTGGCAATTTTCATATATGTGGACTTCAACTTACAGAATTCTGAATGTTGAATCCACATATCTGAAATTTGCCAAGGGACTAAAAAAAACACCCTTATTTGGGCCCTGGAATTCTAAAGTCTGGGTATGACGTGACCTTATTATTATTATTTATTATTATTTATTGGATTTGTATGCCTCCCCTCTCCGCAGACTCGGGGTGGCTAACAACAATGATAAAAAACAACATGTAACAATCCAATTTAATAAAACAACTAAAAACCCTTATTATAAAAACCAAACATACACACAAACATACCATACATAACTTGTAATGGCCTAGGGGAAGGAATATCCTAACTCCCCCATGCCTGGCGACAAAGGTGGGTCTTAAGTAATTTGCAAAAGACAAGGAGGGTGGGGGCCGTTCTAATCTCTGGGGGGAGTTGATTCCAGAGGGCCCGGGCCTCCACAGAGAAGGCTCTTCCCCTGGGGCCCGCCAAATGACATTGTTTGGTCGACGGGACCCAGAGAAGGCCAACTCTGTGGGACCTTACCGGCCGCTGGGATTCGTGCGGTAGAAGGCGGTTCCGGATGTATTCTGGCCCAATGCCATTCTTCAGAGAGAATGAAATACCACCATGGAAAAGGCCAACTAATTTAAAGCCACATGCTGCTGATGGCTCCTCAACATAATCTATCCCTCCAGCATTCTTCTCCAATATACCACTTAAGCTTTTAATAAGTGCTTTCTATAGTTTTCTCTTCCTTTCATGATCTGGATTCCAAAACACCTACATAAAAACCCCTGTTTTACGTGTTCATTATTTATACACTGGGATTCTTGACATGGAAGAAGAAGAAGATTAGAATTGACATTTGGGCAATAAAGTCAATTGGGTTTCCATGCAACTTATGCAGTGCTTCAGAAGATTAATCTTTCGATCAAAGCAAGGAAATATATGCTCTACATACTATGATACTATAGTTTAACTTTGATTTCCACTGTGTTATGTTTATGCATTTTTATGTTGTAAGCCAAACCTGAGTCTCTTGAGAAGGGAGACCTAGAAATCAAATAAATAAATAAATAGTATTTCTCAGATTTCTCCAGCACTCCGTGGACTGCATTGGCTGCCTATTGGTTTCTGGACACAATTCAAAGTGTTGGTTATGACCTATAAAGCCCTACATGGCATCAGTCCAGATTACCACTGGGACCGCCTTCTGCTGAATGAGTCTCAGCAACCGGTTAGGTCCCACAGAGTTGGCCTTCTCTGGGTCCTGTCAATTTGACAATGTCGTTTGGCCAGGCCTGGGGAAGAGCCTTCTCTGTGGGGGCCCTGGCCCTCTGGAATAGCTCCCCCCAGAGATTCACACTGTCCCCAACCTCCTCGCCTTCCCGAAAAGTTTAAAGACCTATATATGGCTTGGGGCCATTAGACCTTAGCTCCCTGGCCGACGAGTGTAGTTTGTCTTGCTGTGTGAATGGGAATGAATGATTTTAAATGTTATTAAAAAGTTTTTTAGTTATATTAATTGGATTTTTTAGATATGTTTATTGTTTATTGTTTTGATATGTTATGTTTTGATATGTTACAAATCAAATCAAATCATTCATAGATAGATAGATAGATAGATAGATAGATAGATAGATAGATAGATAGAAAAAAAGAAAGAAAGATTGATAGGTAGTAGGTAGGTAGGTAGATTGTTATCTTCCGCTATCTTCAACTGATAAAGATTTTGTTAAGTAATTTATAGTGCAGGAGAATATGTCTAGCAAAGTATTGTCCTAATATCAGATTAGGACCCATTGGGAGTGGGCAGCATAGAAGTCAGATAGATAGATAGATAGATAGATAGATAGATAGATAGATAGATAGATAGATAGATAGATAGATAGATAGATAGATAGATAAGAGTTTCAGTGTAGCTGCATAGACATACACCCTTGGAAAAATTCAGATGCAGAACTTAAATACTTGAAGCAGCGGTTTCTGATAGCGCACTATTTCTGTTTTAAGCACAGTATCAAACCCCGCCCGTCCAAATTTCCAAACTTGATTCCAGGAAAAGTAGCACTGTCCAAATATAGTATTTTTTTTTTTTTGAATGCACAAAAGAGGCCACAGACTATTGGCTGACGCTCAAGCTCTGAAGAAGACGCAAGCTTGAACTTGCTTGGAGCAGAATACTGTTATCTTGTGTCAGTAGACACTGCCTCCAGTCTCTCTATCCGTTTGGCCACTCTAATTAATGATCTTTTAACTGGACTGTCAGTCCTGCTTAAACCTGAGTGTTGCCAGTTGCTTCCTTCATCGGGCCAACCAATGGGAGCCAGGCGAGTCACTCCAGCCCCCCACCGTCCCAGTGGCTCTGAGCCTATGGCGGCCCAGTTTAATAGGGCATTCAGAGCTCATTAGGGAGAAAACACATCAGGACTGACCGCTCCAGTACTACACGTTGCCACTAATAGCCTCAGTGAACAGAATCGTTTCTGTTTCTGCTCACTTGTTGTTGAGTCTTTTCAGTGTCAACAAGTGGTCATGTCGGCAGGAGCTCGCCATTCGGCCCGGGCAGTTTTATCCGTTGCTCTTCCGAGCCAGACTTGTGTCCTCTGGCATTGTTTGGCACCACAATGAAGCCTGAGCAATTACAAAGGCATCACAGCCATTCATCATCAGCTCACGCATTCGCCCCTGCAATATTGGCTGCCAAACCATTCAGCCCATCGGGTTGGCACAGGGAACGAGTGCCCATAAAACACAAATCATTTCATAAATTAACCCCTTCCTCCATCAGGCCTCATCTCCGGAACCAGAACAATCAAGAAATCACAATTGGAGTGGAAATTAAATTGGGCGAGGGAGTGATTACAACTCTCTCTCCCACACAGGGGGATAAGCACACAATAGGTAGAAGAAGGTGGGAGGTTTTTTATTTATTTATTTATTGTCAAGTATGTATTGGTGGTATACAAAGAAATAACATGGTTTATACACCTGATATTGGTACCAATAAGAGAGAAGGTTAGGTGGCGGAAATTAGTGCTACAGATAAAAGTGCAACCTGGTGTTTTAGCCTCATGGCAGTTTATCTGATTCATTGTTTCGTCAAGATCGTGGCTTTTGTGCTGTTCAAGATTGTGTGTGGACTCTCTGGACTTTAGAATTGGACTCAATTTCCCAGTTATTGGGTGGGCAATTGGATTGCATTTAACCTGTGCCTTGTGTGTACCAGAAAATCCCTTTGACATTTAAAAAGGGAGCTGTTTCTGTTTTTTCTGTTTATTTTATTTATTTATTTATTCATTTGTCCAATACACAAACACATAGGAAGAAAAATAGACATGTAGTAATATATAAGGGTAAAAGTGAACTTAGAGGAGAGGATATATGAAAGAAAGAAAATATACATGATAAGTGAGAGAAAGGAAAGAAAATTGGTCAGGGGACGAAAGATACACCAGTGCACTTATGTACGCCCCTGTTTATAAAAACTTTTGGGTTTTCCTTTTATCGTGTGGTGTGTGTCTTCCTGGAGTAATTATGGGCGGTTGAAACACACTGGCAGAACAGTTTGTAGAGTCACTGGGGCAAAAGTAGAAAAGGATACTGTATATGCAATGCATTTGCAGGATGTCCTTGCCCTATAAGAAGCCATTAGTTGGCTCAGAAGTTGATCAATGACTGCTGTCCTCCACATGTCTCTGCCTTCAAACATTTGCTTTTTAATTGATTTTTCACATTTTGGAACCACTCAGAGAGGGGTCCAAAGGCGGGCTACAAAAATGGTGGAAGGTCTTAAGCATAATATTTATCAGGAAAGACTGCATGAACTCAATCTGTATAGTCTGGAGGACAGAAGGGAAAGGGGGGACATGATTGAAACATTTAAATATGTTAAAGGGTTAAATAAGGTTCAGGAGGGAAGTGTTTTTAATAGGGCACAATCTGAGGGTAGTTGAAGGAAAGATCAGAAGCAACGTGAGAAAATATTATTTTACTGAAAGAGTGGTAGATGCTTGGAACAAACTTCCAGCAGACGTGGTTGGTAAAACCACAGTAACTGAATTTAAACATGCCTGGGATAAACATATATCCACCCTAAGATAAAACACAGGAAATAGCATAAGGACAGACTAGATGGACCATGAGGTCTTTTTCTGCTGTCAATCTTCTTTGTTTCTATGTTTCTATAAGATTGGGAATAGTTTACTACTGTAAATTTCTGATAAATTTACTGCATTGTATGATAAACATTTTGCCTAATATTAACCCCAACCATATTTGGAAGCTACAAAAATAAAGATTCAGACTTTGGCTTTAATTTTGAAATTATTGCATCCAATGAAATTTATTTGAAGAAAAAAACAAGGACAGGGACATTAGGCACGCTGGTGCACTTATTTATTTATTTATTTATTTTATTTTATTTATTTTATTGGATTTATATGCCCCCCCTCCAAAGACTTATCTATCTATCTATTTATTTGTTTGTTTGTTTGTTTATTTATTTATTTGTTTGTTTGTTGGATTTGTATGCCGCCCCTCTCCGTGGACTCGGGGCGGCTAACCACAGTGACAAAAAACAGAATGTAAAAATCCAATACTACAACAGCTAAAAACCCTTGTTATAAAACCAATCATACATACAAACATACCATGCATAAATTGTAGAAGCCTAGGGGGAAAGATTATCTTAATTCCCCCATGCCTGATGGCAGAGGTGGGTTTTGAGGAGCTTACGAAAGGCAAGGAGGGTGGGGGCTATTCTAATCTCTGGGGGGAGTTGGTTCCAGAGGGTCGGGGCCGCCACAGAGAAGGCTCTTCCCCTGGGCCCCGCCAACCGACATTGTTTAGTTGACGCGACCTGGAGAAGGCCCACTCTGTGGGACCTAACTGGTCGCTGGGATTCGTGCGGCAGAAGGCGGTCCCTGAGATAATCTGGCCTGGTGCCATGAAGGGCTTTATAGGTCATAACCAACACTTTGAATTGTGACCGGAAACTGGTCGGCAACCAATGCAGACTGCGGAGTGTTGGTGTAACATGGGCATATTTAGGGAAGCCCATGATTGCTCTCGCAGCTGCATTCTGCACGATCTGAAGTTTCTGAACACTTTTCAAAGGTAGCCCCATGTAGAGAGCATTACAGTAGTCGAGCCTCGAGGTGATGAGGGCATGAGTGACTGTGAGCAGTGACTCCCAGTCCAAATAGGGCTGCAACTGGTGCACCAGGTGAACCTGGGCGAGCGCCCCCCTCGCCACAGCTGAAAGATGGTTCTCTAATGTGAGCTGTGGATCGAGGAGGACGCCCAAGTTATGGACCCTCTCTGAGGGGGTCAATGATTCCCCCCCCCCGGGTTACGGATGGACAGATGGAATTGTCCTTGGGAGGCAGAACCCACAGCCACTCTGTCTTATCCGGGTTGAGTTTGAGTCTGTTGACACCCATCCAGGCCCCAACAGCCTCCAGACACTGGCACATCACTTGTCTTGCTCAAAGTACAGTTGGCCTCTTTGAAAGGACCCTAGGTTTGCAAACTTCCTTTACAGACACTTTTGGAACTTGCTTGTTTACTGCTTTTCAGCTTTTAGAAATCTTTGGATTGACAAATTTGAACACAATGCTACTGTTAGAATTATAGAACATAAGAACGTAGAAGAGCCATGCAGAATCGGGCCAAAGCCCATTGAGTCCAGAATTCTGATACAGCCGGGGTGGCGCAGCAGGTAGAGTGCTGTACTGCAGGCCACTGAACCTGACTGTAGATCTGTAGGTCAGCAGTTCAAATCTCATCGCCGGTTCAAGGTTGACTCAGCCTTCCATCCTTCCGAGGTGGGTAAAATGAGGACCCGGATTGCGGGGGCAATATGCTGGCTCTGTTAAAAAGTGCTATTGCTAACATGTTGTAAGCCGCCCTGAGTCTAAGGAGAAGGGCGGCATAAAAATCGAATGAATAATAATAATAATAATAATAATAATAATAACAACAACAACAACAACAACAACATATTATTATTATTATACTATTATTATACTATTATTATACTATTATTATACTATTATTATACTATTATTATACTATTATTATACTATTATTATACTATTATTATACTATTATTATACTATTATTATACTATTATTATTATTGTGTCAATACAACACAGCAAACGAGATCACTATGCCGGATTTTGTATTTCATCACCAGTCGGGCACTTCCCAAGCACCTAGGACTGCGTGATGTAGCGGTGAATTATGTTTGCCGATCCCAGTAAAGCGGCCTTTTGCAATTGACAGATGGAGATTTTGTCAATTCTGATGGTTTTCAAATGTCCGCGTGCCAAGTACCACTGGGACCACTTTCACTGGCTTATGCCAGAGTCGTTGCAGCTCAATTTTTAGATCTTCGTATTTCACTAATTTCTCTAGCTGCTTCTCCTCAATTCTGCTGTCCCCTGGGATTGCGATGTCGATGATGATGATGATGATGATTACTGTTACTGTTACTGTTACTATTATTATGAGTCACACAGTGGCTCACCAATTGTCCATGGGGATCTTGAGCAGAAAGAGAGGGCAAAACCCTCCTTTTCCCTTGACCCCCAACAAATGGGACCCAGGGGAATCCTGCCTGCCTCAACCAACAAAGAGGTGGCACTTAGACATACATAGGAATTACACTTACTTACCTAGATGTGAGAAATGGGAAATACGGACAGGGTTGATGATATTTAACTAAATTGATGGGTGGACTAATACAGTATAGGCATTTATGCCCAAATATTTTCTATTAAAAGAATTGACTTCCAGGATTACTGGATAGTTTGAAACATACTGAATAATATATTTCAATGTTCATATTTTTGTAACACAGCTCTTTGTTCAAAGAATGTACCAAAGTAAATAGATACAAATATGCTTACAATTCTTATATACAACAACATATATCTTCTGACAAAAGAGGGAGGGAGGGAGGGAGGGAGATATAGTAGATTAGGAGTGGAGAAACCAAAACTCTAATCTTAGATTAGATGTGGAATTTAGCATGATACATTTGAGCCAGAGGTCAGTAAGGGGCGTGCATTAAGTGCACCAGCGTGCCTTCCGTCCCCTGTCCTAATGTTTCTTTTTATTTTTTACTAGTATCATGTATATGAATTTATTATATCTTTACATACCTCCAATATGTAGGTAATTGACAAAATAAATAAATGAAATAATAAAATGTAAAATAAAATAAAATAAAATCTAAGGGGAAATAAAGTTATGTCCTGAATTCTAATTATTGTTGACAGACCCACAAGGAACTGAAAGAATAGCTGATCCTGGTTGGTCAATTACTTATTTAACAAATGGCATATGGTTTTTGTCTTGAGTTGAGGCAAGACGACACAAAGGAACAATGAATAAGGAGCCTCTGAATTTGCTTTGGGAGGCCAAGGAAGTTGGTGTTTTAATAGATTTCCCTGCAAACCTGCTGGGAAGGTAATCTAATTGCTTAAATCTAATTTGGGATCCCATCCCAAATCTTTACCTTCTCTTTTACTCATCCATCTTTCAAATTTTCAGACAACTAGAACATACACACAGACGTCAGTTAACTTGGTTCTTTTCAGTGACTGATGTGTATTTAACTTGCTAAGGATGGTTTACAAATTGTATCAGGAATGTGAAAAAAGCCTCCCTTCTTTGGTAGAATGTTAAGAGTATGATGCAACTCTGGTGATGATTGGTAGCTTGAGACCATTCTCGCCACCTTGATAACCTTTTAGTCTTCTGAATTTTTAAACTCTGATTTCCACTTTTAACTTGCAAATGTTAAGCTGGTTTTTAATTAAGATCCATCTGGACTAGAGTTCATCAGTTCATTAAAGTGAACAATTGAAAATCATTTTTTAAAAAGGATAAAGGCAAACCACTACTACAGGGGTCTTCAAACTTGGCAACTTTAAGACTTGTGGATTTAAACTCCCAGAATTATACAGCCAGCATAGAAATCCATAAGTTGTGGATTTCAGCTCCCATAATTCTGGGAGTTGAAATCCACAAGTCTTAAATTTGCCAAGTTTGGGGACGCCTGCAGTATACCAAGCAAATTTAATGATTCTGTTTGTGTTGAAATTAGGAGCCAAATCTCATTTCAGAACTTCCTTATCTTCAAACAAAATATAGGATTGAAAGATACTTGAGCAAAACAACAAGAAAAAAAACTATACAGAAAAATATCTTTGAGCTTGCTAAGTTATGGTTCTTTGAGAAAAAGACAAGTTGAAATTTTCAAACAAACCAGGCAAAAAAGACATGAAATTTAAAATCTATTTAAACTATTTATATCATGAACTTATTTCATCCTAAAATGTTATTGAAAATTAATATATCCAATAGGAGACAATAGCTGCACTAAGGTTTGAATATGCATGCAAGATTTGTGTGCATATCCATGCAGGTGATTCAGTAAATTGCATTGGAAGTATCTTCTACTTCCAAGTGATGTTTACAATACATAATTTGTCCTTATATTCTGCCCTGCATGGACTGCCCCTGTGACTATGTAGGACAGATAGGGAGGAAACTAACCAATGGATTGCAAGAACACAAGCAAGTGATCTGACAAAGAGATCCGAACTCACAATGAACAGGGACATACATTCAACTTTGCAACTACTAAGATTGTTGAATGAGCAGGCACAAAAACAGCCAGTGAAGTGATTGAAACCTGGGAAACAGGCCCTTCATCAGTCAACGGGAGTGCTAATTTACCATTAGTCTACCAAGTTCTTAGAAGCCAAGGGCTGGACAGCACAAACAAAGAGCAGCTAATGACTTAAGAGCCAATCAACATCTAAACAGCCACTTACAACAGGCACTATAAATACCACACACAGAACAGCACAAGTCCAAAAGCTCCTTCCACTATTTCTCTTTTATTCCGTCTTGTAATTTTGCATATACCATGGTTGCTACCATATGCAATCATTACATAAATACTGAACTCCATTACCCATCATACTTTGATCAAGACTTTCCTAAAATACAATGATTAATCCTGTTATGAACTCTGTATAGGCATCAGGAAGTAAACACTCAGCCAGTAAACACTGAGTTCCATTAAGTCACCCCAAATCCATGCTGAATAAAAGGATTAAATGGTAGTAAAAAGAAATATATATACATATATACATATTCTCTGCCTTACAAGGCAGAGGCTGCAGGTTCAAATCCTAGTGAGGGTATGGCTAGCTAATGGGGCCAAAATAGATCTATATCAATCTCCCTTCATTTTCAAATTCAGCAAAATATGTTACACATATAGAATATAGTTTGTCAGCTATGAAAAAATTAATTAACAGCCTTGGATATGGCCCTGGGTTGGGACAAGAGGCAAAAGAAAGCATTAAGTACCTCCCATATTTGGGTATGCCAGGGTGATTAAAAAAAAACATATAACATTTCCCTGGTACAAAGCTGAAAGGATGAGATCCTGTAGTCTATAGGTTAATTCTCTGTTAAGAGGCTGCAGATTCAAATCCCAATGAGGGTATAGCTAGCTGATGAGGCCATAAAAGGCTGAAATAGATCTATATTAATCTCCCTTCATTTTCACATTCAACAAAATATGTTACATATATACATACAGTGGTACCTCTACTTAAGAATGCCTCTACTTAAGAACTTTTCTGGATAAGAACCAGGTGTTCAAGATTTTTTTGCCTCTACATAAGAACCATTTTCTACTTAAGAACCTGAGCCCAGAAAAATTTCCCAGGAAATTTGAGAGCGACACGAAGGCCCGGCCAGTTTCCTGCCATTTCCCCTTTAATCCTGGCCATCTGGGCTGCCAGAGGAGCCTTTCGCTGGCGCTTAAGGAGGCTTTGGCAGTCCAGAGCGAACAAAGCATTTTCCTTTCTCTGGGCGCATGGATAAAAATGTTCCCTTCGCTCTGGGCAGCCAAGGAGTCACCACAGCGAAGAAAAGGCGCCGGCTACAAAGCAAGTGAGTGAGAGGAGAGGGGAGCCCTTCAGCATGGGAAGGAAGAGGCAGCAGGTAGCAGCAGCCAGTGTATGGAAGGCAATATATGGGAGGCAGCCTAGCAACGGGTGTATTGGAGGCTTAAAGCCTTAAAGTTTTGGATTCTTTCGATTCCCCTCACCTCACCTTCTTCCTTTGGCAGTGACTCTCCTCCTCCTCTTCTTCCTCCTCTTCCTCCCACTCAAATTCCGAGCTTTTATTTCTTTCCTAATGGGTTTGCACGCATTATTTCCTTTTACATTGATTCCTATGGGAAAAATTGCTTCTATTTAAGAACGTTTCTACTTAAGAACCTGGTCACGGAACAAATTAAGTTCTTAAGTAGAGGTACCACTATATGTACATGTTGTAAACTTCCCTCAGTCTCAGGAGAAGGGAGGCATAAAAATCAATCAATCAATCAATCAATCAAGCAAGCAAGCAAGCAAGCAAGCAAGCAAGCAAGCAAGCAAGCAAGCAAGCAAGCAAGCAAGCAAACACACACACACACACACACACACACACACACACACACACAAAACATATTTTTGCTGATAATGAAAAGGAAAACTCAACATAAAAAATCACACACACTCACACACACAGTGTTCCTACTAGTGGCAAAGATAATATTGTGGGCATCTTTTGACCATTATGCCATAAATCCAGCCAAAACCTAGTTATATGCAAAGCATGCTTATAACAATTTGCATGCATGAAAAAATCTTTGTTAGTCTTCCTTTAAAAAAAAATCAATGTTCTGTTGCCTGCATTTCACCAATTAGAAAAAAAATTATGTACAGTACTAACATACCCTCTGAATATGTTAGTTTCATACTTGCACTTCCATCAGCCTCCAAATCTCCCAGCTCTAAATCACTAGTTTGTTTTAAGAGCTAGTTATTGGGAATTTGCATCTTCAGATTTGAGTGGATTTTTTTTAAAAGCTAAAAATGCCTTTCGTGGTTCTTGCCGATTTCATTCCAATCATATCTTCTTTTATTAAAATACTAAATAACATGAGATGAAACGGGCAACAAATGTAATAAATAAAGGAAGATTTCCTGCCTTCTCCACAGAGGTGCGGGGCATTTTATATCTTTTTTTCATTTAAAAAAATATATCCAAATATTGCATAGGAAAGAAAGGGGACGAAGAAACGACTTCACACTGGAGTAAACCTGAGACCTAAATTCAAGAGCCAGACAGTTGAATGAACCGGATAATCAGGGTATTTTTGACAGGTGCGGCAGCCTTCCTTATAGCTGGCATATAATCATTACCATTTTAATAAGGCTCTAATGGGGGGCTGATAATTCAATGGGGTGTGAAGATCCTAATTCAACTCCCAATCCCACATGAATGTGGTAGAATTTGTGTTCTTTGTTTTCTTCCTTTGTACTCCTGAATGCCAATAATTACTGGCTATAGATTTTTTTTTTTTAAGGCAAATCTTAGAACTGGAAGCTAATTTAGCTCTCCTAATACTACACAAGAATGTCAATACTCATAAAAAAAAAAGAGAGAAAGCTAGTGGGGATTGTGAGAGTGTGTTGCTTGATGTGTGTGCATTTAATACACTTGTTGGTGTTGCAAAGGTCCTACAGCTGAAGAGGTTTGGCTTAGCTTAGCACATGAATAATACAGTCACTGTTTCCTTAAAGCACCAGGGGCTCCCTTTCATTTCACTAGCAAACGCTATACGTGCGCCATAGTGGATGAATTGTGCAACAGTCCATTTCTTGTTAAAAATGGTCCTTCAAAGGTCAACAAATGCTGCTTTTGTTCCATCCGCACTGATTTAGCTGTCATTCATAAAGTAAAACTCACAGCCCAGAGAGCATCACTTTAAACCTTTACCAGTATGCATAATAAATGAACAGAACTATATACGTATGAAGTGAAAGAAATAATTTCTGCTGATATTGTGGAAGCAGGAAAGCAGCCATCATTATGATAGATGGAGTCTGATATCAAAAGAATTAATATATTACACTGGGGAACATCAATTTCGTTGTCTTAAATCTGTGATTTGTTTTCAACTAATGTTTGGCCTCTGGATCCAAAAATAACCACACTTTTTTGTCTATCACATCGACTTTTCAAGCTATAGGATATCCTCAAAAATCATACAAATTGTACATATAAAGGAAAGGAAAGGAAAAACGTACCAAATATACTGTTCACAAAGAATAATTTGAAGTTTGAAGTTTTATTGGATTCATGCAAACGCTATAATGGTTACTGCAAGTTTAAATTCTGTTCATACAAATAGTTGTGTTTTATTGAACAGTAGTTATACACATTAAGGTAAAAAAAATCGCTTATAGCTTTTTCTGGAGTGTTTAATCTGTGGACATTATTGCTTGATGCTTCAACAATAGTCAGCCTTCATACGTACATCCCATCTACCTTGATACCCTGCCTCCATGACCTTCAAATCTTGGTGGAATCTTTCACCCTGCTCATCACTGACTGTACCAAGATTTTCCGGGAAGTTAGCAAGATGGCTATGTAAAAAATTTGATGCTCATGTTGCCTAATTAACTATATTATTTATTTGTTTGTTTGTTTGTTTGTTTACTTACCGTACTTACTTACTTATTTACTTATTTACTTATTTACTTATTTACTTACTTACTTGTTTATTTGTTTATTTGTTTATTTGTTTATTTATTTATTTGTTTGTTTGTTTATTAGATTTGTATGCCGCCCCTCTCCTTAGACTCGGGGCGGCTAACAACAATAATGAAACAACATGTAACAAATCTAATATTTAAAATAATTTTAAAAACCCTTATTTAAAAAACCAAACATACACACAAGCATACAGTGCATAAATTGTATAGGCCTAGGGGGAAGGGAATATCTCAATTCCTCCATGCCTGACGACAAAGGTGGGTTTTAAGGAGCTTACGAAAGGCGAGGAGGGTGGGGGCAATTCTGATCTCTGGGGGGAGTTGGTTCCAGAGGGTCGTTGCCACAGAGAAGGCTCTTCCCCTGGGTCCCGCCAAACGACATTGTTTGGTCGACAGGACCCGGAGAAGGCCAACTCTGTGGGACCTAACTGGTCGCTGGGATTCGTGCGACAGAAGGCGGTCCCGGAGATATTCTGGTCCGATGCCATGAAGGGCTTTATAAGTCATAACCAACACTTTGAATTGTGACCGGAAACTGATCGGCAACCAATGCATACTGCGGAGTGTTGGTGTAAGGTGTTGAGAAAAAACTTGATGTGGTAGAAGAAAACTAACTACAGTTTTGAAACCAGCATGCCTAGTTAACAGTGGTGGACTATGCCATCAGGAATTTTGGGGGCCCATACAGCCTAAGTGTCTGGGCCCCCCCCCCGCCATTTTAAAACTACTTTTTTAAAGTTTTTAATTAGATGTTAGATAATCATCTGAAAATAGCTGTAAATAAAACCCGATGTTCCCAGAATTAACTTTATTCATAAGATTATGATAGCAACAACTTGACCTTAGTTTTACTGGAACTATAGAATAATCACATAATAACCGCTGATGTTACAGGCCGTATAACTATATAAAGAAGGAACTGTGAGGATAACAGTTCAAAAGGGACGGGGTGGTGTTTGTTATGTTATGTTGTGTTGTTTTGTTGCTTGACTTATAAAATGCAAATACAAAATTTAAACAAACAAATAAGTATATTGTAAAATGATAGATTTTTTAATGTTTACATAATAACTACTTTAAAAAAAAATCATCTGTCTGAAGAAGTGTAGGATTCCTGTCTAAGCAGGGGGTTGGACTAGAAGACCTCCAAGGTGCCTTCCCACTGTTATTCTATTCTAATTATCCAGGGGGTTGTGTAGTTATCAGTGGTATTAAAATAGGAGCTGTTAAAAAAAACCCAAATACAATTTCATCTTGCTTCACATCTCAATATCCTTTTCGATCTAGTTTTTACGCCCATCGGTGAACGCAGGTCTGAACGAGCCCGTGGTATCCAAGTTAATTTCAAAGTACACTGCTCAAAAAAAAGTGAAGGGAACACTTAAACAACCCAATATAAACTCCAAGTTGTCAATCAGCGTTGCTTCCTAAGTGGACAGTTTGATTTCACAGAAGTTTGATTTACTTGGAGTTATATTGTGTTGTTTAAGTGTTTCCTTTATTTTTTTGAGCAGTGTAGATAGAGCAGGAGGTCTCCAATCTTGGCGACTTTAAGACTTGCGGACTTCAACTCCTAGAGTTCCTCAGCCAGCGAAGCTGGGAGTTGAAGTCCGCAAGTCTTAAAGTCGTCAAGGTTGGAGACCCTCTGATAATACAGGGATTCTATCCTTGTATAAGTCAGTGTTTCCCAACCTTTTTTGAGCCGCGGCACATTATTCATATTTTCAAAATCCAGGGGAACATTGAAAGGGGGGTGGGGTAGGGGAGGGCGGGCTAAAGAAAAGTTTGGACAAAAAACCCCTCTCTCTGCCTCCCTTTCGCTCTATTTCTCCCTCTTTCTCTTCTTCCTGCCTTCCTTCTTTGGGGCCCAGCAGGAGAGCGCCGAAAACCGCGGCATCGAGCAGGAGCGCACCGGTTGGGAAACGCTGGTATAAGTTACAACCGGGTTCTGAAGACCAGCCCCACACGACAACAAACCTCCCTTCTTTTGCTTTGGGAAGGCGCCTCGAGTTTCCCTCACGTCCATTCATCCGGGTTATTTTTCTTTTACCAAAGGGAAGCTCTGATTGACGGCGTTAACTCACTGCGGGGCCCCTGTAATTACCGGGCCCGGTACGGGACTTTCAGTAGTACCCGTCTATCGGCGGCCCTGGGACTATGAGCCAGAATGCGAAATTGGTGGCTCATAAGTTCTTGCGGGACGAGCGTGATTTTGCTGCTGCACCTGTGGAAATAGCAAAATTGCACAAGGAGCCGCAGGTGCACCCATGTTTCAGCATGTGCGGGAGCAAGAAAACCTCACCGAAACATGGGCGCACCTGCGGTTCCGTGCATGATTTTGCTTCCTCCACAGGTGCAGCAGCAAAATCACGCTCGTCCCGCAAGAACTTATGAGCCGCGGCGGTGAGCACAATTAGTAGCCCAACGCTGCTAATTAACTATAAAAAAGCTCAAAAATCAAACTCAACAGAAATGTTCCCCAATGCTATAAATGATCCGAATTTGTGTGTATGTTTGTGTCTAGGTAGACATATGGGGAAATATTTCTGCCTGGCTTTTCCATAAAATAAAATCATTATAATAAATCATTATAATTATAATTTATTGTAATAAAATAATTATAATAGATCATTCTGCATCCTAAAAATCAACACGGGGACAAAATAATTGTCATTCTCCTTCACTAACCCCTACAACTTGTGAAACCATGTTCATGATGAAAAGGATTGTGCCATTTGAATAGGTTTTTAAGGCAGCTTTCTGGAGTTTGGTACTCTTCAAATGTCTTAGATTGCCTTACTATTGCGATATCTTTATCAAAACAACAGAAGCAGCATTGTGCCAGAACACTGCGACCTCCACTCCTTTCATACCTCCGTGCCATGACACAACACAACTTCCAAAAGGATTGGCTCTCATAGCACAATGGCATGCTGGTTTTATTATTGGTCTACATTGTGAGCCCTCCTGCAGTTGTCTCTGCACCCATCATTCAGAGTTTCCATGACCATAATTTACTAACATTGCAATCAGTGATGGGCTCCTACAGGTAGGCAGAATCGGTAGAAAAATTTTGGTCAGGTACGCAGAGCCATCCAAGTTGTCAAAGCTCAGAATCTCTACAGAATGAAGGCATGGTGTCTGTATAATATATTTAAAAAAACCCTCTAAAAAGGCTACACCACCTAAAATTATTTCATACAATCACATATCATGGGGAGTGATGGGCTCCTACGGATACAGTCAGGTAGGCAGAACCAGTAGAAAAATTTTGAATTTTTTTCTTTTTTTCCCTTCTGGGTTCTGGCTATATTTTTCCTATCACATTAAATGAGGTTGAATGTGTATAATTTTAGAAGAGCTGTGTGTGTGTGTGCATGTGTACATACAGTTTATATAGGTGTTGTGGTTAGCTCTGACCCAGCTCCTGCCCCTAGGAATGTGCAGGTGGATGTGGGGGAAACATCCACATGCCGCAGGCCTGTTTTGCTCCCGATGGAATCTGCCGACGAAGCCTCCTCTGACCAAGGAAGCATGAGTGACAGGGAAGAGGGGAGTTTGGCAGACAGTCCAGGAGGAGATCAATCATCTGTATCATTCCTGGATTCTGAACAAGAATTAATGACACATCCATGCATGCGTAGAGTGATGCATAGGAGACAACAACTGAAGGATTATTACAAGAGAAAATGAGGCCACCTGTGGTTGGGTGGGGCTGCTGTAATTAGTGCTACAGATAAAAGTGCAGCTTGGTGTTTTAGCCTCATGGCAGTTTATCTGATTCATTGTTTCATCAAGATCGTGGTTTTTGTGCTGTTCAAGATTGTGTGTGGACTCTCTGGACTTTAGAATTGGACTCAATTTCCCAGATATAGGGTGAGCAATTGGATTGCATTTCACCTGTGCCTTGTGTGTACCAGAAAATCCCTTTGACATTGAAAAAGGAAGCTGTTTCTGTTTTTCTGTTTATAAAAACTTTTGGGTTTTCCTTTTATCCTGTGGTGTGTGTCTTCCTGGACTAATTACCCTGTAATTATGGGCGGTTGAAACATGCCGGCAGAACAGTAGGTAATGTATATTTTTGTGTGCCTGTGTGTAATATGTATGTACACATATGGCAAACATACATAGAATTAAAGAGTACATTTTGGATGTTCAGTAATAGTAAATATATAGGGAAATTGTATCTCTTTGAGGTGAGGAGAGGCCAGGCACCCTAACCCAAACCCTTGACGTGAGTGATGTCAAGTTGACCACCTTTAATCCAGTCACATGACCTTTAAGTCACCCCAGGTCACATGATCATCAAACCATGCCCACCTGGTCACATGGCTGGCAAGCCACACCCACAAAATAAGCCATGCCAATTGTGTGGGAGTAAAAATTTTTGCAGCCCTTCAACTGATTGCAATATAATTCCTCGGGGGAGGGGGGGGGAAGGAACCAGGTTGATGGGACTTCTCTGCAGAGAATTTTCCATTAATGGGTAATCCCCCAAAGAAGTCCCTGTTACTGTCCAAATAGGCCTGATCTTGCCCTGTAGAATATTCTCCCTCCAGGAAGTGAGACAGGCCCCCAGTCTCTGGGACTTCAGAAAAAGAATTAAAACATGGGGTTTTGTCAATGAAGCCTAAGGGAGCAAGAACTTTTATATACACAGTTTAATATTTTGGTAGTTTATTGTATTCATAGAAACATAGAAACATAGAAGATTGGCAGCAGAAAAAGACCTCATGGTCCATCTAATCTGCCCTTATACTATTTCCTGTGTTTTATCTTAGGATGGATATATGTTTATCCCAGGCATGTTTAAATTCAGTTACTGTGGATTTACCAACCACGTCTGCTGGAAGTTTGTTCCAAGCATCTACTACTCTTTCAGTAAAATAATATTTTCTCACGTTGCTTCTGAACTTTCCCCCAACTAACCTCAGATTGTGCCCCCTTGTTCTTGTGTTCACTTTCCTATTAAAAATACTTCCCTCCTGAACCTTATTTAACCCTTTAACATATTTAAATGTTTCGATCATGTCCCTCCTTTCCCTTCTGTTCTCCAGACTATACACATCGAGTTCATTAAGTCTTTTCTGGTAACTTTTATGCTTTAAGACCTTCCACCATTTTTGTAGCCCGTCTTTGGACCTGTTCAATTTTATCAATATCTTTTTGTAGGTGAGGTTCTAGAACTGAACACAGTGTTCCAAATGTGGTCTCACCAGCCCTCTATACAGCGGGATCACAATCTCCCTCTTCCTGCTTGTTATACCTCTAGCTATGCAGCCAAGCATTCTGTTCTATTGTCCTCAACTGGAGATCTTTTATCTTCTATTTTTCATACAGTCAGTATCTTAACATTTGAACAATATAAAAATTTACAAAATAAATAGAATAATTTTTGTAGCCCGTCTTTGGGCCCCTCTCTGAGAGAAACAAGTGGTTCAAAAATGTGAAAAATCAATTAAAAAGCAAATGTTTGAAGGCAGAGACATGTGGAGGACGGCAGTCACTGATGAACTTCTGAGCCAACTAATGGCTTCTTATAGGGCAAGGACATCCTGCAAATGCATTGCATATACAGTATCCTTTTCTACTTTTGCCCCAGTGACTCTACGAACTAGGATTCAAATTTACTTGAGACTGTCCATTTAGCCATGTAAGAGTGTAACTGAACAGGAAACACTAGTAGAGAGAAATTTTTGTGACTCTAGCCCTTTAATATGTCAATGTAAGAACTTAGTGTTGAAAAACTGGTGAAAAGATCACCCAAAAGCTGTAGTATAACCTTAATAAAATCTGTGAGATTTAAAATAGCAATAAAGTTTAGAATTCTTTATAGAATAGAATAGAATTATTTATTGGCCAAGTGTGATTGGACGCACAAGAAACTCTTCTTTGGTGCATATGATCTCAATGTACCTAAAAGAAAAAGATACATTTGTCAAGACTCATGAAGTACGACATTTAATGATTGTCATAGTACAGTGTTTCATATTGATTGTCATAGTGTGATAGTAAAGATGATTTAGGAGTCAATTCTATTTTTTTTAAAAAAATTATAAAATAATTTTAAAATTGAGTTTAAAACAAACCAACATACAAAGTACAATATATATATATAAAGAAAAGAATACACAACATGTTGTGGTTAGCTCTGGCCCAGCTCCTGCCCCAAGGACTGTGGATGTGGGGGAGACATCCACATGCTGCAGGCCTGTTTTGGATGGGAGACAGCACAAGGGAGTCACCACAGCGAAGTGGTTTATTCCCTTTCCAAGCACCCAGAGAAAGGGAAATGCTCCATTCACTCTGGGCTGCCCAGAGCAAAGGGAGGGTTTCTTTTCTCTGGGTGCTGGCAGAGGTTCATTCCTTCTCCCAGTGCCTAGAGGAAGGAAAATACTTCGTTCACTCTGGACTGCCAAAGTCTCCTTAAGCACCACCAGAAAAGCCTGAGATGGCCAGGATTAAAAGGGGAACGGCAGGAAACTGGCTGGACCTTTGTGCCGCTCTCAAATTTCCTGGGAAATTTTTCTGGGCTCATGTTCTTAAGTAGAAAATGGTTCTTAAGAAGAGGCAAAAAAATCTTGAACACCCGGTTCTTATCTAGAAATGTTCTTAAGTAGAGGCGTTCTTAGGTAGAGGTATCACTGTAAATAGTTTGATAGTGATGTGGGAATTATTTATCTAACAGAGTGATAGCAGTTGGAAAAAAAACCTGTTCTTCTATCTAGTTTTTCTGGTGTGTAGTGATCTATAAGTGTCATTTTGAGGGTAGGAGTTGCCATGCCACTTTCTGTAAGGTTATAATGCTGAGATCCAGTCTACTTTTCGAAGATGGGAGTTTTTTTCATCACCTTTGGAAGACAACTTTTTAACTTATTCAGTGGCTCCTATAATGTTACTATGGAATTGCAAGATTAAATTCTAAGTGTTATGTCTAAGAAATGAGTGTATTTGATAATATAAATCCAATGACCTTTTTGTTTTTTAAAAAATTTGATGGGTAAGAGTGACATTTTAAAAATTGAGTTAATGAAAGAATTATGTAACAACTTTCTAACTTCTTACTCCTTGCAATACAAGAAGTAGAAACATAAAAACATAGAGTATAGTATACAAGTATACAAAATACTTCTTGAAAGATGCAGTTAGAAAGATGTTCCTAATAAATTAAATAAATAAAAATCACTTTTGCTACCCAGATTTCTAAATAGTATTTAGTTAATATTGCCAACATTTAGTTACTACTCTACATATAAGACACTTTGACACTGTACAGGTTAAGATTGTAAGTAATTAAAAATAGACACATGTTAAATGCCTTAATGAGGAACTTTACTCTGGCAACCAACAACCAACTGAGTTTCATTGTTACATGAAGATACATGTAAATGCAGTCACATAAAATATGATGGTGAAATCACATGTGTGTGTCACACTTAACTACAATGGCCTCATAATTGCTATTTAATTCAGTGGAAGCACACAAAAGCAAGTCAGATTGTTTTGGCTCAAAGCAAGTAGTAATACGAGACATTTTTGACAACTGCAGGAGATAGAAAGCAAACCAAAGCTTAACAATTCTTCATTGTTTGCAGTACTCTGTACACAAGTCTTCTGCATTATGGATTTAGCTTCTAAACAGAAGGTTTTGGGGAGAACCAATTCACCTTGAAGATTGGCAAAACGGTTGTATCGGTGCAAAAAAAAAAAAAAGTAGAACTGAACGATGTGTTTTCTCTGTGTTGTCCTTTGTAATTATGCTGCTGAAAAAGAGAAGTATTATCCCACCAGGGTCAGTGCCAGAGGATTACCCAAAGTTTTTTAAATGGGATGCTAAAGTGGTACAAACAGGTGCACAGACAAAGAACCCCAAAAAAAGGAGGGGGGGAGAGGATTGAGAGAAAGAAAACCTTCCACTTTCAACCACAGAGTAAAATTAATGGTTTTTGTAAATGAATGGCACGGTTAGATTACCATTGAACTTGTAAAATTAGAGGAAGGAGTCAGATTCTTCATTACACTCCTATTTTAATTTAAGCAAAAGAGGCCAACCGTAATTGCTCTTTACCTTCAAAATCTTTTCATCAGCATAATTTTGCAGCAGGCAAAGTGACTCCTACAAAGAATGGTGCTTTCTTCAATTGGTTTGTTCCCTTTTCAAACTGTATCCTGCTTGCTGGGATTTCTCTTTGAACAAGTCACGTGCTTCGAGAGAAAGAGGCGTCGGGGCGGTGGGGTTTGTAATAACTTGATTTGAGGGAGGGGATTGAAAATTTGGGGGAGCCTGGTATATAAGCTTTTCTTCTTAAGTTTTTGAAGACATTTCCAAGTCATGAGCTTTTGCCATAAAAATATGAATCCACATAGAAATATTCAGTGTAACATGAAGTTTTACTTTTTTGAGGAAGAAAGTTTTACTTTTTTGAGGAAGAAAGTTTTACTTTTTAGTTCGTTATTATTAGCATTAACATTTAGACTTATATACTGCTTCACAGTGCTTTTCCAGCCCTCTCTAAGTGGATTACAGAATCAGCCTATTGCCCCCAACAATCTGGGTCCTCGTTTTACCCACCTCAGGTGGATGGAAGGTTGAGTCAAGCTTGAGTTGGTGGTGAGATTTGAATGCTGAACTATAGCTAGAAGTTAGTTGAAGTAGCCTGCAGTGCTGTACTCTAACCACTGCACCACCCTGGCTCTAAGTGGTATACAGAACCAATCTGGGTCCTCATTTTACCCACCTCATGTGGATGGAAAGCTGAGTCAACCTTGAGCCGGTGGTGAGATTTGAACTGCTGAACTACAGCTAGCAGTTAACTGAAGTAGCCTGCAGTGCTGTACTCTAACCATTGCACCACCCTGGCTCAGTGGTTAGACAGGTTAACACCCTGTGTTCTGTTGAATAAAAAGGGGCCAGTATTTTCTTGTGTGGATTGGAATTGTGGTTTATGTCCATTCATATTGTTAGTGGTTTAATCAGAAAATTTTAAAGTGAAGATAGAATATTCTTAGTTATTTTTCTCCTGGATTTAATAGTTTTATGAGAGGACCCCTTGAGGTACTACTTTATTGAAATTATTACTATTACTCCCTCTAATTAAAGGTCTCTAGACCTCAAACATCACGTGAGCTCCTGACATTTTAAGAAAAAAACAACTCTAGCAAGCAGCATCCAAGAGTTTTATGGAAGTCCACTTGTCGTAATTACAAGAAAGGAAGATTGAAGAGCTAGAGAACATTAAAGGGGGCAAGAGGCCCTGCTAGGAGATCCTCTCATAATTTTCTCTTTTGGTAAATTGGTATTTTGTGATATGACCTATCCCTCAGGGCAACTGTTTAGTGAGCCGACAGCTCTCAAATACAGTATGCTTTGGAAAAAATACAAATTTGCTCACCTGGCCAAAAAATGTTATGTGAAGTTTGATAACTCTTAGTTGTCTGGGAAATGTAAACAATAGCTTCCAGGTTTATATATTTATCATATTTATGTACTTACCTATCTATGAAGGCTTCGTTCACAATACGTTTCCAGTGTTGATTGAACAGTTTAGAGAGCTGTATAAGCTCAGTTCATAATCTTCCAGAGCTTGCTTGGAGGTATACTCTAATCCTATCATCCACCAACCTTTGTGTTCCCTGCAGTGCTGTTTCCTTATAGAGGCACACTGCTGACCTCAGACCTAACCTGAAACGATCAGCTTCTGCATGGGTGAAAGGTCAGCTGAAGCCCTGACTATGCTTGACCCTTCCAAGACATGAGATCTGGCCGTCTCTTCAGTGGAATGGCCTCAGCCATTTCAGCATCCTGTCAAATGGTGGTGGAGTTGAAAAATAGAGAAAATTACATCTGAACACTAGTCTCCTGCTGGAATCTGGACACAGTCAGGTTAAACAATCGTACAACTACCGTTCTGAAGGGAAGCTTCATTTTTAGTTCATTTTCACACCTAAAGTAGAATTGCATATTTATTTGTAATATGTATGTGCCCCCAATCGATAGCATTCATCAATTCAACAAAATGATACAAGTATAATAAATAAAAGCACAACCCAATATGATTAACTCAGTTTAAAAATCTAGGTAATTAAGCCCGATTTCTTCCACATTCTTTCTATGAGAAAAATACAATATATTGAGAAATACATTACAATATACTAACGAAGGGTCAAATGACATTGGAATTGGGTGGCATATAAATTTTACTAAATAAATAAATAAATAAAATAATATTTTCTTCTCTCTCATCATTGTTCTGCCGTGCTCTCTGGTAGGAGCCTCCCGAAAATTCAAGGGTACAAATTGCATACACACACACGTTTGAAAATTCAAAACAATGTTCTTTGTCACAAAATTCAAAATAAACTAAGCACTCTTTTTTTATTGCAAAGAGCACTCGTCCCAAAACAACCGGGTAGTCTGTACAATTTCCCTTAATCAGTCATTAAGTACTTAGCTAGCAGCTGTGAAGAAACTTCACACCCCTTCTTCTTCCAACGAAGTGAAACACACACACAAACACACGTTGCTCTGCTTTGGCTTCAAAGACGTGAAAAAATCAACAAAGTCTAGAAAACAGCAACACACGATTCCTGAAGAACTGCGATCAGATACTCTTTCACAATGGCCAAACCCACACGCTGCTATTTATAGCAGCAGCCCTAATTACTGGAGC